>NC_044038.1:186322490-186666318 GCF_901765095.1 Microcaecilia unicolor | reverse complement strand
ATAAGATAGGACGGGACTGGGTGGGAGGAGATTTAAGTGTGAAAGTTATAAGATGGTGATCAGAGGAGGGAAGATCAGAGGCAAGGAAACTAGAGGGTGAACAGTTGGAGGAGAAGATGAGATCAAGACAGTGACCATTTTGATGAGTGGGGGAGGTGGAGCATAGTTGGAGATTAAAGGACGACGTTAAAGCGAGTAACTTGGAAATAGAAGAGTTGGAAGGATCATTAGCAG
Organism: Microcaecilia unicolor; assembly: GCF_901765095.1. Lineage (NCBI taxonomy): Eukaryota > Metazoa > Chordata > Amphibia > Gymnophiona > Siphonopidae > Microcaecilia > Microcaecilia unicolor. Next base: position 186,666,084 of record NC_044038.1, on the reverse strand, counting down.
GAATATTAAAGTCACCAAGGATGAGAGAGGGGGAGGAAGGATCATGGAAGAAGGCAAGCCAGGCGTCAAAGTCACTGAGAAAGGATGAAAGGGACTTATCAGGGGGACGATAAATGACCGCTATTCGAAGAGGCAGAGGAGAGAAAAGGCGGATAGAGTGGACTTCAAAGGAGGAAAAACAGTGAGATTGTGGTGGAAGAAGGGGTTGAAATCTGGAGGAGGGAGAGAGTAGTAGTCCAACACCGCCCCCACGGCCAGCAGGGCGAGGAGTATGTGAAAATAGATAACCGCCATGGCACAGGGCTGCGACTGAAGCAGAGTCATCAGGGCAGAGCCAGGTTTCTGTTATGGCGAGCAGATAGAAGTGACGCGAGATAAAGAGGTCCTGGATATAGGCGAGTTTGTTACAGATAGAGCGGGCATTCCATAGGGCGCAAGAGAAGGGCAGAGAAGAGGAGGGGAGTAGAGAAATAGAGATGAGGTTAGAGAGGTCGCGGTGAGATCTGTAAAGTTGGGATAATAGTTGGTGAAGGGGGCCAGGATTGGGATTGATGTCACCGGCTGAGAGTAAGAGAAGGAGTAAAAGAGAGCGGAGGAGAGTAGGAGAGGTGTGGCCACGAAGGCGTCGAAGGCGAGAGGTATTTAGAGGTGGAATGGGGAAGGCAAAATGGACGGAAGAAAGAGGCGGAGATTAAAAGCCAAGCGGGAGGAAGAGGGTAGGAGAGAAGGTGAGGTGATGACGTCGATGGATGGGCAGTAAGTTCCTGTAGCGGAGAGAGGTAGGGGGTGAGGGAAAAGATTAGGAAGGGACAGGGCTAGGAAGAGAATGTGAATAGGGGCCATAAATGACTGAGGTACTTTAGCAACTGGGAAGAAGATTAGATGTAAAGAGAAAAATGCCCCTGGGTGTCACCCCGGAGAAGGCTGTAAGGATATGCAGATGAGCTGCAAGTCCTCCACAGCACCTGAAAGGCAGCCGGTGGTAGAGCTGGGTACCTCTCAGCTGAGGAAAGGCTTACCAGGGGTTAGGCCGAAGCCAGCATTCCTCCCCCTGAGGGTCGCCTGATCTTACCCCCTTTATATACAGAAGATGCAACACCAATTGTTCTTTAAACCATAATGTTCTAGAAGTCATTGGGAATAGTACCATATATAGAGGTGCTTGGCCATGTATTATTTTAAAAACCAAACAAAATTTAAATAGGGTGGGAGAGTTCACTGGCAACCAATGCAATTTTTGAAATAATGGAATAATTCGATCAAATTTACTAGCACTGCACAAAGGTCAAGCGGAGGCGACAAACAAGGACGTTGCTACCTCCCGGGTGGGTACAGGGAGAGGCAGCTGAACCTCTCCCGATGGGGGACCACGCGAGGTCCACGCAGTGGTATCCGAGCCCTCTGGCCTGCTTCCCGGCCAGCCTGCTACTAACACAATGAGCGGCAACCAAACCTCCCCATCCCCGGGACCCACGGACGCGCATCCCTGGCCATGCGCCAGATCTTTCACAACTCACCCACCGACCCGGTAAGTGCAGTGGAGAGCGAGGACCCGGCTCCAGCGTGGACGCCTCGGACGTCGGAGAGCGGTGAAATGCGAGAGAGCTGTAGGAGAGGCCGAATAAAGCCGCTGAAGGCTCAACCAGCGGCACCTTATGGCTGGACGACCGGAGCAGTGATAGCAGCTTGGAGACCAGAGCCAACCCAGCGGTGAGTTCCAGTTGTCGTCTGCCCGGGAGCTGGTGCATGGCGGCACAACCCAGATTGCTGCCTCCAGCCATTGAAATAACTCCAGAGCTTAGTGTGATACCAAAGCTGCTGGAGCCTTAGCGACCTGAAGAGCAACTGAACCGAACACTTCTACTTCCAACCACGGAAACAGCTCTAAGGATACTCTTGTTGGGATCAGTGATTCCAGTGCCTGCCATATGAGCATTGCGGCATGAATCACCACTCTTGAATTTGCTACCGTTGTTGCTGAATGGTTACTGGGAACATTATAATAAGCCTTTGGCAGTAACATGAATATTAACCTACTGTAATGTTAAAAACTGCTTTCTGTCATAAAGTGGAATTTCTCTGACCAGTGATTATAAGGGAGCCTTCCTATTTAGACTACCATTACCTGCCATAGCATGATCTCTGGTTGTCGGAGGCCTTTTCACCACAATTTTTGTTTGGTATGCTAGGTCAGTACTACAATAGAAGAAGGTGGATCTCTAGGCAACATATAATCATATTGGGACAATTGGGACAAGACTCAGAAAATAATAAACTTTCTAACGCTATACCCTAAGCAAACCAAAATCACTATGAACACCGTCAAAGTACTCTTAGTAACTTACTCCCTATCGCTAATCCACCTAACACTCACAGAAAGTAACACGATACCCATACTACACAATTACCAAAGACCAATCAGATACACCAAACCTCACCATACCGACAACAACCATAACGAAGAAGTAACACAAACAAACACCCACAACAAAAGGGAAAGAAAGGCCATTAAAAAACCCCTACAAACCATGAAACGACAACCGACTAGTCCACATAACACTGAACACTGAAGACCCATACCGAAAAATACAAGTAGGCTATGTTAATGCCAGATCCGTAGTAAACAAAACATCAATAATAACAAACTGGATCACGTCAGCAAAACTCGATCTACACTTTATCACGGAAACATAGATCCATGATCAAGAGGACCCAATCAACCTAAACCTATGCCCTCCAGGACATAAAATCACTCACTGGACCAGAAAGGAAAGAGAAGCGGAGGTATAGCGCTTATATACCGATCCCATTTTACCACCGAAACCACAGGCGAATCCATAACAACCCAACTCGAAATAGCCTCAATCAGATTCCAACATAAAACCCTGCTCGACCACCCTGCTGTGTCCTTTTCTACAGACCACCATGCAATTGGAATGAAAGCCAGTCAAACTTCATGGACTTCATATAAAACACTTGCACATCCAACTCCAATCTACCAGTATTAGGAGACATTAACCTTCACCTTGAAGACCCAAACTCTACCAATGCACGAGACTGCAAGGACTTCCTTATGCGATCTTACATGGCCGCATATGCAAATAATCCATGCAAAAGGGCACACACTCGACCTTATCTCACAGAAACCTAATAATAACAAAAACTAAATGGACAGAAACACCATGGACCGACCACTACAAACTGAACCTATCCCTAAAATGGCGGAAAAAGGGTTCTCCTCACATACGAGAACATACAACCTACACCACGAGGGGCCAAATAGATGCGGAAACATTCTGGAAACAGATATACAATAACGATTGGACAACACAAAAGGACTCCATATACTACCTCTCAGAATGGGACAAAAGATGTAAACACATATTAGACGAAATAGCACCCCTATGAACAATAACCTCACACAGACATAATTCAATACCGTGGTTCAATGAAGAATTTGAAAAAACCAAAAACACAAACCAGGAAATTGGAACGCACATGGAAAAAAATAAAAGATGAACATACACTCAACGCATGGAAACAATTACAAAGGAAATACAAATACGCAATAAGACAGACCAAAAGGTCATACTACAAAACCAAAATAGGGCTGGGCTACAAAGACACGAAGAAACTATACCACCTCGTGAAGAGACTACTTGACACAACGCCAGTCACCACAACCAATATTGACACCCCATCTGCAGACAACCTTGCTAAATACTTCAATGAAAAAAGTGCAAACCTACGCAAAACTCTACCTCAAGACAACACGGACATCAAAAACTTCAACGAGCTGGACCCAACCCCTGGTGAATACCCAGAGGACCGAATCTGGTCAAACTTCGCTCCCCTCACTGCCGAAACAGTTACCCAGTTATTAGGAAGGGTATGGAGTCCAGGTGTGCGGATGTTATAATGCCGTTGTATCGCTCCATGGTGCGACCGCACCTGGAGTATTGTGTTCAGTACTGGTCTCCGTATCTCAAAAAAGATATAGTAGAATTGGAAAAGGTACAGCGAAGGGCGACGAAAATGATAGTGGGGATGGGACGACTTTCCTACGAAGAGAGGCTGAGAAGGCTAGGGCTTTTCAGCTTGGAGAAGAGACGGCTGAGGGGAGATATGATAGAAGTGTATAAAATAATGAGTGGAATGGATCGGGTGGATGTGAAGCGACTGTTCACGCTATCCAAAAATACTAGGACTAGAGGGCATGAGTTGAAGCTACAGTGTGGTAAATTTAAAACGAATCGGAGAAAATTTTTCTTCACCCAACGTGTAATTAGACTCTGGAATTCGTTGCCGGAGAACGTGGTACAGGCGGTTAGCTTGACGGAGTTTAAAAACGGGTTAGATAGATTCCTAAAGGACAAGTCCATAGACCGCTATTAAATGGACTTGGAAAAATTCCGCATTTTTAGGTATAACTTGTCTGGAATGTTTTTACGTTTGGGGAGCGTGCCGGGTGCCCTTGACCTGGATTGGCCACTGTCGGTGACAGGATGCTGGGCTAGATGGACCTTTGGTCTTTCCCAGTATGGCACTACTTATGTACTTATGTAGGAGCTTAACAGGTTCTCCAACAGTCACTGTCAACTGGATATCTGCCCCAGCTACCTAATAAAATCCGCCCCCCCCCCCCCCCCACCGCTTCATAATATAGACCTCACATCCCACTTAAACTTCATGCTTCAACAATGTACCTTCCCCTAAAGAAAAAGGCAACATACTACTTACCCCAATACCAAAAGACACTAAGAAAAAAACAAATGACACTACCAACTACCGGCCAGTTGCATCTATCCCATTAGTAGTCAAATTAATGGAAGGCTTGGTAAGCAAACTCCTCGATGATTACATAAATAAATTCACAATACTACATGAATCACAATCAGGATTCCGCCCTCTACACAGCACCGAAACAGTCCTACTTACTCTCTTAACCAAATTCAAGCAGGAAATAGCAATGGGTAAAAGCATACTTCTCCTACAATTCGACATGTCCAGTGCATTTGAAATGGTCAATCATAATATACTACTAAGACTCCTAGACTACTTCGGCATCGGCGGAAACACACTCAAATGGATCAAGGGTTTCCTAACCACCAGAACTTACCAAGTGAAATCTAGCACAAACACATCATCACCTTGGAAACCAGACTGCTGAGTACCACAAGGATCACCACTATCACCTATCCTCTTCAACCTCATGATGACCCCACTAGCCAAGACCTTATCCATTCAAGACCTTAACCCATTCATATATGCTGACATACCCTACAAACACGATTTGGCAGAAATCACCAACGAAATCAAGCTCAGTTTGAATACTATGGACTCATGGGCAAATGCATTCCAATTAAAACTTAACACAGAAAAAACAAAATGTCTCATCATTTCATCCCACAATGAACATTCATGAGATAGATTTGTGTGCACTAGGGGCAGTGCATGCACATCTCTCTCCTGAATATTCTTTGCAGGTATCCTGAAAATTTATCTGGCTGGGGTGCCTCCAGGACCAGGTTTGGGAACTACTGTTCATGCTCCAGTAATAAACAAAGTTACAGATGAAGAACAAAAACTGTACAGATATTAATAAACAGAAGAGAGAGAGAGAGAGAGCAAAATATTTAGAAAGAACCCAAAACTGTTCTACATGGAACGTGGCCATTAATACTATGAAAATACCAGCAACTAAAGCTGAAACAGGAACATTTTGTAGAGAAACTTGTACAACGACCCTGTACAGCACAATCGAGAAGCAGAATGGCTACCCCGTGTACAGGAGGAATTAAGAAAGGCAAACATCAAAGTTATAGAATGGACTGAAGTAACAACAAAGGATTTATAAAGCAGGTTTAAGAGAGCTCTAAACTGGAACAGTCCTGCCCCAAACAGCATCACTCCACTCTGATTTAAGAGACAGCAAATATCCACTGGTCAGGCAGCCAAACTTACCATCATAATAGCTACTAACAGGAAAAAAAAAACCTTCTTCCAAAGGGAAATCCAAGTAATACTCCCAAAATAACAGACCCATAACTTGTCTACCTACAATCTATAAGCTGTTCATAGAGATAACTGCTTATTTACAATTAAAGGGCTTATTTCCAAAACCCTCTAAGTGTAATGCAACTAATATGGAACAGTGGTATTGAATGTAGTTGCAAAAAAAAAAAAAAACACACAGAAAGGCGGTATATCAAGTCTCATTTCCCTTTCTCTTAGTGGGTTTGGAAATAAACCTTTACATTAATTATATAAACTTTAATACAGCACTTATCAATTTTTCTGTGGCCAGGACCCATTATCATGGCCACAAAAAAACACGCACCACCTGGAAGAGTGGGCCAATAACATTTCTACCTGCAGCTCATCCAGGTCACAACCCCAAACGCAGGATTTATGGCTCTGTTTGGGGTCACAACCCATAGTTTGGAAACCCTGCTCTAATAACATCATGGCCATAAAGCAGAAGGCCAACAAGGAGGAGGCATATGGAAGTAAAGACCAGTTAATGCTAAATAAAGCCTTCATGGCCAGTGTCAAGAAAAGCAGAAATCCTAGTATAGCATGGATTGTCATCAAAGAAACAGAAAGACTTAGGAGTCCCCTATGTTGAGCCGAAACATACTTTCATGCTCCCTCCTCCCTTCCCAATCTTTTCACCTCTGCGTGATAGTGGAGCACAAACTGAGAAGGCATATAGTATAAACTATGTCCCTCTAAAGCTCCCAAACAAACACCCACACAAACTTAATAAATACCTCAGTTTGAAATGATAGAGTATCCATCAGCATCACATGAACCAAACGAGGATCCACTGATCTGGTCTCACTGTCCTACAATTTTCAAGAAGACATGATAAAAACAAGAACATGACATGTAACTGCTTGAACTGTAATAAATGTAGAATAATAGATTAGTAACTATTGATTGAAAACTATTACTCATAACTGATCATAAATTAGGACTATTCAGCATTAAACTAATGTTTGCATAAAAATGTGCACTATCCTGTTTATCTTGATAGAAAGAGATTAAAAAAGGTTATAATTATAGTACAGATTACAAGTATTTGAAAACAAATCTACATGGGTTCAGCTTAGGTTGACTGAAGAGGCACAAACGTACAAGGATTAATTCACTTCCAAATCCAAAGGATACACTATATAAAATGAACAAATTAGAAACAGATACAAGTAATAAGCATAAATAATCTGGCATAATTTACACAAATATAAGCATAAAGAAGTTTTGGCATAACTAATGAGCATGCCTGGAATCACACAAAAATCACATAATTTCCACAATTCAGCACTAAGTCAACTTTGCACACCCCCTTACCCAAGCCCTAAACCTTTTGCAGCTTTCAAGAACATTTCTACATTTCATCTTCAGCCCAGACTTCAAGTTCTGCGAGAAGTGAGGAGATATCAGACAGTGGCTGGGGCAACCCCGGTATGAGGTCCACAGCGCATCTCACACAGGCACTTTGAACAGTGGTAGCGAGAGTGGGTCAGCTTCCTGTCAGGGCTTTAAGCCCCCTGTGGCATATGTACTGGGTTCTGAGCAAGTTGAGAGGTAGCAATTACTACAGCTTTACCTCGTTCCCTCAGCATTCTGAGAATAAACCTGGTTAAGTTGGTTTTGAGGGGTGGGCCAGGCATGCACCTATGGTATTGGAGTCCGAGGGGAAATGTCTTCCCATTTGTTACATAGTGGAGAACTCGCAAGGCATGGGTGCTTAGGGGTTGTATAGGGTGCCTGCTTGAGACAGGAGGGCAGAGTGCTAGGAGTCCAGTAGTACAGTGAAGGGGGGGGGGGGGGGGGAGGAATGGGTCTACAGGAGATCTAGTAATGGAATGCTCTCCTGGAGGAACTGGTGGATGATGAATACAAAAAAGCGTAGGATAAACACAAAGGATTGCTAGAGGCAGGAGACTGAATTGAATCACTAGGTTGGGCTACAGTTACAGCCCAAAATAGGAGGATAGGATAGAAGTAACCTAGATGGATGCCATAAAAATTCAGCACTGATCAGGGCCACTCTATCATTCTTGTTCAACATTTACATCGAACCAACCTGTAAGCCTGTTGGAAACAAGTGAAGGTTGACTATTCCACCATGAGGTAAAATTATGTATAATCATACCTGATAATTTTCTTTCCATTAATCATAGCTGATCAATCCATAGACTGGTAGACTGGTGGGTTGTGTCCATCTACCAGCAGGTGGAGATAGAGAGCAAACTTTTGCCTCCCTATATGTGGTCATGTGCTGCCGGAAACTCCTCAGTATGTCGATATCAAAGCTCCATCCGCAGGACTCAGCACATAAGAGAATTACACCCACGAAGGGACACTCTGCCCAGCTCACCACCGCCGAAACGGGGGAGGGGAATTAACCCAGCTCATCCCCACACAAGTGGGGGAGGGGAATCCGTCCAGCTCATCCCCGCGGAGCGGGGGAGGGACACCACACCCGCCGATGCGGGGGGATCTGGCTTATCCTGCAACCGCAACCGCGGGAGGAGCTGACTGACCCTAACACCGCCGAAGCGGGAAGGGTACAAAGCTGCCCTACAGCCGCACGAAGCGGGAGGGAGTGCCGGCAGAATTTATGTCTCAATCCAGCCCCGTAAAACGGGGGGGAGAGGAATGCAGCAGCTCACTGTAACACAAACTCGTCTCAACTCTTGAAGAATCCAAGTGAAAAAACTTGAACACGAAGTCTTTCTGAAGTAACTGAAGACTAAACTTGAACCTGAAATGCAACCAGAATAAAAACAGTACAGATATCTGGGAGGGGCTATGGATTGATCAGCTATGATTAATGGAAAGAAAATTATCAGGTATGATTATACATAATTTTACCTTCCATATCATCAAGCTGATCAATCCATAGACTGGTGGGATGTACCGAAGCAGTACTCACCCAGGGCGGGACATTGAAATCCCTGACCTCAACACTGAAGCTCCAAACCGGGCCTCCGCCCGTGCAGCCACCGTCAAACGGTAATGCTTGGAGAATGCATGAGCTGAAGCCCAAGTTGCCGCCTTGCATATCTCTTCCAAGGAGACGGATCCGGCCTCTGCCATCGAGGCCGCCTGGGCTCTTGTGGAGTGAGCCTTCAGTTGGATAGGCGGCACCTTCCCCGCGGCCACATAAGCCGCTGCCATGGCGTCCTTGACCCATCTTGCCACTGTAGGCTTAGCAGCCTGCAGACCCTTACGAGGACCTGCAAACAGGACAAACAGATGATCCGATTTCCGGAAATCATTGGTCACTTCCAAGTATCTGATGATGACTCATCTCACATCCAGATATTTAAGAGCAGAGTACTCCTCTGGGTAGTCCTCCCTACGAAAGGAAGGGAGACAGAGCTGCTGATTCACATGGAAGCGAGAAACAATCTTGGGCAGGAAGGAAGGAACTGTGCGAATAGTCACTCCTGCCTCAGTGAACTGCAGAAAAGGCTCTCGACAAGAGAGCGCCTGGAGCTCGGAAACTCTTCTGGCTGAAGTGATAGCCACCAAAAAGACTGCTTTCAACGTCAGGTCTTTCAGAGATGCCCTTGCCAAGGGTTCAAAAGGCGGCTTCTGCAATGCTCTTAGCACCAGGTTGAGAATCCACGCAGGCACCACTGAGTGCAGAGGAGGGCGCAGGTGATTAACTCCCTTGAGAAAGCGCACCACATCTGGCTGCGAAGCCAGGGAAGCACCCTTCAGGCGGCCCCTGAAGCAAGCCAGAGCCGCTATCTGGACTTAAAGGGAACTGAGCGACAGGCCTTTCTCCAGACCTTCTTGCAGGAACGCCAACACTGAAGAATTGGAGCAGTGAAGGGAGAAAGTGAGCCGTAGAAGTAGAGCGCTTCCTCGCTCTCAACATAGTGGCGATAACCTTGTCTGAGAAGCCCTTCTTCCTCAGACGCTGCCGCTCAATAGCCAGGCCGTAAGACCAAAGGGAGAGGGATCCTCCATCACCACGGGACCCTGATGTAACAGGCCCTGCTCCACTGACAGCCGCAGAGGATCGTCGACTGAGAGCCTGATCAAGTCCGCATACCAGGGACGTCTGGGCCAATCCGGACCCACCAGGATTACCCTGCCGGGATGCTTTGCCACCCGGTCTAGCACCCTGCCCAACATGGGCCAGGGCGGGAACACATAGAGGAGCTCTTGTGTCGGCCACCGTTGGAGAAGAGCATCTACTCCCAGGGATCGAGGGTCCCGTCCTCTGCTGAAAAAGCGCGGCACTTGGCAATTGGCCGATGACGCCATCAGATCTAGGCTCGGCTGGCCCCAGCGCTTCGTGATGTCCAAGAACGCCTGAGCAGATAGTTGCCACTCTCCGGGCTCCAAGGTATGGCGACTGAGAAAGTCCGCCTTGACATTCATGACTCCGGCAATGTGGGCCGCTGAAAGCTGCTCCAGGTTCGCTTTCGCCCACTGGCAAAGACTCATAGCCTCCTTGGCTAGAGGGGCGCTCTTGGTACCTCCCTGACGGTTGATATAGGCCACAGCCGTGGCATTGTCCGACAGGACCCGTACAGGCTTCAACACCAGTACCGGGATGAACTCCAATAACACCAACCGAATGGCTCTGAGTTCCAGGAGGTTGATAGACCACTTGCCTCTGCAGGAGACCAGAGCCCCTGCGCTGTCCTTCCCAAGCAGTGGGCTCCCCAGCCCATCAAAGAGGCATCTGTCGTGACGACAATCCACTCCGGGGTCACCAGAGGCATTCCTGCAGACAACTTGTCTGTCTGCGTCCACCAGCTCAGCGCCTTGCGCACTGCTGGGTCCAAGGGAAGGCGCACAGCATAATCCTCCAACATCGGAGTCCAGTGCAGCAGCAGAGATAGCTGTAGTGGTCTCATATGAGCCCTGGCCCAGGGCACTACTTCCATCGTGGCCGTCATAGAGCCCAACAGCTGCACGTAGTCCCAAGCCCGAATAGGAGAGGCTACTAGGAACTAGTCCACCTGAGCCTGAAGCTTGACCAACTGATTGTCTGGCAGGAACACTCTGCCCACTTGGGTGTCGAATCGAACTCCCAGATACTCCAGGGACTGAGTCGGGCGCAGCTGGCTCTTCTTCCAGTTGATGATCCATCCCAGGGAGCTCAAAAGAGCAACTACCCGGTCCATAGCTTTGCCGCACTCTGCATAAGAGGGGGCTCGGATCAACCAGTCGTCCAGATAAGGATGGACTTGCACTCCTTCCTTTAGCAGGAAGGCCGCTATGACCCCCATTACTTTGGAAAGGGTCCGCGGAGCAGTAGCCAACCCGAAAGGGAGGGCTCTGAACTGGAAGTGTCGTCTCACGACTGTAAAACGCAGAAAGCGTTGGAGAGGAGGCCAGATGGGAATATGCAGGTACGCTTCCTTGAAGTCCAAGGAAGCCAAGAACTCTCCTGCCTTCACTGCCGCTATAACAGAGCGGAGAGTCTCCATGCGAAAGTGCCGCACTTTCAAGGCCCGATTGACCCCTTTGAGGTCGAGGATAGGCCGGACAGAACCTCCTTTCTTTGGTACCACAAAGTAAATGGAGTAACGTCCCTTGCCAATCTGATTTTTTGGCACCGGAACGACCGCACCCAGGCGGATCAGGTTGTCCAAGGTCTGCTGCACTGCCACAGCTTCGACCGGAGACTTGCAGGGAGAGAGTACAAACCCGTCTCTTAAGGGTCGGCAGAACTCTAGCTTGTAGCCGTCTCTGATGACTTCCAGCACCCAAGCGTGTGAAGTTACTGTGGTCCGCTCACCCAGAAACGAGGACAGCCATCCTCCAATCTGCACTGGGGCGTGGACCAAGGCCCCGTCACTGGGTACGAGACCCTGGGGGAGGACCGGAGGGAGCACCTCCGGGACGGCGGTCTCTGCGAAAGGAATGCTGCTTGGGGGAGAAATTCCTCTTGAAGGAAGAGGGGGCAGAGGAGCCCAGCCTGGCCGGGCGGTACCGACGGGCTTCCTGCAACCGTCCTCTGGAGGGACCGGGACGGGTACTAGCCCGAGCCCTGACCTCTGGTAACTTCTTGCCCTTAGACGTGCCGAGATCGGTCACGATTTTGTCCAGCTCGACCCCAACGAGCAGCTTGCCTTTAAAAGGCAATCTAGCCAGGCGGGATTTAGGGGCGTGGTCAGCAGACCAATGTTTCAGCCCAAAGCCACCGCCGCGCAGAGACTGTCTGAGCCATGCCTTTAGCTGAGGCTCTCAAGACATCATACAGCAAGTCTGCCAAATAGGCTAGGCCCGATCCCAGGGCCGGCCAATCAACCCTCAAGGAATGATCCGAGGGGAAGCCCGCTGCACCATAGTCAGGCACGCCCTGGCCACATAGGAACCGCAAACCGAGGCCTGCAAACTTAAAGCAGTTGCCTCAAAGGACGACCTTAAGGCCGCCTCCAATCTTCTGTCTTGGGCGTCCATTAGGGCCGTGCCACCTTCCACCGGCAACACCGTTTTCTTAGTCACCGCAGTGATTAAAGAATCCACGGTAGGCCACAGATAGGCCTCACGTTCACTTTCAGATAAAGGATAGAGGCGGGACATAGCCCTAGCCACTTTAAGGCTCGCTTCCGGGACATCCCATTGAGCCGAAATTAAGGGGTGCATGGCTCATGCACGTGGAAGGTTCTAGGCGGGCGCTTCGTCCCCAGCATAATGGCAGAGCCAACAGGGGCTGAGGGAGAGACGTCCTCCGGAGAGGAAATCATCAAAATGCCCATGGCCTGCACTAACAGGTTGGGCAAATCCTCTGGGCTAAAAAGCCGCGCTGCAGAGGGGTCATCCGCTCCATCCGAGCGGGGATCCGTCTCCTCCAAGGAATCCGCAAAGGACCGTTGGGAGACCTCAGACACGCTGCCCTCATCTACATCGGAGGAGACAAAGTCCTCCAAGGCCTGGAAATCAACCCGAGGGCGTTTACCTCTGGGAACCTCAACCTCTTTATCAGAAGAGGGAGCAGGGGCAGCGTTTTGCATGAGGAAAGCCTGATGCAGCAGCAAAACAAACTCGGGGGAGAAACCCCCCAGACTGTGCACTTCCGCAGCCTGGGCAACAGCCCTAGACGCACTCTCAACCGGCGCTCGCAATAGCGGGGGAGAGACATGCTGCGCATCCAAAATGGCGTCCGGCGCGAAACTCCGCGAAGGAGCCGCTCGGGAAGAACGGCGCTTAACTTTAGCCGCTTGTGCCGTCGCCCAAATTAAGGGCGTTCATGGCATTAATGTCTCCAACCTCAAGGGCGGCCCATGAAGAAGCCGTCCGAGCCGCGTGGCCGGCCAAGATGGCGGAGGCGAGGAGCGGGGGATGGGCGTTTATGGCGGGAAAAAACCGCCACGCCGGAGGAACGACCGGGACATTCATCGGTCACTAAACTGTCACCCAACAAGGGCGAATCAGGCTGTAAGACCCCCGCATCCCCTCTAGAAGCGCTCAAGCGATCCGGGGAGCGCCCTTTGCGCCCTCGCCCTCCAACGCCATATGCCACGAGGAGAAGAATCGGGGAACCCCCTGCCCGCTATAAAAAGGTAAAATTACCTGCTTGCCGCTCCGAGCTGTAACGAACTGGTGTCCCAGTGAGTAGCTGCAATGAACGTTTAAATAAACGTCGAAATAAACGCCTTTAAGGACGTTTAAAATTTTTTTTTTTTTTAAACGGAGCCAGCGGGAGGGGGGAGAAAAGGAGGGACCTGGCACCACCAGGTTTGCACTTGCTCAAAAGAGCCCTCAACCCCAGGCCTCAACAAAACCTAAGGATTAGGCTTGGAGGCCTAGCCAGAGCTGCTGCTGTGTGTGACCACCACCTGCTGAGATAGAGAACATACTGGGGAGTTTCCGGCAGCACATGACCACATATAGGGAGGCAAAAGTTTGCTCTCTATCTCCACCTGCTGGTAGATGGACACAACCCACCAGTCTACCAGTCTATGGATTGATCAGCTTGATGATATGGAAGGAGGATATTATGATTTATTTACCTCTTCATAATGACAGAATATAAGGAGATACATTTTACTGGCTAAGAAGAAATTAGACCTTATCTGCTAATTTGCTTTCCTTTAGTCCCTCCGGACCGGCCCAGAATGTGACTGATGGGTTGTGCACGCCATCCAGCAGGTGCAGACTGAGAAAAAAAACTGTGACTCTAGAAAGAGCCAATAACAGCCCTTGGAAATAAGAGAAAGATCCAGTAACAAAGTACCAAAGCAGAAGGAAATAAAACAATACGTAAATGGTCTGTGCATACGAAAGCCTGAGCAGCCACCGGCACATTGCCAACACAGGGTGTGTGCCACCAACAATAATGTAACCAATGAAATGCCCCTGCATATCATGCACAAAAGGTTACATACTGAACCACAATCACCGCAACCATGGAGCCCAGGGCCTGAAGATAATCCTTGGCCACTGACCTCGGTGACTGCAATAAGTGACGAATCTGAGACTGCAGTTTGAGGATACAAGCCGGCAGAAGAAAAACACGGCCCTACAACATGTCAAAACAGACTCCCAGGTACTCCAACGACTGAGATGGCTGCAGACGGATCTTTTGTGCACTGACTACCCAACCTAGGGACTTCAAGAAGTCTACTACTGGAGCTGTCACCTGAACGCTCTCCTGGTAAGACTTTGCTCTGATCAACCAATTGTCTAAATAAGGATGGACTAAAATGCCTTCCATTCTGAGTGCTACGGCTACTATGACCATGACTTTGGTAAACGTCCGAGGAGCAGTCAAAAGCCCAAAGAGAAGAGCCCAAAAATGAAAATGCTGGCCAAGCACTGCAAACTGAAGGAAACGCTGGTGTGCCAGTCGAATAGGAATATGCAAATAGGTTTCTGTGAAGTTGAGCGACGTCAGAAACTCCCCGGTTTGCACCGCCACAATGACCGACCGCAAAGTCTCCATACAAAACGAGGGCACCCTGAGGGCTCGATTGACCACCTGAAGATCTAAGACCTGAGAAATAAGCTCTTGCAGGTCATCTTTATGAAAAATTCTCACCACTGAAGGATCCTCCCCCGCAGGGAGAGGCTCCAAACCATATTCCAGCTGACCGAGGTCCTCGGGAAAATGACCTTCCGGAAACACCTATGTCTCCTCCAAGGACGGCATTTCCTGGTCCAAATCAGAAGAAAAATCCTCTTCTAAATCCCAAAACTGCCTGGGCCACTTAGCAGCCACCGCTTGACCCTCCTGAGACCTCTTCACTGAAGCCTCTGCTGGAGCAGCTTTGTGCAATAAAAAAGCTTAGTACATTTGTACCACAAAGTCAGGCGGGAAGCCACCTTCACCTGCTGAAGAAACAGGAGTCTGAGGCAGAGCCAGTAGAGAGGCCGGTAAAGATGGCAGGGATGCAGCATTTAGAGGGGAAGACAAAATGGTGGCGTTTCCAGCCAATATCGATGCTGCCAGCGAGGCTGACCCAACCGCACTTAAAACTGCCAAATCGGGCCCCTCCCTCCAACTAACGGCGCCAACATTTTTACAGCCCCTGCACAGACAAAGAATCTACCGCGGTCCAAAACTTACAAGCACCACTCGAGCCAACTCCCTGACGCTGACAGACTGAACAGCGGCGGAGCTTCTCTGCCATCACGTCTGCCTAAGCCAACTGCAAACCAAAACAGGAGCCAGAAAAAACAGCAGCAAACCGTCACAGAAAGAAAACAGAAGTTGTCTTGCTCGTTTTGAGAGAAAGTAAAGGGCAGAGAACCAAAATCAAAGCTCGTCTTTTTTTTTTTCTCGTGGCTGCCTCTCCCTGCCTCAAAATCTCTTCCCCTGAAGAGCTTGAGGAAACTGCCTTTTTGTGCTGAGATTTCCTCTTTTTTTTTTTTTTTTTTTACTGAAGCACAGCTTAAAAGAATACCAGGGAGGACATGGGGAGAGGGACCCCGCCACTCGAGTTTGACACCCCCGAGACGCTAAGAGACCCCCACGAGCCTCTGCCTCTAAATAACAGGTATATATATATATATATATATATATATATATATATATATATACACACACACACACATATATATATATATACACACATATATATATATACATATACATATATTTATATACATAAATATATATACATATAAGGAAAAAAGGCCCGTTTCTGACACAAATGAAACGGGCGCTAGCAAGGTTTTCCTCGGAGTGTGTATGTTTGAGAGTGAATGTATGTGAGAGAGAGAGTGAATGTGTGAGTGTGTATCAGAGAGAGAGTGAGACTGGGTGCGAGTGTGTCTGTGTGAAAGAGAGTGTGTGCCAGGACCCCCCACCTCCCAGTCCCAGGGTCGTCCCTCTCCCCCTCCCTCCCAGTTCCAGGGTTTTTCTCCCCCCCCCCTTCCTCCCTTCCAGTTCCAGGGTCCCCCTCCCTCCCAGTTCCAGGGTCGGCCTCCCCCCCTCCCTCCTTCAGTCACCTTTGGGGGCATACCTTACCGCAAGGTCCCTGCCTCACCCTGTACTCTCATCTGACAGGATTCTGTGCTCTCTGCTTGGCTCTCTCATTCTTTCCTAACTTTAAAAAAAAAAAAAAAAATCTGTGAACCATAAAATGTATTTTAAACAAAGAATTTGTGGAGAGTGGGAAAATTAGGTTCTTACCGTGATAATTTTCTTTCCTTTAGTCATAGCAGATGCAGCCATTACAGATGGGTTGTGTCCATCAACCAGCAGAGGGAGATAGAGAGCACACTTTTTTCAGTGCCTCATACCAGCTTGCTCCACTGCCTCTCTTCAGTATTTGAAGCTTCCAAAGCAGTATGGCAAACCGCAATGGGAATAACATAAGCTTTCCTCACAGCGAACGATGGCCCTACAACAAAGGGCATTAACTCAGAATAGAGGGAATGAAACATCCTCCCGGAGGGCATAAACTCATCCTCCACTGAGACATAACTGGAGGGAATAAACTCATCCTCCCGGAGGGAATAAACTCATCCTCCAAAACATGAAACTGGAGGGAATTAAGTCATCCTCCTATAATTGAACAAGAATCCTGAAGACTGTTTTCCGACTTTCTCCCAAGGACGGAATCTCCAGGAAACATGAACAGAACCTGAAATAGATTTACAGCAGATAGCATCAGACAGGGAGGGATCATGGCTGCATCTGCTATGACTAAAGGAAAGAAAATTATCACGGTAAGAACCTAATTTTCCCTTCCTTGTCATCAAGCAGATGCAACCATTACAGATGGGATGTATCAAAGCAATCCCTAGATAGGGTGGGAACAAGCCACACCACGCGCTAGCACTTGCGCTCCAAAATGTGCGTCCCTCTTGGCAGCCACATCCAGCCTGTAATGTCGGGCAAAAGAGAGCTTAGAAGCCCATGTTGCTGCACTACAAATCTCATGAAGAGAGAGTGCTCCAGTTTCAGCCCAAGAAGAGGAAATTTCTCTAGTGGAATGCGCCTTAAATGCATCAGGCGGAGGCCGGCCGGCAAGCAAATAAGCTGAAAAGATAGATTCTTTAAGCCAGCGGGCAATAGTGGCTTTAGACGCTGGAGACCCTCTGCGAGGACCTGATAGCAAAACAAACAGATGATCAGAGGTCCTCAAAGAGTTAGTAACTCGCAGATACTGCAGCAGAGTCCTGCGCACGTCCAACAGGTGCAATTGCCCAAAAGATTCTGGAAACTCCTCCTCGACAAAGGAGGGCAAGAAAATAGGTTGGTTTAGGTGAAACGCTGAAACCACCTTAGGCAAGAAGGAAAGCACGGTCCGAACCGTGACCCCGGATTCTGAAAACTGCAGAAAAGGGTCTCTACAGGACAGCGCCTGGAGCTCTGACACCCGTCTCGCCGAAGTAATGGCCACTAACAAGACGGCCTTCAGTGTCAAATCTTTCTCTGAAGCACGCCGAAGCGGTTCAAGGGAGCACCCTGAAGGGCCTTCAGCACTAGCCCCAGGTTTCAAGCTGGACAAGGTGCATGCACGGGAGGACGGAGCCGAAGCACCCCTCTAAGAAACCGTGCCACATCCGGATGAGCAGCTAAAGACATGCCTTCAACCTTGCCACGCAGGGAGGCCAACGCTGCCACTTGCACCCGCAGGGAATTATAGGCCAAGCCTTTTTGTACACCATCCTGCAAAAAGTCCAGAATCGGCGAGACAGGAGCCCGCAGGGGTGTGATCTCTTTGGAAGCACACCAGACTTCAAACTGGCGCCAAATCCTGGCATAAGCCACGGAAGTGGAACGCTTGCGGGCTTGCAGGAGAGTGGTAATTACTTTATTGGAATAGCCTCTGCCTCTCAATTGCGCCCTCTCAATCGCCAGGCCATAAGACCAAATCGGCTGGCGTCCTCCATGGTCACCGGACCCTGTGACAACAGGTTGGGAACCAGAGGTAAATGAAGGGGATCCTCTACGAGCATCTGTTGGAGGTCCGCATACCAAGGTCTCCTGGGCCAATCCGGGGTGACGAGAACCACTTCTCCTGGATGCAGCCGAATGCGCAGGAGCACTCGCCCTATCAAGGGCCACGGAGGGAGCACATACAGTAGGCCCGGAGGCCAGGGTTGAGCCAAGGCATCCAACCCCGCCGCGCGAGGATCTCTCCGTCTGCTGAAGAAGCACGAGACTTTGGCATTGGAGCTTGTCGCCATTAGATCCATCACGGGCTTGCCCCACTTGGCACATATCTGCAGGAACACTTCATCTGCAAGTTCCCACTCCGCTGGATCGATCTGATGCCTGCTTAGATAATCGGCTTGCACGTTGCTCTGACCTGCAATGTGAGCTGCCGACAGAAACTGTAGATGCAGCTCGGCCCAGTGGCAAATTTGTTCGGCCTGCGCGGCTAGAGCTCTGCACTGAGTGCCGCCTTGTCGATTTATGTAGGCCACTGCTGTTGTGTTGTCCAACATCACTCTGACAGCCAATCCTTCCAGGGTCCCTTGAAAGGCCAGAAGCGCCTGAAACACCGCTTTCAACTCTAGGTGGTTGATGGACCACTCCGACTCCTCGGGTGTCCATAGACCCTGGGCATGCTTCCCCTTGCAATGTGCGCCCCAGCCTTTCAGACTGGCATCTGTCACCACTAGGCACCAATCGGGGAGCGCCAGCGGCATTCCTCGCCGCAGCATGCTGTCTGAGAGCCACCACTCCATGCTGAGTCGGGCCGCAGGGAGCCAAGAGAGTCTGCATTGGTAATCCTGAGATACTGGAGACCATCTTTGGAGTAGAGCATACTGTAGAGGTCTCAGGTGCGCTCTCGCCCAGGGCACCAGTTCCATGGTGGCCGTCATCGATCCAAGCAGCTGGACAATGTCCCAAGCTCGCGGGCGGGGCATCCTCAGGAGCAGACGGACCTGATTCTGAAGCTTGCACCGCCTTTGCTCGGGTCGGTACACATACCCCGAGGCTGTGTCGAACCTGGCCCCCAAATATTCTAGAGACTGCGAGGGGGTCAGGTGACTTTTGGCCAAATTGACGACCCAGCCCAGAGATTGAAGTACTGAGACCACTCTGGCTGTTACATGCTGACTCTCTGCAGCAGAGTTTGCTCGAATGAGCCAGTCGTCCAGGTACAGGTGAACCCGAATACCCTCTCGCCTTAGAAAGGCAGCTACTACCACCATAACCTTCGAAAAGGTGCGGGGAGCTGTGGCGAGGCCAAAAGGCAAGGCCCGGAACTGGAAATGCTTTCCCATCACCGCAAACCTGGTGCGGGGGCCAAATTAGAATATGCAAGTAAGCTTCTTTCAGGTCCAGAGACATGAGAAACTCTCCTGGCTATACCGCCGCAATGACGGAGCGCAGGGTTTCCATGTGAAAATGCCGCACTCTCAGGGACTTGTTTAATTCTTTTAAGTCCAGAATAGGGCGAAAAGACCCTCCTTTTCGCGGCACCACAAAGTAGATGGAGTAGCAGCCGCAGCCGTGTTCGGCGGGAGGTACCGGGGACACGGCCCCTATCTGAATCAGACCTTGTAAAATCTCCTCTACCACCGCCCGTTTGGCGGCAGAACCGCATCGGGACTCCGCAAACACGTCTCTTACAGGGGCGTCGAATTCTATTCTGTAACCGTCTCTGATCAGGTCCAAGACCCACTGATCTGAGGAAATGTTGGCCCACTCCTTGGCAAAGAGGGAAAGACGTCCTCTGATGACAGGACTTGAGGAGAGGGCCAGCGCACCATCATTGAGAGGGTCGCCCCTGAACTCCAGGCCTTGAGCCAGTGGCTGTGGAACGTTTGTCCGAGCGAAAGGAGTTCCTCTGCTGAAAACGGGCACGAGAAGTGAACACAGCAGAACGCCCCGGGCGGTACCTTCGAGCTTCACGGAAGCGAGGTCTGTAAGAGGAGTGGACCGCCGCACCCTTAGAGGAAGGCCGAGGCCTATCTTCGGGCAAGCGCTGGGGTTTAGCCTCACCCAGGCCCTTCACAATTTTCTCCAACTCCTCACCAAACAGAAGGCCTTGAAAGGGCAACTTCACCAACCTTTGCTTAGAGGCCATGTCCGCCGCCCAATGCCGTAGCCAAAGAAGACGGCGAGCCGCCACTGCTACTGCCATGTGTTTAGCCGAAGCTCTGACAATATCATAAAGGGCGTCAGCAAGAAAGGACAAGGCCGACTCCATCCGCGGAGCCACATCTGAAAAGGGCTCCGCTCCATCACCGGGCTGTTCCACTGCCTGTTGCAACCAAGCCAGGCAGGCTCTAGCAGCATAACAACTGCATGCAGATGCCCGAATAATGAGACCTGCAATTTCAAATGACCGTTTAAGTGCTGATTCCAGTCTACGGTCTTGAATATCCTTCAGGGCAACACCTCCTTCAACAGGGAGGGTAGTTCTCTTTGTCACAGCTGTGACTAGGGCATCCACTTTAGGCATAGCAAAGCGAGCCATATGCTCCTCACTCAGAGGTTATAATTGACCCATAGCCCTGGAAACTTTCAAAGGTCCCTTGGGGACAGCCCATTGAGCCGAAATAAGCTCTTGGATGGAGTCATGCAAAGGAAAGGCTCGAGCAGGCTTTTTGTTACTAGCCATCCTAGGATTCACAGAGGAGGCTGTGCCACTGGCAGGGTCCTCAATAGAGAGAGCCTGCAGGGCATCAGAAATAAGCGCTGGCAGCTCATCACGGTGGAAAATCCTCACCGCGGAGGGATCGTCCAGATCCTGAGTCACTTCTGCACCAGACTCTAGCTCCTCAGACCATGAAGGCCTGCCAGAGTCCTCCGAATCCTCGCAGCCCGACCACGGGGGGGGGGGGGGGGGGGGGGGAGAGGAGGTGAAGCACTCTCTGAAGGGGAGTGAGCCCTTCTGCGCTTCATATTCTGCCAATTATCAGGGAATAACGCCTCAGAGGGCATACCCAGGCTAGAATCCACCGGGGGAGGGGGGCATTAGAAGAGGCCCGTGCCGGGCTTTGTGGGAGAGCTCTTTTAAGCATGTATGCTTTATGCATTAATAAGACAAAATCAGGGGAGAAAAACTGACCCTGGGCACCCGGATCTCTGCTGGGGCTAGTAGCTCCCATATCAGCCTCACTCCGAGGCCTCCCCCCGGGCTCAGGACTCTCCGTCTCAGCGGAGGTGGCGCCATGTGGTAAATTCAAAATGGCGCCCGCTGCCAGCTCAGAGCGCGAAGAATCGTCGCTCGCCATGCTTGGGCCGGCTCTAACGTCTGTTCAGCACGATTTACAGAGCCCCGCTGCTGATCTGCACTTGCCACACTTGGAACAGCGCTTTACTGTCTCCGCAGCCATCGCCGAAAACGGCGGTAAAATTCAAAATGGCGGTTCGCGCCAAAATCGCCCCGATCGCGGGCCCACCCTGGAGGAGTCAGAAAACACTCTTACCTCACTGGACCGAGTATCACAGCTCCGGTCCCACAGAAAAAGGCAAGGAAAAACCTCTATTGCCTTTTTTTTTTTTTTTTTTTTTTAACGCTGTGAGGAAAGCAGAGGTAAATAGAACTCCGGAAGCTCAGGTGAGTGGGAAAGGCAGGGAAAGGGCGAACCTATGTGCCTGCATCCATTGTTGGTGGGGAAGGACAGGGAAAGCTAAGCAATGTGTCTGCATCCATGGAGGTATGGGTAAGGCAGGGAAAGGGCGAACCTATGTGCCTTTAAAGTGAAGCTGCTATAGCCTCCAACACCCCTGCTAACAACTGGCAAAAGCACAGGAGCAACCTCCAGGCAGATTTTAGATGGAGCTCAAAGAAGCTGCAGCCACTCTGCTAGGGGAGATAGAGAATACTGAAGAGAGACAGTGGAGCAAGCTGGTATGAGGCACTGAAAAAAGTGTGCTCTCTATCTCCCTCTGCTGGTTGACGGACACAATCCATCTGTAATGGCTGCATCTGCTTGATGACAAGGAATAGGGAGTTAGTTCCTGTCTGACTGACTGCTGCTGTTCTCAGAGCCAGAGCATTTCCCTTGGCTCCGGCTGTCAGTGCTGCGCTGCAGGGAGGATCAGCTGGTAAGTGCTGGCTTTGATTTTCTTTTTTTGTAGCGGCATGGCGATTCGGGAGGGAGTCGGTCGGGGAGGAGGGGGAGGTCCGAAGTCGGGAGAGGAGAGGGCGGGGGTCCGAAGTCGGACAGGAGAGGGAGGTCTGTGGCAATGTGCATTGGGGAGGAGAGTGGATGAGGGGGGCTGTGGCCGGGGTCCAGTGGCATCTCTGGAGGGGCGAGTGACAGAGCACTGGGGGGGGGGGGGGGGGGGGGGGTTGTCGAGTGTGTCTGTGAGATGGGTTTACCGGCAGTATTCATGGCAGTTGTGTGTCGTTCACATTCGGGTACGCTGTTTGGGCTGTTTTTTTCAGTCTGTTGGTGTGTCTCGTGCTGCTTTCATGTGGTTGGTCAGTGTCGCTGGTGACGTACCAGGAAGTACGGACATCAATTCATGAGATGGAGAACACAAATGCCACAAGGTTTAAGTGCCACGGAGTTAGCTTCAGAACGTTGGAGGTGCTTTTTATTATATATGTGTGTGTATATATATATATATATATATATATATAACCGGATGCACAGAAGAAATAAATTAAATTCAACTAAAACAATTACAGCAAGAAAGAAAAAATATAAAGAATATAATATTCTTTATATTATATTTATGTTATATTATGAGACTGTAGGGCTCACCACCTTCCACCTGGCTGGAGACTGAGATTATTGGATCTTTCTCTTGTTGCCAAGGGCTCTTATTGGCTCTCTCTAGAGTCACAGTTTTTTTCTCAGTCTCCACCTGCTGGAAGGCGTGCACATCCTATCAGTCAAATTCTGGGCCGGTCCGGAGGGATGCTAAGGAATTTCATATATTTTTTTGACTTAACACATTTCTACAAATGTTTAAATACTATTCTATTTAATATATTGTGTAAAAATGCATGCAATTAATTTTGCATAATTTAAAATTTTTATTTAACCTTAACCCTCCACTGCCCCAGGTACAAGAAACCTAGATTGTGAGCCCAATAGGGACACAGAAAGTACCTGCACAGAATATGTAAACTTCTTTGGTTGTACCACAGAAAAGCGGTATATCAAGTCCATGACCTTTTAGCCCTTTTGGGCTCAATGCTATATATTATGCCTAAAATTAACATGCGTTAGGCAATTACACCAAAGTGTATTCTAAATAACGCGTGTAAATCAATATGCGGTATTTACAATACACTTAGGCGTAGTTCAAACGACTAAATCTACACATGCCCATTTATACCAACAAAAAGTTAGTATAAATCCTTGCACGTAGATTTATGCACACTAGCCCATATTTTATAACAACGCACATAGATTTTGTAATGTCAATTTCCATGCCCCTTTTTGCCTGTGCAGTTTGAAATTAGGCACAGTACATTACAGAATATGTTTAGCAATGTACACGCATAAATTCTAATTTTTACCAATTAGTGCTCATTATTGCTTGTTAAGAGCTGTTAACAACATTTAACAGCTTGTTAAAACAATTACTCTATGTGCGTAGTTATAGAATACGCCTAGATTTACACGTGGAAATCTAGGCACGCTATATAAAATCCGGGGGGTTAATGCACAATTCTCTGGAATGTAACACAGAGTACAAAAGCAATGGAAAACTAGTTTTAAAACTTGAACTTTGTACCACAGAATTAATAGATAGCCTCTAGCAGGCACAGTAGGGCCTAGTTCAGTCTTAGGGGAAAAAAATAGAGAGAAGCAAGCGTTATCAACTAGTTTCTATAGTATACAACCTTTTCCCCCTAGTTTTAAACTGAAACTTTCTTTACAGGTAGAAACTTAACAGCCAAAGAACATTAAAAAGGATAGTAGCAAATCTTAAATTTTGTTCTAGAAGACAGTTATTTTCTGTTCTTTGGCTGTTGGAGAGGTAGCACTGCTACTCACCTAATTAGGTATTAAAGTGTGAGAAAGCAGAATATTTGAAAAGGTTATTAAGGGCAATCTGATTACTGAGTTAGCTTGAACTTTTTCCACAGCATACAACATTAACAGATAGCCTCTAGAAGGCAGGACCTACTTTAGTCTTCAATATCATCCACCCTCCCCAACTCCCACCCACCCCTAGCACAATTCTTAATTTATAGTCAATTATTCTAATTAGCACAACAAGGTAGGAGTGCTCTTACAAAGTTTTAATTGCATTTCATTACTTTCTAAGAAGAACATTGTAACATAGTAGATGACGGCAGAGAAAGACCTATACGGTCCATCCAGTCTGCCCAACAAGATAAACTCATATGTGTTACTTTATGTGTATACCTTTCCTTGATTTGTATCTGCCATTTTCAGGGCACAGACCGTAGAAATCTGCCCAGCACTAGCCCCGCCTTCTACCACCGGCTCTGCCCCCCAATCTCCGCTAAGCTTCTGAGGATTCATTCCTTCTGAACAGGATTTCTTTATGTTTATCCCACGCATTTTTGAATTCTGTTACCGTTTTCATCTCCACCACCTCCCGCGGGAGGGCATTCCAAGTATCCACCACTCTCTCCGTGAAAAACTACTTCCTAACATTTTTCTTGAGACTGCCCCCCCTTCAATCTCATTTCACGTCCTCTAGTTCTACCGCCTTCCCATCTACGGAAAAGGTTCGTTTGCGGATTAATACCTTTCAAATATTTGAACATCTGTATCATAACACCCCTGTTTCTCCTTTCCTCCAGGGTATACATGTTCAGGTCAGCAAGTCTCTCCTCATACGTCTTGTAATGCAAATCCCATACCATTTTTGTAGCTTTTCTTTGCAGCGCTTCAATTGTTTTTACATCCTTAGCAAGATATGGCCTCCAAAACTGAACACAATATTCCAAGTGGGGCTTCACCAACAACGTACAGGGGCATCAACACCATCAACACGGGAGACATATGTGTTAGGCCGTGAGAGTCTGATATGTACAGAAGGGGAGAGGGATCTTGGGGTGATAGTATCTGAGGATCTGAAGGCGACAAAACAGTGTGACAAGGTGGTGACCGTAGTTAGAAGGTTACTAGGCTGTATAGAGAGAGGTGTGACATAAGTACATAAGTAGTGCCATACTGGGAAAGACCAAAGGTCCATCTAGCCCAGCATCCTGTCACCGACAGTGGCCAATCCAGGTCAAGGGCACCTGGCACGCTCCCCAAACGTAAAAACATTCCAGACAAGTTATACCTAAAAATGCGGAATTTTTCCAAGTCCATTTAATAGCGGTCTATGGACTTGTCCTTTAGGAATCTATCTAACCCGTTTTTAAACTCCGTCAAGCTAACCGCCAGTACCACGTTCTCCGGCAACGAATTCCAGAGTCTAATTACACGTTGGGTGAAGAAAAATTTTCTCCGATTCGTTTTAAATTTACTACACTGTAGCTTCAACTCATGCCCTCTAGTCCTAGTATTTTTGGATAGCATGAACAGTCGCTTCACATCCACCCGATCCATTCCACTCATTATTTTATACACTTCTATCATATCTCCCCTCAGCCGTCTCTTCTCCAAGCTAAAAAGCCCTAGCCTTCTCAGCCTCTCTTCATAGGAAAGTCGTCCCATCCCCACTATCATTTTCGTCGCCCTTCGCTGTACCTTTTCCAATTCTACTATATCTTTTTTGAGATACGGAGACCAGTACTGAACACAATACTCCAGGTGCGGTCGCACCATGGAGCGATACAACAGCATTATAACATCCACACACCTGGACTCCATACCCTTCCTAATAACACCCAACATTCTATTCGCTTTCCTAGCCGCAGCAGCACACTGAGCAGAAGGTTTCAGCGTATCATCGACGACGACACCCAGATCCCTTTCTTGATCCGTAACTCCTAACGCGGAACCTTGCAAGACGTAGCTATAATTCGGGTTCCTCTTACCCACATGCATCACTTTGCACTTGTCAACATTGAACTTCATCTGCCACTTGCACGCCCAATCTCCCAGTCTCGCAAGGTCCTCCTGTAATCGTTCACATTCTTCCTGCGACTTGACGACCCTGAATAATTTTGTGTCATCGGCGAATTTAATTACCTCACTAGTTATTCCCATCTCTAGGTCATTTATAAATACATTAAAAAGCAACGGACCCAGCACAGACCCCTGCGGGACCCCACTAACTACCCTCCTCCACTGAGAATACTGGCCACGCAATCCTACTCTCTGCTTCCTATCTTTCAACCAGTTCTTAATCCATAATAATACCCTACCTCCGATTCCATGACTCTGCAATTTCTTCAGGAGTCTTTCGTGCGGCACTTTGTCAAACGCCTTCTGAAAATCCAGATATACAATATCAACCGGCTCCCCATTGTCCACATGTTTGCTTACCCCCTCAAAAAAATGCATTAGATTGGTGAGGCAAGACTTCCCTTCACTAAATCCGTGCTGACTTTGTCTCATCAGTCCATGTTTTTGTATATGCTCTGCAATTTTATTCTTAATAATAGCCTCCACCATCTTGCCCGGCACCGACGTCAGACTCACCGGTCTATAATTTCCCGGATCTCCTCTGGAACCCTTCTTAAAAATCGGAGTAACATTGGCTACCCTCCAGTCTTCCGGTACTACACTCTATTTTAGGGACAGATTGCATATTTCTAACAGTAGCTCCGCAAGTTCATTTTTTAGTTCTATTAATACTCTGGGATGAATACCATCAGGTCCCGGTGATTTACTACTCTTCAGCTTGCTGAACTGACCCATTACATCCTCCAAGGTTACAGAGAATTCGTTTAGTTTCTCAGACTCCCCTGCTTCAAATATTCTTTCCGGCACCGGTGTCCCCCCCAAATCCTCCTCGGTGAAGACCGAAGCAAAGAATTCATTTAATTTCTCCGCTAAGGCTTTGTCCTCCCTGATCGCCCCTTTAACACCATTTTCGTCCAGCGGCCCAACCGACTCTTTGGCCGGTTTCCTGCTTTTAATGTATCTAAAAAAATTTTTACTATGTATTTTTGCTTCCAACGCTAATTTCTTCTCAAAGTCCTTTTTTGCCCTCCTTATCTCCGCTTTGCATTTGGCTTGGCATTCCTTATGATCTATCCTGTTACTTTCAGTTGGTTCTCTTCTCCACTTTCTGAAGGATTGTTTTTTGGCTCTAATGACTTCCTTTATCTTACTGTTTAGCCACACCGGCTGACGTTTAGTCTTTTTTCCCTTTTTTCTAATACGTGGAATATATTTGTCCTGAACCTCCAGGATGGTGTTTTTAAACAGCATCCACGCCTGACGCAAGTTTTTTACTCTGCGAGCTGCTCCTTTCAGTCTTTTTTTCACCATTTTTCACACCTCTCTCTATACAGCCTAGTAACCTTCTAACTATGGACACCAACTTGTCACACTGTTTCGTCGCCTTCAGATCCTCAGATACTATCACCCCAAGATCCCTCTCCCCTTCTGTACATATCAGACTCTCACGGCCTAACACATACGTCTCCCGTGGATTTCTATTCCCTAAGTGCATCACTTTGCATTTCTTCGCATTGAATTTTAATTGCCAAACCTTAGACCATTCTTCTAGCTTCTGCAGATCTTTTTTCATGTTTTCCACTCCCTCCCGGGTGTCCACTCTGTTACAAATCTTAGTATCATCCGCAAAAAGGCAAACTTTACCTTCTAACCCTTCGGCTATGTCACTCACAAATATATTGAACAGAATCGGCCCCAGCACCGATCCCTGAGGCGCACCACTACTCACCTTTCCCTCATCCGAGCAAATTCCATTAACCACCACCCTCTGGCGTCTGTCCGTCAACCAGTTCCTAATCCAGTTCATCATGTCGGGTCCTATCTTCAGCCTGTCAAGTTTATTCAAGAGCTTCCTGTGGGGAACCGTGTCAAAAGTTTTGCTGAAATTTAAGTAGATTACGTCTATAGCACTTCCATGATTCAATTCTCCGGTCACCCAGTCAAAGAATTCAACGAGATTCATTTGGCAAGATTTACTTTTGGTAAAACCATGTTGTCTCGGATACATAGTAACATAGTAGATGACGGCAGAAAAAGACCTACATGGTCCATCCAGTCTGCCCAACAAGACAACATATGTGTAAACCTTACCTTGATTTGTACCTGCCTTATTCAGGGCACAGACCGTACAAGTCTGCCCTCCCCTTATCCTCGCCTCCCAACCACCACCCCCTCTTCCCCCCACCTGCTCCGCCACCCAATTTCAGCTAAGCTTCTGAGGATCCATTCCTTCTGCACAGGATTCCTTTATGCATATCCCATGCATTTTTGAATTCCGTTACCGTTTTCATCTCCACCACCTCCCGCAGGAGGGCATTCCAAGCATCCACCACCCTCTCCGTGAAAAAATACTTCCTGACATCTTTCCTGAGGCTGCCCCCCTTTAACCTCATTTCATGTCCTCTCGTTCTACCGCCTTCCCATCTCCGGAAAAGATTTGTTTGCGGATTAATACCTTTCAAATATTTGAACGTCTGTATATCACATCACCCCGTTCCTCCTTTCCTCCAGGGTATACATGTTCAGGTCAGCAAGTCTCTCCTCATACGTCTTGGTACGCAAATCCTGTACCATTCTCGTAGCTTTTCTTTGCACCGCTTCCATTTTTTTTTTAACATCCTTCGCAAGGATCTTGCAACTTATTGGCTTCCAGGAAATTCACTATCCTTTCCTTCAGCATCGCTTCCATTACTTTTCCAATAACCGAAGTGAGGCTTCCCGGCCTGTAGTTTCCAGCTTCTTCCCTATCACCACTTTTGTGAAGAGGGACCACATCTGCTGTTCTCCAATCCCACGGAACTTCTTCAGTCTCCAAGGATTTATTAAAAAAATCCTTAAGAGGACCCGCCAGAACCTCTCTGAGCTCCCTCAATATCCTGGGGTGGATCCTGTCCGGTGCCATGGCTTTGTCCACCTTTAGATTTTCAAGTTGTTCATACACACTCTCTTCCGTGAACGGTGCTATATCCACTCCATTCTCATTCGTACGTTTGCCAGTCAATCGTGGTCCTTCTCCAGGATTTTCTTCTGTGAAAACAGAAGAAAAGTATCTATTTAGCAAATTTGCTTTTTCTTCATCATTATCTACATAGTGGTTCACAGCATCTCTCAGTCTCACAATTCCCTTTTTAGTCTTCCTCCTTTCACTAATATACCTGAAGAAATTTTTGTCACCCCTCCTTACATTTCTAGCCATTTGTTCTTCCGCTTTTGCCAAACGTATCTCTCTCTTGGCTTCTTTCAGTTTCATCCGGTAGTCCTCCCCGTGTTCCTCATCTTGAGTTTTTCTGTATTTCAGGAACGCCAACTATTTAAGCCTTTATTTTCTCAGCCACTTGCTTGGAGAACCATATCGGCTTCCTTTTTCTCTTGCGTTTATTTACTCTCCTTACATAATTAAACAGTCGGATTCCCCCTGTCCGCACCAGTTCTAAGTCAGCTGCTAGGCACCGGCCAAAGCAGGACGCCGGCTCGCCCGCCGCCCTTCCCCCCCCCCCCCCCCGGGAGGGGAGGCCAGGGTGAGGCGCTCGCTGCAGCTGGGGCAATCCACGGGAAGGGCCCGGCTCGCGTCCAGAGATGCTGCCGCCCCGCGGGGTACACGGGGCGGCGCCTTGTCCAGCCGCGGCGCTCGCCCAACCCCGCTTTGCGCCCCAGCCCAACCGACCCAGCCCCTTAGAGCCAATCCTTATCCCGAAGTTACGGATCTGACTTGCCAACTTCCCTTACCTACATTGTTCTAACATGCCAGAGGCTGTTCACCTTGGAGACCTGCTGCGGACATAAAGGTTTGTGGTCATATTTATAGCTTCTTTCAGCCTAGACCACTGTCCTTCCACTTTTCGTATGTCCTCCCATCCCATCAGCTCCTTCCTAAGCTATTCCCCATTTTACTAAAGTCAGCATGCTTGAAATCCAGGACTATAAGTTTTGAGTGGCCGCCCTCCACTTCAGCTGTCATATCAAACCAAACTGTTTGATGGTCACTGTTGCCCAGGTGGGCACCCACTCGGACATTTGACACACTATCCCCATTTGTGAGCACCAGATCCAGCGTCGCTCCCTCCTTCATGGGTTCCGTAACCATTTGTCTGAGCAGAGCACTTTGAAAAGCATCCACGATCTCTCTACTTCTTTCCGATTCTGCAGATGAAATCTTCCAATCTACATCCGGCAGACTGATATCTCGCAGCAACAGCACCTCTCTCTTCTTTCCCAACTTTTGAATATCTGTGATCAGATATGTATCTAGTTCCTCCAATTGTGTTGGTCTGTTGACAACACCCACGTGGACAGAGGTTCTATCATCTCTTTTTAAGGTGACCCATATCGCTTCTTCCTTTCCCCAGGTTCCTGTCATTTCAGTCGCTGCGATATCATTTCTCACATACAGAGCTACTCCTCCACCTTTACAACCATCTCTACCCTTTCTAAATAGATTATTTATTTGTTACATTTGTATCCCACATTTTCCCACCTATTTGCAGGCTCGATGTGGCTTACATAGTACCATAAAGGCGTTCGCCAAGTTCCGTAGAGGAACAAATACAATGTGATGTTAGGGTCGGATAAGGTAATAAGTGATTTGCTAAGATTGTTGTTTTCATTGCTTTCTTTTCTACTGACGCATTAAAAACTGGTTGAAGGATAGGAAACAGAGAGTGGGGTTAAATGGGCAGTATTCACAATGGAGAAGGGTAGTTAGTGGGGTTCCTCAGGGGTCCGTGCTAGGACCGCTGCTTTTTAATATATTTATAAATGATTTAGAGATGGGAGTAACTAGCGAGGTAATTAAATTTGCTGATGACACAAAGTTATTCAAAGTCGTTAAATCACGACAGGATTGTGAATAATTACAAGAGGACCTTACGAGACTGGGAGACTGGGCGGCTAAATGGAAGATGATGTTTAATGTGAGCAAGTGCAAGGTGATGCATGTGGGAAAAAAGAACCCGAATTATAGCTACGTCATGCAAGGTTCCACGTTAGGAGTTACGGACCAAGAAAGGGATCTGGGTGTCGTCGTCGATAACACACTGAAACCTTCTGCTCAGTGTGCTGCTGCGGCTAAGAAAGCGAATAGAATAATGGGTATTATTAGGAAAGGTATGGAAAACAGGTGTGAGGATGTTATAATGCCGTTGTATCGCTCCATGGTGCGACCGCACCTTGAGTATTGTGTTCAATTCTGGTCGCCGCATCTCAAGAAAGATATAGTAGAATTGGAAAAGGTGCAGCGAAGGGCGACTAAAATGATAGCGGGGATGGGACGACTTCCCTATGAAGAAAGACTAAGGAGGCTAGGGCTATACAGCTTGGAGAAGAGACGGCTGAGGGGAGACATGATAGAGGTATATAAAATAATGAGTGGAGTGGAACAGGTGGATGTGAAGCTTCTATTCACGCTTTCCAAAAATACTAGGACTAGGGGGCATGCGATGAAACTACAGTGTAGTAAATTTAAAACAAATCGGAGAAAATTTTTCTTCACCCAAAGTGTAATTAAACTCTGGAATTCGTTGCCGGAGAAAGTGGTGAAGGCGGTTAGCTTAGCAGAGTTTAAAAAGGGGTTGGACAGTTTCCTAAAGGACAAGTCCATAAACCGCTACTAAACGGACTTGGAAAAATCCAAAATTCCAGGAATAACATGTATAGAATGTTTGTACGTTTGGGAAGTTTGCCAGGTGGCCTGGATTGGCCACTGTCGTGGACAGGATGCTGGGCTCGATGGACCCTTGGTCTTTTCCCAGTATGGCATTACTTATGTACTTAAGTCTTTAGCTTTAGCTGGGGGTGACCACTTGAATTGAACTGCCTCCATATGCCACCCCCGCCACAACCTATCAGAGCTCAGAAAATCCTGAGTCCTCGTCAAGTAAGAACGCAAGACCCAACGAACATCCAGTTTAGCTAAACGGCACTGAGTCGAATCTCCCGACCTATCGCCCAATATCGGCAAAGAAATGTCCTGATTCACATGAAAAGAGGAAACCACCTTGGGCAAAAAGGATGGCAGGGGCTTCAGAGACACCTTTCTCCTTAGAAAAAGACAAGAAAGAAGCTCGACAGGACAATGCCTGCAACTCCAAAGTCCGTAGAGCCGAAGCAATAGCCACCAAAAACACCATCTTCAGAGTAAGGTCCTTACAAGTACTCGAATCCAGCGGCTCAAAGGAAGAACCCACCTGAACCTCCAACACCAGATTCAAATCCCACGGAGGAACCACCTGATGCCACGGGGGACGGAGCAACTTCACCCCCCCCCCCCCCCCCCACACACACAAAAACCGAACCACATCTGGAGAAGAAGCTAAGGATACCCCATGAACCTTCCCCCGGAAACAAGCCAAGGCCGCCACCTGCACCTTCAAAGAGGTAACAGTGACACTCCTATCCAAACCATCTTGCAAAAATTCCAGCACTTCTGGAACTGAAATGCATCAAGGTGAATAAGAACGCTCTTGACACCCTCAAAAATTTGCCACACTCATACATAAGCAAACGAGGTGGACCGTATACGAGACTGTAACATGGTATTAATTACTCAGGATGAAAACCCTTTCTTCCGCAACCTGTTCCTCTCAAGAGCCAGGCCGTAAACGAGAACGGAGACAGATCGGGCATCACGATGGGACCTTGAACCAACAGCACCAACTCCCCTAGAGGAAGAGGACCCCGTACTGCTAGGCGCACTATATCCCAGTACCACGAGGCCAATTCGGAGCCACCAAAATCACTGTCCCTGACTGCTGCTCTATTCTCTGAATTAAACGACCTACCTGGGCCCAAGGAGGAAACACATACAACAACTCCTGAGGAGGCCACGGAAGCACCAGGGTGTCAATCCCTTTGGACCGAGGATCTCGCCGACGCCTGAAAAACTGCGGCACCTGAGCCATGAGGTCCATCACAGGCAGACCCCACTCCAACACTAGACGAGAAACAGTGGACAATGAAGCGACCACTCACCGGGATCCGTGTGTCTGCTCAGAAAATCCAAACTCACGTTGTTCATGCCTGCTGAGAGATCCTGCAGATGCACCTCTGCCCAGCGCAATAACTCCGCTACCTCCTCGGCGACCGCCTGACTCTTCGTACCCCGTTGACGATTGACATATGCGACAGCCGTGGCATTGTTGGAAAAGACTTGGACAGCCTTGCCGCTAAGGAGATACTGAAAAGGTCTGCAGGGCCAAGCAGATCGCCCGCATTTCTAGACGATTGATGGACCATCCGGCCTCCTCCAACGTCCAATGGCCCTGAACTACCTGTCCGAGACAATGGGCCCCCCCGACCCCCCCAGACTGGCATCCGTGGTGAGAACAATCCATTCCAGAGGATCCAAAGGGCATGCCCTTCTCCAGATTCGTCGTGTGGAGCCACCACTGAAGGCTGAGGCGGGGAGCCGCCGGCAAGGGGAGTCTCTCCTCCAAGACTTGTGTCTGAGGAGACCAGCGATCCAGAAGGGACGACTGTAACCGTTGCACGTGAGCCCTGGTCCACGGGACTACCTCTATCGGTGCCGCCATGAGTCCCAATACCTGCAGATAAGAACGAGCCAAAGGAATTCTCTCGGAGCAAAGCTGACGAATTAGAACCTGCATCATGGCAATCCGAGCTGACAGCAGGAACACTCGCCCCTTCGACATGTCGAAGCGGACCCATAGATACTCCAGGGACTGCAACGGAACCAGGTGACTCTTGTCCACATTCATCACCCAGCCGAGCGACTCCAAGAAACTCACTACTCGCGTGGTCGCCTCTGCACTCTCCTGTCTTGACTTAGCTCGAATCAGCCAATCGTCAAGATACAGATGGACCAAGACACCTTGCTTTCTCAACGCCGCCGCCACGACCACCATAACCTTGGAAAAGGTCCAGGATGACGTTGCAAGAGCGAAAGGCAGAGCATAAAATTGAAAATGCTGCCCTAAGACAGCAAAACGAAGAAAACGCTGATGAGCCACCCAGATGGGAATATGTAGATAGCTTCCGTCAGATCCAATGAAGTGAGGAACTCCCCCGTCTGAACTGCTATGATGACCGAACGCAACAACTGCATCCGAAAGGAGGGAACCTTCAGCGCCCTATTGACGTTCTTCAGATCTAAAACGGGCCGGAAGGAACCCTCCTTCTTGGGAACCATGAAATAAATCGAGCCCCCTGCTCCGAGTTGGAGACGGGAACTACAGCCCCCAGATCGATCAAACGAAGGAGGGTTTGGCGAATTGCCCTGGCCTTGAGCCAAGAGCAACACAGAGATACCAGAAAGAAGTCAGGAAGAGGGCAGTCGAACTCTGGGGCATACCCGTCGCGCACCACTTCAAGCACCCACTGATCCGAAGTGATCTGGGTCCACCTCTGGTAAAACTGACTTAGACGAGCACCCACGCGAACCAGAGGCTGGACCCTCACAGCTTCATTGAGAGGCACACGCTAAGACGGAACCCGTCGAAGCTGCATCCCAACGTCCCTGGCGGCCTCCACGAAAGGGCTGAGTGTGCTGAAAAAAACGGCCTCTAGGCGCTCCACTGGACCTACCTGGTTTGTACTGCAGAGTGTCTCAAAAACGACCATGCCCTGACAGCCCTCGACCACTCGATTTAGGAAGCATCTCTGGCAGGCACAGAACCTTAGCATCCCCAAGACCACGAACCAAATTATCCAGTTCTTCCCCAAAGAGCACAGAGCCCTTGAAGGGAAGAGAACACAACTTGGATTTAGAGGTTGCATCTGCAACCCAACCCCGAAGCCAGAAAGCCAGACGAACTCCCACTACTAGAACCATATATTTCGATGATGCACACAGTAAGTCATAAAGGGCATCCGCTAAGAAAGAAGATCCCATCTCCAGGAAGATCTGCCCACAGCTGGATCATCCAGGAGCTTCTCAGCCCAGCGGAAGCAAGCACGAGCAAATATTCCCCCACACACAGAGGCCTGCAGCGACAAGGCTGACAGATCAAAACTATGCCTAATAAAGGACTCCAACTTCCTATCTTGGGGATCCCGGACAGCAGCTCCCCCCCCCCCCCCCCCCAGATCAACAGGAATAGCTGTAGCCTTAGTAACTGCCGTCACCACCACGTCCACTATAGGAGGCTTTAAAAAAATCCCTATCCTCCTACGGAAGAGGATAAAGCCTCGCCATGGCTCTAGAAACCCTACAGGGAGGATTTAGGAAGGACCACTCTTGCATGACCATCTCTCTTAGGTCTTTATTCATAGGAAAGGTACAGGAGGACCGACGAATACCCTTAACTAACGAGTCCACCTGCTTTACATCCCCTACCAGGGCCTCAGGGGAATCAAACTTGAGTGTTGCAACAACCTGATCAATCAACTCAGACAACTCATCTCTATGAAAGATCCTCACTACTGAGGGGTCCTCACCTGGCAAGGAACCCTCCTCCTCATGACTGGCGTCCAAAAGAACTTCGTCCCAGAGATAATTGTACTCCTCCTCCGAGGGCTGAACAGACAAAATCTCAGGGTCCTCTGACCAATCCAGGCATGGCTGCTTTGATACCAAGGGACCTATCCCCTTATGAAGATCTGGCTGCTGGGATCCTGATTTCCACGCCTGAAACATTGACCAGATGAAGTCAGGAGGGAAACCCATCCCTCCTGTGTTCTCAGGAGACCAGCCTGCATTCTGCCCTGTAAGATCATGCAAGAACTGCGGCGATGCTGCAGGGCAGGAAGAATCCAAGATGGAGGTGGTTCCCGCCAAAATCGGAACCGCTGCTCCACCACCTGAATGAGAGGATGCCTCAGCCAAAACGGAGCTGGCCCCGGGAACCTCACAGATAACGCCAGAGGCGAAAAGGGTGGCGGCTTCGGCTCCCCACAGAGCCTTCATTGTGTGCCTGGCGCATCTAATCCCCGGCACAAACAAAAACGTCAACAGTTTCCCTGATGACATCCCTTCAGGAACGGGAAGAGAGAAGCAAAACAAGCAACAGCAGAGCCCAGCACAACCCAGCACTCACTCCTCTCACAAACTGCACTGAACCTTTCCCAGCCAGCCCAAAACCAAACGAGAACTGAAGGTTCTTGTTTTTGTTTTTTCCAAGCCCGGTTGCTGACAGCTGACAAGGGCAAAAGGTACACAATGTTCCTGCAAGAGAACAGAAGCAGAGGCACAAGGCTGTCTGCTCAGGAGAGCACAGCAGGGGGAAGGATCCGGTCACCGGGTGTAACACCCTGGGGGAAATAATGGAGCCCTACCGGACCCACTTTCCTGAAGCACAAAGAGTCTAAGTACCGGGTGCTAACCAAAAGAGGCCTAGAAACAACCCCTAAGCCTACCAGACCAGACTGACTGCTCAGACTGCACGTCTACCCTCTGCTGGAGACTGAGATTTACTGGCTGCTTGGGGTTTTAAGGTGGCTTATACAGTGTTAAAATTTTAGTGTTCTCAGTCTCCCTCTGTGGTAGGCGTGCATAACCCAAGCGTCCTGACCGGTCTGGAGGGTCGCTGAGGAATATGTCATTTATCCTTAAAATCGAGCGTGGTACCAGAAGATTGGAGGGTGGCCAATGTAACGCCGATTTTTTAAAAAGGTTCCAGAGGAGATCCGGGAAATTATAGACCAGTGAGTCTGGCGTCAGTGCTGGGCAAAATGGTAGAGACTATTATAAAGAACAAAATTACAGAGCATATTCAAAAGCATGGATTAATAAGACAAAGCCAACATGGATTTAGTGAAAGGAAATCTTGCCTCACCAATCTACTACATTTCTTTGAAGGGGTGAACAAACGTGCATAAAGGTGAGCCGGTGATAATGTGTATCTGGATTTTCAGAAGGCGTTTGACAAAGTACCTCATGAAAGACTCCAGAGGAAATTGGAGTCATGGGATAGGAGGTAGTGTCTTATTGTGGATTAAAAACTGGTTAAAAGATAGAAAACAGACAGTAGGGTTAAATGGTCAGTATTCTCAATGGAGAAGAGTAGTTAGTGGGGGTTCCCCAGGGGTCTGTGCTAGGACCGCTGCTTTTTAACATATTTATAAATGACCTAGAGATGGGGGTAACTAGTGAGGTAATTAAATTTGCTGATGACACAAAGTTATTTCAAGTAGTTAAATCACAGGAGGATTGTGAAGAATTACAAGAGGACCTTACGAGACTGGGAGACTGGGCATCTAAATGGCAGATGACGTTTAATGTGAGCAAGTGCAAAGTGATGCATGTGGGAAAGAGGAACCCGAATTATAGCTACATCATGCAAGGTTCCACGTTAGGAGTCACCGATCAAGAAAGGGATCTAGGTGTCGTCGTCGATGATAAGTTGAAACCTTCTGCTCAGTGTGCTGCTGCGGCTAAGAAAGCAAATAGAATGTTAGGTATTATTAGGAAAGGAATGGAAAACAAAAATGAGGACGTTATAATGCCTTTTTATCGCTCCATGGTGCGACGGCACCTCGAATATTGTGTTCAATTCTGGTCGCCGCATCTCAAAAGATATAATGGAATTAAAAAAAGGTGCAGAGAAGGGCAACAAAAATGATAAAGGGGATGGGACGACTTCCCTATGAGGAAAGGCTAAAGCAGCTGGGGCTCTTCAGCTTGGAGAAAAGACGGCTGAGGGGAGATATGATAGAGGTCTATAAAATAATGAGTGGAGTGGAATGGGGGTAGACACGATGAACATGGATGGAATGGAGGGCAGGGAAGTGAGGAGAAATGTTGGAAAGATGGAGAAGGAAAGACAGAGAAAGGAGATGCACACAGATGGAGGGGAAGGGAGAGAAGAGAAATGCTGGACATGGATGGAGGGGAGAGAAGACATACTAGGACTAGGGGGCATACGATGAAGCTAGAAAGTACATAAGTAATGCCACACTGGGAAAAGACCAAGGGTCCATCAAGCCCAGCATCCTGTCCATGACAGCGGCCAATCCAGGCCAAGGCCAAGTAGTAAATTTAAAACGAATTGGAGAAAATTTTTCTTCACTCAACATGTAATTCAACTCTGGAATTCGTTGCCAGAAAATGTGGTAAAGGCGGTTAGCTTTGCATAGTTTAAAAAAGGTTTGGACAGCTTCCTAAAGGAAAAGCCCATAGACCATTATTAAATTAAACTTGGGAAAAATATTTCTGGGATAAGCAGCATAAAATGTTTTGCACTTTCTTTTTTTTTTGGTGGGGGGGGGGGGGGGGGGGTGGAATCTTGTCAGGTATTTGTGACCTGGATTGGCCACTGTTGGATGCTGGGCTTGATGGACCTTTGGTCTGTTCCAGTATGGCAATACTTATGTACTTATGTAATGCTGAAAGTAAACCAGGTGTGCTTAATGAGAGAGCAGAATAAAGGATGCACATTATCCCCTTCAACTTCTAAGTAGTTGGTAGATCCGAAAAAAACACAATTTAAAATGCTTGTACACAAATGCTAGAAGCCTAAAAAATAAGATGAGATAGTTAGAGTATACAGCACTAAATGATGAGGTAGATATAATAGGCATCTCAAAGACCTGGTGGAAAGAGAACAATCAATGAGACACTGTGTTAACAGGGTACAAATTGTATCAGAATGATAGAGAGGATCAAATTGCAAGGGGGGAATTGCACTATATGTTAAAGAGGGAATTGAATCAAATAAAATAAACATTCCACATGAAGGGCAAGTGTATTGTATTCTTGTAGGGCTGTACTACCATCCGCCGGGACAGAACGAACAGATGGATGAAGAAATGTTTACAGAGATTAGGAAAGTTGTCAAACTGGGCAACACTACAATAATGGGTGATTTCAATTACCCTAATGTTGAAGGGATAAATTTTGCATCAGGGAGTGCCAAGGAGATAAAATTTCCAGATGCAATAAATGACTGCTTCTTAGAGCAACAAGTCCAGGAACCGAAGAGAGAGTGAGCGAGCCATTTTGGATCTGGTCCTTGGTGGCATGCACGGCATACTGCCAGAGGTGGCAGTGTTGGGTCCCCTGGGAAACAGTGATCACAACATGACCAAGTCTGATATTTGGAATGAACCTGCAAAGGACATCTACTATACATGCATCTACCCGGGACTAGTAGCTTGGAATGTTGCTAATTATTGGGTTTCTGCCAGGTACTTGTGACCTGGCTTGGCCACTGTTTGGAAACTGGATACTGGGCTAGATGGTTCATTGGTATGACCCAATATGGCTACTCTTATGTTCTAATGTATGCTAGTTTTCAAAAGGGTGACTATAATAAAATTAGGAAAATGGTTTAAAGGAAGCTAAAAGGATCGGCTGTTAAGGTTAGGACACTAAATCAGATGTGAACGTTATTCAAAAAAGTCCAGACCGGATGCATTGCACATATTGCAAAGATGGAAAGGAGAGAAAACGACAACCAGCATAGTTAAAAGTGAAGTAAAAGAGGCTATTACAGCCAAAAATTGTCCATCAAAGAATGGAAGTACATAAGCATTGCCATACTGGGAAAGACCAAAGGTCCATCAAGCCCAGCATCCTGTTTCCAACAGTCGCCAATCCAGGTCATAAATACCCGGCAAGATCCCAAAAAAGTACAAAACATTCTACACTGCTAATCCCAGAAATAGTGGATTCTCCCCAAGTCCATTTAATAATGGTCTATGGCCTTTTTCTTTAGGAAGCTGTCCAAACCTTTTTTAAACTCCGCTAACCTAACTGCCTTTACCACATTCTCTGGCAACGAATTCCAGAGTTTAATTACACGTTGAGTGAAGAAATATTTTCTCCGATTCGTTTTAAATTCACTACATTGTAGCTTCATCGCATGCCCCCTAGTCCTAGTATGTCTTCTCTCCCCTCCATCCATGTCCAGCATTTCTCCTCTCTCCCTTCCCCTCCATCCATGTGCATCTCCTTTCTCTGTCTTTCCTTCTCTCCATCTGTCCAACATTTCTCCTCTCTTCCCTCCACTCCATCCATGTTCATCATTTCTCCTCGCTCCCCTCCATCCATGTGCATCTCCTTCCTGTCTTCCCTCTTCTCCATCCATATCTAGCATTTCTCTCCTGCACCCCCCGCCATCCATCCCATCTATGTTCAGCAATTCTTCTCTCCTCTGCCCTCCTCTCCATCCATCCATGTCCAGCAACTCTCCTCTCTTCCCTGCCTTCTCCTCCATCCATATCCAGCAATTCTTCTCTCCCCTCCATGTCCAATTTCTCCTCTCTCCCCTACCCTCCCCTCCATGTCCAGCGATTCTCCTCTGCCCTCCCCTCCTATCCATGTCCAGTGATTTCTCCTCTCTCCCCTCTCCTCTCATCTATGTCCAGCGATTCTCCTCTGCCCTCCCCTCCATGTCCAGTGACTCGCCCCAGCCCCCACCTACCCCCTTTTCAGCCCCTGAGTTCCAGTTCCAACCCCAGCCCTCACCCGCCCGCCCCCTTCTCCCACAACAGCCCTCCCCTCCCTTCTGCCACCCCGCGTCCAAAACCCCCACCCTACTTCAAGTCGCAGCCTCGGTGGCAGTGGATAAAGGACCCAAATGAAGAAAACAAGAAGCAACATAATTATTTATTTAGCTTTTGCTCACACTTTTTTTAGTAGTAGCTCAAGGTGTGCATTCAGATATACTGGGTATTTCTGTCCCTGGAGGACTCAATCCAAAATCATAACTGAGGTAATGAAGGAATAAGTGACTTGCCCAAGATCACAAGAAGCAGCAGTGGAATTTGAACCGGCCACCTCTGGATGTCAAGACTGGTGCTCTAACCACTAGGCCACTCCTCCACTGGCAAGTCAGATGCAAAGCATTAATAAAGAAGGTTCCTGCCACAGAGGCTAAAACTCACAGTAACAACTTTTTCAGGTACATCAGAAGCAGAAAGCCTGTGAAGGAATCCGTGGGACTGTTAGATCACAAAGGAGCAAAAGGGGCACTCAGGGAAGACAAGGCCATAGCAGAGAGACTGAATGAATTCTATGCTTCGGTCTTTACAAAAGAAGATGTAAGAGATCTTGACTGTACCTGAAATGGTTTTCAAGGGTGATGATGCGGAGGAACTGAAAGAAATCTCGGTGAACCTGGAAGATGTAATGAGCCTCACTGACACATTAAAGAGCAGTAAATCACCTGGATGAAACTGCGTACATCCAAGGGTATTCAAAGAACTCAAGCATGAAACTGCTGATCTGCTGTTAGTAATATGTAGCATGTCGTTAAAATCGACCATAGTACCTGAAGAGTGGAGGGTGGCCAATGTGACACCGGTAACAGCGGTTAGCATATCTGGGTTTAAAAAAAGGTTTGGACAAGTTCCTGGAGGAAAGGTCCAAAGTCTGCTATTGAGACAGATATGGGAAGCAAGTGCTTGCCCTAGGATTTGTAGCAAGGAATGTTGCCACGATTTGGGTTTCTGTTAGGTACTTGTGACCTGGTTTGGCCACTGTTGACAGGAGAAGGTAGTGACGGCAGCTGGCCTTGCTGAGTTTAAAGGGGGTCTGGACAGATTCCTGAAGGAAAAGTCCATTGATCGTTATTAAATTTGGGGTTTTTGCCAGGTTCTTGGGGCCTGGATTGGCCGCTGTCGGAGACAGAGTGCTGGGCTTGATGGACCTTTGGTCTTTTCCCAGCGTGGCAGTGCTTATGTACTTATGTAGGATACTGGGCTATATGGACCATTGGTCTGATCCAGTATGGCTACTCTTATGAATATTCCAGGAACAGTGCCGTAAGAGCTCTTCTAAAGTACAAACAAAAGTGCTGGATTTTCCTTAATACGCATTTAGGAAGCTAAGGTCTACAGGAAGATCAAGAACCACAAGTCAAAACATTCCAAAAGGAAAAAAATATAGCTGAAAAGTGAACTTAAGCGTCATACCGGATCAGAATAAAAGGTCAATCAAGAACAGCATCCTGTTTCCAACTGTGGCAAATTCAGGTCACCAGTACTTGACAGGATTCCAAAAAGAAGCAAGATTCCATGTTGCTTACACCCAAGTCTACCTTACTAATGATACATGAACTTTTCTTCTGATTTTGTGCATCACATAAGAGCTCTCAGGGGACACTGTGGTAAAGAAAAGCAAAATGCAATATAAATTTGTCTAAACCTTTTAAAAACCCAGCTACATAACTGCTTTTACTGCATCTGCAAGCAACATATTCCAGAGCTTAATTACATGTTGATTGCAAAAAATATTTTCTCTTATTTGATTTCAATATACTGCTTTGTAACTTAATATTGCATCACTATTCAAGAAAGCACAGGACAAGCACAGAGGATCTCTGACAGAGATGAAGGGATTGTAGAACTTAGTAGTTAGAATAGATGGGTATATTGGATAGGCCTTATGGCCTTTACGTGTCACCATTTGCTGTGCTTCTGTGTTTCTAATTCTTCTGCCATAGAAAACAGGCAACCAGTCTAGAGACATGATTTTACCTGCAAGCCCTGTACAGAAACTACGCAACTGCATTTTGAACTGTTTTAAGTATATTTAAGGAACAAGCCCTCAAACCGGCAAGCAAAATTAACAGTAATCCCAACCTATTCAAAATAAGTGAGTGAATCAAACACTGGAGCTACTTAGACACCAGAAAAATCTGGCAGCCTTCAAATTGCTCAGGACAAAAAAGATTCTTCTCCTGCCTCAAGCTTTACATAATGGTCTTTCATATTACCTGTCTTCTCTCTCAATTACATAATTACAATTTACTGGAAGATACATTACTGTACTGGACATTATGCCAAAGCAATTGAAATCTAACGTGTCTGCCTTTTCTTCTATTTAAGACCACTATACAGAGCGCCTGGCAAATTGAAGAGTCACCTGGACCGGATGGTATACATCCCACAATACTGATAGAATTGTTTTCTATTGCACAAGGAAGTACCTGGAATAGAATCCTTTCCCTTCTTCCCCTGGTGGAGCAGGTCCAACTGCACAGGCCTTTAGAAGAGCACAGAGTTCCTCTGCAAGTACCTGCTTGTGCTGAGAGCTGAAAGTGATGTGCTCTTGGTGAGCAATCTGGTGCTCTCTGTCACCAATGCTGGGTGAAACTGAGATGGATTATTTGAAGCCACCCGGTCAGAGATTACAAGGAACCACATTTCTTGAAAAAGATTCAGCCTCCCCCCGACCGGCAAGTCATCTTGGACAGCCATTTTTACTGCAGCAATGCTCTGCTGGAGCCAATCAAAAGCTCGCCCCCTGCTTTGACTGGGGAGCTGTCTGGGCCTTAGGTGCATGCTGTTGATGAGAACGAGTGCGCTGGGGTTGAGCCTGCTGAGGCTGGCAAAAAGAAGTGGTGTACATAAGCCATTGTGAGTAGTAAGTACTCCTCTTTGTGTTGATGAAAAACATCCTAGATGAAGAGGTAGTTGCAGAAGGCGTCCGGCGGAGAGAGTATCTATGGTATCAGTGTGCTTCTTGATGAGGTCAGCGACCTCCTCCACCTTCTCTCCAAAAAGATTATTCCCCACCCCCCACTCCCAGCATGTAGCATCCGCCAACCTCTGCTGGACCTCCAGGTCCAAGTAAGAAACACGCAGCCATGAAAGTCTACACATTGCTATACTCTGAGCAGAGATCCTAGAGGCCACATCAAAAGTGCCACAGACACCCCTGGTCAAGAACTTACGACACACCTTCTGCTGCTTGACCAGCTGGCAAACACATTCAGCCTGCTTTGGTGGGATTGAGTCTGCCAAATCAGACATACTATGCACTGAGGACCGCAATTGAAGGCTAATGTAGAACTGGTACAACTGAATACGGGAAATGAGCATAGAGCCCTGATGCATCTTTCGCATAAAAGTATCCAGGGTTCTAGCTTCTCTGCCAGGGAGCACTGAAGCATAGTCCC
Source organism: Microcaecilia unicolor (assembly GCF_901765095.1). NCBI lineage: Eukaryota > Metazoa > Chordata > Amphibia > Gymnophiona > Siphonopidae > Microcaecilia > Microcaecilia unicolor. The sequence continues at coordinate 186,621,874 of NC_044038.1, read as the reverse complement.
CAGAACTCCTGACCCTTTCGAGCACATATTCCACCAGCAGGGAATGAGGGGCCTATCAAATCCCAGGGAAGACTGAATCCGATACACGGAGTCAACAGAAGGGCCAACAGAGGGGACTACCAGAGGTGACTTCCAGTTCTTCATTTGAACGCCCTGCAAGATCTCGTGAAGCGGGACTGTCACAGTCTCTCTACGAGGAGAATCCTAGTCCAGGACCTCAAACATATCTTCTTAGCCCTGGGCTCGTCCTCCACTTCAGAAGGAATAGGAATGAGCGCCGCCATTTTCTTAACAAAAGACTGGAAAAGGAAAGGCACTCAGGTGAAGACTTTCTCCTTTCCTGTGGAAGGGAAGGAACAGATGGGATACCATTGATTCTCCCTCTGAGAAGTATCGTGGATCCTCATCTTGATGAAGAGGAACCTTGTCCCCAAGAGGGGCATCAAGGTTTCTGTTCCAGCCTGAACTCCATCGAAGCTTCCTCCACTAACGTCGATGGGGTGCCAACAGGGGAGGCACTGGTACTGGAGACCTCACCGCAGGCTGATGGACATGCGACGCAGCAGCCAGAGGAATGGCAGGCACAAGCACCCTAGATGCCAAAGCAATCTGTTGTATGAACTCCACCAAAAGAACAGGGAGCAAGGCCCGTATGTGCTCAATGAGGGCCAACATCGGGAAAGGCTGGGGCATCAATGTAGAGACAGGCTACTCAACTTGTGAAGTTGAAACAGGTGCCTGATCCTGGCTGCCTAGAAACCCATAAATCAGCATCTCTTCTATGGAGGGGAACAATCCTCCCAGTATCAACACTTCTTGGGGAAACCCTCGGTGCCCCACAGCTTCCGGCAGCATGCGTTGAGGTTGATTAATTCTACTGCTTATTTCAATGCAAGGCATCAACACTCCTGTTACCAACAAGGACGTCATTGAATCCTTACATCGCCTCGGGGTCAGGTTTGATGCTGATGTCTTAGGGGGGAGGGGGCCTGCACAGCGGCCAGCGTTGAGGCAGGTGAAGACTCACTCGATGCACAGTCATTCCCAGTGTCTAAGAGTAACACAGTCATACAGACTGATACTGCCGATACAGACACCGCTATCAAGGCTTCGGACTTGGCTCCAAAATATTTTTCTATGAGTCTCTCTCGCTAACTGGGTCCTTTTCTTCATGCAAAGACATATAGCGAAGATACATACCTGTAGCAGGTATTCTGCGAGGACAGCAGGCTGATTGTTCTCACGATTGGGTGACGTCCACAGCAGCCCCAGGAATGGAAATCTTCCTAGCAACAAAAGTTTGCTAGGGCCTTCGAGCAAGTGGGCGCAAGCACTGCACATGCGCAGCCATCTTCCCGCCCATCGTTGCAAGAGTCCCGCTTCAGTTAAATGTAAAGCAATAACAGCAATAACAAATAAAAAGGACAACTCCAAAGGGGAGGCGGGTGGGTTTGTGAGAACAATCAGCCTGGTGCCCTCAGAGAATACCTGCTACAGGTATGTATCTTTACTTTCTCAGAAGAAAAGCAGGCTGCTTGTTCTCACGATTGGGTATCCCTAGCACCCAGGCTCACTCAAAACACCAAAGAAGGTCAATTGGGCCTCGCAACGGCGAGGACTAACAAGGACTGACCTACGAAGCAGAACATCTAATTGAGAGTGCAGCCTGGAACAGAATAAAAATGGGCCTGGGGGGGTGGAGTAGGATTCTAAACCCCAAACAGATTCTGCAGCACTAACTGCCCAAACCGACTATCGCGTTGTCTATCCTGCTGGAGGTAGTAGAGACAAGTGAATGTGTGGACTGATGACCACGTCACAGCCTTGCAAATCTCTTCAATAGTGGCTGCCATGGCTCTAACACTATGAGCCGTGACATGACCCTCAAGAGTCAGCCCAGCTTGGGCATAAGTGAAGGAAATGCAATCTGCTAGCCAATTAGAAATGGTGTGTTTCCCAACAGCGACTCCCCTTCTGTTGGGATCAAAAGAAACAAACATTTGGGCGGACTGTCTAAAGGGGCTTGTCCGCTCCACATAAAAGGCCAGTGCTCTCTTGCAGTCCCAATGTATGCAACTGCCGTTCAGCAGGGCGGGTATGAGGACGGCAAGACAATTGACTGGTTCAGATGTAACTCCGACACCACTTTCGGCAGGAACTTAGGGTGAGTGCGGAGGACTACTCTGTTGTGATGAAACTTGAGATAAGGAGCATGCACTACCAAGGCTTGAAGCTCCCTGACCCCACAAGCTGAAGTAACCGCCACCAAGAAAATGACCCTCCAGGTCAAATACTTCAGATGGCAGGAATTCAGAGGCTCAAAAGGAGGTTTCATCAGCTGGGTGAGGACGACGCTGAGATCCCATGACACTGGTGGAGGTTTGACAGGGGGCTTAACAAAAGCAAACCTCTCATGAATCGAACAACTAAAGGCTGTCCAGAGATAGGCTTACCCTCTACACGATAATGAAAAGCACTAATCGCACTAAGGTGAACTCTTACGGAGTTCGTCTTGAGACCAGACTCTGACAGGTGTAGAAGGTATTCAAGCAGGGTCTGTGTGGGACAAGAGTGAGGATCTAGGGCCTTGCTGTCACACCAGAAGGCAAACCTCCTCCATTTAAAAGAGTAACACCTCTTCGTGGAATCTTTTCTGGAAGCAAGCAAGACTCGGGAGACACCCTCAGAAAGACCCATGGAGGCGAAGTCTACGCTCTCAACATCCAGGCCGTGAGAGCCAGAGACTTGAGGTTGGGATGCGGAAGCGCCCCCTCGTTCTGAGTGATGAGCGTTGGAAAACACTCCAATCTCCACGGTTCTTCGAAGGACAACTCCAGAAGAAGAGGGAACCAAATCTGACACGGCCAAAAAGGAGCACTCAGAATCATAGTTCAGCAGTCTGGCCTGAGTTTCAGTAAAGTTTTCCCCACCAGAGGTATAGGAGGATATGCATATAGAAGGCCCTTCCCCCAATGGAGGAGAAAGGCATCTGACACTAGTCTGTCGTGGGCCTGAAGCCTGGAACAGAACTGAGGGACTTTGTGATTGAACTGAGTGGCGAAAAGATCCACCAAGGGGGTGCCCCACACTTGGAAGATCTTGCGAACTATGCGCGAGTTGAGCGACCACTCGTGAGGTTGCATGATCCTGCTCAACCTGTCGGCCAGACTGTTGTTTACGCCTGCCAGATACGTGGCTTGGAGAAACATGCCGTGACAGCAAGCCCAAAGCCACATCTGGACGGCTTCCCAACACTGGGGGCGAGATCCGGTGCCCCCCTACTTGTTGATGTAGTACATGGCAACCTGATTGTCTGTCTGAATTTGAATATGATTGGACAGCCGATCTCTGAAAGACTTTACAGTGTTCCAGACCACTCGCAACTCCAGGAGATTGATCTGAAGACCTGATTCCTGGAGGGACCAAGCTCCTTGAACGTGAAGCCCATCTACATGAGCTCCCCACCCCAGAAGGGATGCATCCGTTGTCAGCACTTTTTGAGGCTGAGGAATTTGAAAGGGACGTCCCAAGGTCAAATTGGATCGAATTGTCCACCACTGAAGGGAACTGTGAAATTTGGTGGACAGCTGGATCGCATCCTCTAGATTCCCTGCAGCTTGATACCACTGGGAAGCTAGGCTCCATTGAGCAGATCTCATGTGAAGACGGGCCATGGGTGTCACATGAACTGTGGAGGCCATATGGCCCAGAAGTCTCAACATCTGCCGAGCTGTGATCCGCTGAGACGCTCTGGCCATGGAAACTAGAGACAGAAGATTGTCTGCTCTCGTCTAGGGAAGATAGGCGTGAGCCGTCTGTGAATCCAGCAGAGCTCCAATAAATTCCAGTTTTTGAACAGGAAGAAGATGGGACTTGGGGTAATTTATAACAAACCCGAGTAGCTCCAGCAGTTGAATAGTCATCTGCATGGACTGTAGAGCTGCCGCCTCCGAGGTGTTCTTCACCAGACAATCGTCAAAATAAGGGAACACATGCACTCCCAGTCTGTGTAGCGATGCTGCAACTACCGCCAGGCATTTGGTAAACACCCTGGGTGCAGAGGCGAGACCAAAGGGCAGCACACAACACTGGAAGTGCTGCGCTCCCAGACGGAATCGAAGATACTTCCTGTGAGCTGGAAGTATTGGGATGTGTGTATAAATAAGTCCAGAGAGCATAGCCAATCATTTTTCTGAATCATGGGAAGAAGGGTGCCCAGGGAAACCATCCTGAACTTTTCTCGGACCAGGTATTTTTTCAGGGCCCTTAGGTCTAGGATGGGATGCATCCCCCCTGTTTTCTTTTGCACAAGGAAGTACCTGGAATAGAATCCCAGCCCTTCCTGCCCTGGTGGAACGGGCTCGACCGCACTGGCGCTGAGAAGAGCAGAGAATTCCTCTGCAAGTACCTGCTTGTGCTGGAAGCTGAAGGACTGAGCTCCCGGTGGGCAATTTGGAGGTTTGGAGATCCAATTGAGGGAGTATCCTAACCAGACTATTTGAAGAACCCACCGAGCGGAGGTTACAAGAGGTCACCTTTGGTGAAAAAATGTTAACCTCCCTCCGACCGGTAGATCGTCCGGCACGGACACTTTTATAGCGGCTATGCTCAGCTGGAGCCAGTCAAAAGCCCGTCCCTTGCTTTTGCTGGGGAGCTGCAGGGGCCTGTCTAGGCGCACGCTGTTGACGAGAACGAGCGCGCTGGGGCTGAGCCTGAGAAGGCTGTCGGGAAGGAGGATTGTACCTATGCCTATTGTAGGCATAGGGAGACCTCCTTCTTCCCCAGAAAAATCGTCTACCTGAAGAGGTAGAAGCTGAAGTTGCCCGGCGGGAGAGATTGTCCATAGCGGTTTCCCGCTGGTAGAGCTGTTCAACCACCTGCTCGACTTTCTTGCCAAAAATATTATACCCCGGCAAGGGACATCCGCAATCCGCTGCTGGACTCGATTATCCAGGTCACAGGCACGCAGCCATGAGAGTCTGTGCATCACTATACCCTGAGCAGCGGCTCTGGATGCAACATCAAAAGAGTCGTAAGCACCCCTGGAAAGGAATTTACGACACGCCTTCAGCTGCCTGACCACCTCCTGAAAAGGCCTGGCGTGCTCCACAGGGAGCTTGTCCACCAAGTCCACCAGTTGCTTTACATTGTTCCGCATGTGGATGCTCGTATAGAGCTGGTATGACTGAATCTTGGACACGAGCATAGAGGACTGATAGGCCTTTCTCCCAAATGAGTCAAGAGTTCTAGATTCCCGCCCCGGAGGCGTCAAGGCGAAATCTCTAGTACTCTTGGCCCTCTTGAGAGCGGAATCCACAACCATAGAGTCGTGAGGTGGCATATGTCGCCTCACGGCTTTTGAACGATTCTTTTTCGTGAAGTGCTGTCATGGTGTGCGTTTCAATTGCGAGTTCAACAAATAGATATTCAAGTGGAGATTATATGATCATACAGATATTCATTAGCCCCTGATGCAGCCCAGTTGGGCGAAACACGGCCTGTGTCGGGCTTGCTAATTTTTTATTGATCTATATTTATTATTGTTTTCCACATACGTATCTGCTGGATCAGAGGGAAGACCACAAGACTCCTCAGAAGAGAAATATCTGGGATCTTCTCCCTCATCCCATGAGGCATCCTCCTCGCTATCGGACAAGAGTTCCTGAACTGCAGTCTGAAACCGGGCCCGTCTCGACGCCGAGGAACCATGTCCCTGATGGCGATGCCAAGAAGTCGACTCCCGTGCCGGTGGTGATGAAGCTCCCTCCATCAATGTCGATGGAGAGTCGACCTGGGAGGCAGCCGACACCGATGCCGCAAGCGGTACCGATGTCGGAGACCTCACCATACGGCCACAACCAGCTGCCGCTTCCATCAAAGGTGCCGAAGGCGCAAGCACCCTCGGCACTGGAACAGGCTGACGTAGCAACCCTTCCAGCAAACCTGGGAGAATGGCTTGGATGCGCTCATCCAGAGTCGCTGTCGAGCAAGGCTGCAGGATCAGTGCAGGAGTCGGTGTCAGAACCCGTGGAGGTTGAGGAGGCGGTACCGGGCTGTCCGAAAACCGACACTTCCTGAATGGAGGGTGAGCACTCCTCCCGGCGTTGGCACTTCACGAGTGCCAAATCCTTCGATGCCCCGGATCTCCCGGTACCGTGCTTAGACGGAGACCGATGACGATGCTTCTTCGCCTTTGCTCGATGCACATCATCGATACTCCTCGGTACCGACGAAGAGGACGTGGAATCCACACGCCTCCTCGGGGTCGGGTCCGAGAGTGTTCGGTCCCATGGGGCCTGCACAGCAGGAGTCTTCGAGGCAGGTAGAGACCCACTCAATGGCTCACTGCTCCCAGCATGTGGTCTCCGGACAGCCATTACCTGCGCTCCCGCGGTCGATGCCATCTCCAGTGCCGTTATCGATGCCGCCGACCGTGGTACCGATGTCGACGTCAAAGAACCGGGCGAAGGTCCAAAAAGACGATCCCAAAGAGCTTTCCTTGACGCCTGTGTCCGCTTTTTGAAGCTAAGAAACAACTTATATGCGTCTGGGCGATGGTCGGGCCCAAGGCACTGAAGACACCACGCGTAAGGTTCAGTACCCGAGATCACCCGGTTGCACCGATTACACTTCTTGAAGCCGCTGGGCGTCCTTGATGACATGGACGGAAAAATAGCGGCGGCGAAATCAAAATTCTCGATTGTGCCAAAAATAAAGGCACAAAAAAATGAGAAACGCGTCAGAAGCGAAAGGAAACTTAACAGGACCGAAAACTAAAAAAATAAAGGGTCTCTTTTTTTTTTTAAAGGGAAACAATTTAAAAGTAAAAGAAAATGAGGAAAAAGAAGACAAATACTTAAAAATTTGCGAAAAAATAGGCAAAGGCTCTCTCAGGGGCACAGAGAGGGACTGCAAGCAGCCACTCTCTACCGTGGAGAAAAAAGAACTGAAGCGGGACTCTCGTGACTGAGTGCAGTAAAAAACAAGAAAACTTAAACCAGGGAAAAATTAAGCTAAAACGTAAGGGGAAGGAAAAGATACCCCGAACAAGGTACAGGATAAGAAAACAAAAAAGAAACTGAGAAGGCATCAAAAGAAAGCTCTGCGAATACCAAACCAGCAGCTGTGAAGAGTGGAGAAAAAAAAATACTTCCCCTCCTCACCACAGAAAAAAAAACAGAACTAGTCCCGCAGGCGGGAAGGCACTCGTGAATACAAAGTGGAGCACAACTCGCGCTCCAAAGAGCTCTGTAAAGTTTGTTACCAGCTCTGGACCGGGCAACGCGGACCGCGTTACCCAGATGTGAGAATTACAGGACTGCTTGTCCTTGGAAAAATGAATTGTACAAGAGTTAGTGTCCAAGACAGCACAAAGGCAGACGGTCTGCAAGCTCCAAGATGGAAAATGTACAAAGCAGATCGTTAAGAACGTAATTTATTAATACAATTTAAAAAAAATCACATGAATACATATAAAAGATTAGGGCTAATCTTTTATATGTATTCATGTGATTTTTTTTTTAAATTGTATTAATAAATTACGTTCTTAACGATCTGCTTTGTACAAGAGTTATACTTACTAATGAAGAGAATATAACTGTTGAGTCTCTAGTATATTGTGTTAGTTCAATAAAAAGGTCCCACTTACAGTTTGCTTTTTGACCTTTATTTCTATTTATGTAGACTAACAACTAAATTACTCTAGTGATGATGTCGAAAACAAAACAGCAAAAAGTTTACAGTAACAAAGATGAAAAGACATTTCCATATTAAACTTTTGAGACCTCAAAGTTTCATATCCTATATAATAATTTGCACCTCCAACGTTCCATGGCTGGCTGGCTGGGTTCATAACATCTCCTGATGTCATGTCAGCCAGCCTCCAGCGTTCCATTCCCCCACTGTCCCACCCTCGCGTCAAGACGTAATGACGTCAGAGGACGGAAGAGTGAGAGGGAAGGGAACACTGGAGGCGAGCTGACGTCAGGAGGGATGTTACGAACAGAATGGAAGCCAGCGCCAGCCAGCCAGAGAACGTTCAGGTACAAATCGAGGGGAGGAGAGAATCGCGGGACATCGAGGGGAGGGCAGGGCAGAGGAGAATTGATGGACATGGATGGGATGGGAGGACAGTAAAGGAGAGAATCAAAGGACACGGATGGCAGGGCAGGGAAGAGCAAAATTGCTGGACATGGATGGGATAGGAGGGGAGGGAAGGGAAGAAATCGCTGGACATGGAGGGGAGGGCAGGGTGAACTGCTATGGATTTACAGCCTGTCTCACTGACACAGACTACTGTGGATTCTTTTGGATTCGTATCAAGTAAATAACTCAGTTGATAACACCCATATTATCCCTCTTTCATCTGCCCGCAACCTCGGTGTCATCTTCGACTCCTCCCTCTCCTTCTCTGCGCATATCCAGCAGATAGCCAAGACCTGTGGCTTCTTCCTCTACAACATTAGCAAAATTCGCCTCTTCCTCTCTGAGCACACCACCCGTACTCTCATCCACTCTCTCATTACCTCTCGCCTTGACTACTGCAACCTACTCCTCACCGGCCTCCCACTTAGCCACCTATCCCCCCCTTCAGTCCAGCCAGAACTCTGCCGCACGTCTTATCTTCCGCCTTGACCGATATACTCCTATCACCCCTCTCCTCAAGTCACTTCACTGGCTTCCGATCAGATACCGCATACAATTCAAACTTCTCCTACTAACCTACAAATGCACTCGATCTGCAGCCCCTCCTTACCTCTCTACCCTCACTTCCCCTTATACCCGTAACCTCCGCTCTCAAGACAAATCCCTCCTTTCAGTGCCCTTCTCCACCACCGCCAACTCTAGGCTCCGCCCTTTCTGCCTCGCCTCACCCCATGCTTGGAACAAACTCCCTGAGCACATACGCCAGGCCCCCTCCCTACCCATCTTTAAATCATTGCTCAAAGCCCACCTCTTCAATGCCGCCTTCAGCACCTAATCACAACACCTCTACTCAGGAAATCGAGACTATCCAAACTTGACATTTCGCCCTTTAGATTGTAAGCTCTTCTGAGCAGGGACCGTCCTTAGTTATTAATTTGTACAGCGCTGCGTAACCCTAGTAGCGCTCTAGAAATGTTAAGTAGTAGTAGTAAATAAGATCTTTATTAGAGGAGCTAAATTCTACAATGATTAAGGTATATACAATGGTTAGCAGATGTACAATGATTAGCTCTATACACACAATGATTAGCTAAACAATCATTACATCACTGGTCTCTACATCTAAGCAATGCAAAGAGTTCTTAGACCAGGAAAAGAAGCAATAATACATACACTATACACACAACATCACTGGTCTCCATCATCCAGGCTCTTATCATCAGCTGGGGGGGCCCGTTACAGCGAAAGCCAGGAGCTTTTTTTTAGACCAGGAACAGATCCTCTGCACAGTCCATACGTTACTCACAAATGAGCTCCCACTCTGCTGTGACAAGCCCCCCCCCCCCCCCCTTTTTATTAGGCTCTGAGATCATGTTCAGAGCTAGGGAAAGTTACAGAATGCTTCTCTTTTTAGGTAAACAAGCCATACTGTGGGAACGTAGTCACATGATTTCCAACTCCAGGTGGCCAGGCTGGACCTGGAAACAAGAACCATCCTCCCCTTTGCATTCCAAATTAGTTAGAGCTGTGTCTTATCTTCTGCATTCCAACTTATTTTTGTATTCACAAGAAAAGTTACTTTCGATCGAAGGCAGAGTTGAAAAACAATCTTTTAAAATTCACTTCCATTGCACAGGGGTAAGAGAAAAAAAAAAAAAAAAACTTACATCACAGCCTTCCTAGGGCCTGTTTCATTGTTGAAATAGGCATGGTTCCACTAGTTACTCAATAAAATAACCTGACATTTCAGCCACAATCATACCAATAGGCTCTGCATTTTAAGCTGGCAACTAGTGCCTACCCTGCTCACAGTCACACCCATGCCTTACCTCACCCAGTGTTACACCCATGATATGAGAGACTGGATCCTGATGGTTTACCACACCATAGAACCATTGGTTCTCACCATCTGGTTGGTACACTTTCACCTTTTGCCCCTGGATACTGTAAGAGCCTGAAAAAGAAAACATCATCAGTTTACACAAAGCCCTAAGAAAGTACCTAAATTGCAGACCGCAAGCATGCTTACTTCATTATCCTCAAGGAACACTGTCCATCTTTCCAGTGATATTGGCATCTAAATTCAAAAATTCCTATATCATAAACAATAAATATACTGCAATCAACACACATCAATACTAGAAAAGCTATAATTGCAAAATTTCTTTCCTCAGGGTACTTAAAATCTTATCGGTAGTTAATCAATTAACAGTTTTAGACTTTTTAGACCTATAATGCAAGCTCAACTAGCTGCTGCACTGAATCAACACTATGCTCCCAGATTTGTAATTCTACCTCTCACTCCTATGTGTAAAAGATTACTTGCAGAGATGTACAAAATGCTCTTTCAAGCAAAGCGCTCTCTATGGGACAATCTCATGCCCTTATAACAGAGAAGCAAGAGTTCAGGCCTCGAGTGCTACAAACAAGCTTGATTTTCAGGATATCCCTAACACATATCATAAGACAGATTTGCATATAATGGAGGTAGTATCAATGCAGATCTCCCTCGTGCATTTTTATTAGAAATGTCCTGGAAAGAGGTCTGTTTGTGGCACTTGAGGCCCGAACTCCTGCATCCCTGTATTATTGCAACAGCCCTTTGGGTTTTAAGCAGCAGATTTACAGATTCTGCAGCAACAATTAGCAAAATCTGCAGCAATTATGTGTTACTTTTATATTAATTAACTTAGGAATATTATCTTAGGAATACACTTCAGGGGTTCCAACCTAGTGAAATGTCTTCCAGGATCTTCAGCTACAAGATGTACAGACCAAATACTGAAAGTGATCCAAGAAGAGAGCAAGCTTCAAACGTTGATGTTGTAATTCACCTGGGGACAAATGACCTGGCCAACAATAGCAAGTTTACAGCACAGAGAGCGCTCCAGAAACTTGGGGAGGGACTGAAATCTTTGGTTTGGACTGTGGCTTTTTCTGAAGTAATTCCTACGTTGGGGAGGGGAGAGGACAGACTACGCAAAACAGAGCAATTCAATAAGTGGCTTGAGTCTTGGTGTAAAGAAGAAGGTTTTAGATACATAAGAGAACGGGGTAATACGTGGAAAAATAACGGGCTGTACTGTAATGATGGGCTACATCTTTCTGTGATGGGAAAAAGGATCCTTGGGGAGAAATTCAGACTGTATGTTTCTAGACATTTAAACTAGACAGTGGGGGTGCCTTTCGGAAAGTCACCCCCAGAATAAACATGATGGCAGAGGGAAAGGTCATGTAAATATTAAAAACCACATAAACTCACTAAGCACATGGAAAGCTATGTGCACAAATGCTCGTAGTCTAAGTAAAAAGGTTCAAGACTTGCAAGCCCTGGTGTTTGAAGAAAACTTGGATATTGTTGCTATTATGGAGACGTGGTTCAACGATTCCCATGAATGGGATGTGACCGTACTGGGCTATAATCTTTTTAGGAAGGATAGAGAGGGCCGAAGAGGTGGAGGAGTGGCTCTGTAAGTGAGAGAGAATGTCAGAGCTGCTGAAATGCGGGGAACCTGGGGAAAAGAAGAAGCTTTATGGATCGTCCTGGAAAGAGAAGACGGAACCTGTATCCACACGGGGGTTATCTACAGACCTCCTGCACAAACGAAGGTAGACAAGCATCTGATAGAAGATATTCAAAAGATTGGTATGAAAGGGGAGGTGCTACTGTTGGGAGATTTCAATTTGTCGGACGTGGATTGGAACATCCTGTCTGTGGAATCGGAAAAAAGTAGGGAGATTGAGGATGCCTGTCAAAGTGCCTTGCTCAGAGAAATGGTGACGGAACCCACGAGGGAAGGGTCGATGTTGCATCTAGTGCTCACTAATAGAGGTAGTGCTTCCGATATCCGGGTGGGTGCCCACCTATTTAATAGTGATCATCACACCGTGTGGTTTGATATAAGGGCAAAGGTGGAGTGCGGACGCACAAAACTCAAAGTACTGGATTTCAGACGTACTGATTTTGATAAAATGGGGGAATACCTGAAGAAGGAGCTGTTGGCGTGGGAAGGCGTAGAAGTGGAAAAACAGTGGTCCAAGCTAAAGGCTGCTATAAATATGGCGACTGATCTTTTTTTGTGAGGAAAGTAAACAAAAACAAGAGAAGCAGGAAGCCTATATGGTTCTCCAAACAAGTAGCTGAAAAAAATAAGAGCAAAAGAGGCTTTGTCAAGAAATACAAAAGAACGCAACGAGAGGATCACGGAAAAGATTATCAGATTAAACTCAAAGAAGCAAAGAGAGAAATACGGCTAGTGAAAGCGCGAGCGGAAGAAAAAATGGCTAAAGATGTAAAGAGAGGTGACAAGACCTTTTTCAGATACATTGGAGAAAGGAGAAGATATAGGAATGGAATTGCGAGACTGAAAGATAATGAGAATGGCTATGTAGAGAGGGATGAAGATAAAGCGAACGTGCTAAACAATTATTTCTCTTCGGTGTTCATGAAGGAAAATCCTGGAGAAGGACCGCGGTTGGCTGCCGAGGGAATGTCTGGTAATGGAGTGGATACTGCGCTATTTACAGAAGAAGGAGTTTATAAACAGCTGGAGAATCTGAAGTTGGACAAAGCTATGGGGCCGGATGGGAGGATACTGAAGGAGCTCAGAGAGGTCCTGGCGGGACCTCTTAAAGATTATTTAATAGAGATCTTTATATGGGAGAGGTTCCAAGAGATTGGTGATGAGCGGATGTGGTCCCTCTTCACAAAAGTGGAGACAGGGAAGAAGTGGGAAACTACAGACCGGTAAGTCTCACGTCAGTGGTAGGAAAAATAATGGAGTCGCTGCTGAAAGAAAGGATAGTTAACTTTCTAGAAGCCGACGGGTTACAAAATCTGAGGCAACATGGCTTTACCAAAGGTAAATCCTGCCAAACGAATCTTATTGAATTTTTTGACTGGGTGACCAAAGAACTGGATGAGGGACGTGCGCTAGATGTAATCTACTTGGACTTCAGCAAAGCCTTTGATACGGTCCCCCACAGAAGACTCGTGAATAAGCTGAAAGGGTTGAACTTAGGACCGAAAGTGGTGAACTGGATAAGAAACTAGTTGACCAACAGGTGGCAGAAAATGGTAGTAAATGGAATCCGCTCGGAGGAAAGAAAGGTGAGCAGTGGAATTCCTCAGGGGTCGGTGCTCGGGCCTATTCTGTTTAATATATTTGTGGGAGATATAGCTGAAGGGTTGCCTTTTTGCAGATGACACGAAAATAGCCAATAGAGTGGATGCCCTGGAGGGAGTAGAAACGATGAGAAGGGATCTCCGAACGTTAGAAGAATGGTCGAGGGTCTGGCAGTTAAAATTTAATCACTCCAAATTGGGGTAACAGTTTATAATCAGAGTACAAACTAGATACTAAATCATACAAAGTACTCCAAGTTCATAACTATATAAACATTATTTATTGAACATCAATCAGCATAGCACTTTCACGAAAAATGGGTCTATCTCCTAGTAGAAACCACAATGAGTAAAGACAATCTGCTGAATTCATCTACTGTGAATACATTGCTTCGATAGCCTTCCCGGGGCAGAACAGAGTTTCTACTAGGAGATAGACCCATTTTTTGTGAAAATGCTGTGCTGATTGATGCATTTTTCTTTTTGAATGCTGGAACATTGAACTATGAACAGCAGCAATTTTTTTTACGAAGTGCTACAAGGTTTGCTTTATAACGTGACAAGCTTTTTTGTCTAGATTGATGATAATATGACTGTCAATATAAATTCACATTATGGGTATACCAGGTATGAATGCTGTTGTGTGAGTGGTTGAGAGTTTTGAAGTATTAGTTTAGTTTTTCTATGGACAAATGATGTTCAATAAATGATGTTTATATAGCTATGAACTTGGAGTACTTTGTATGATTTACATAAAATTTAATACCAAGAAGTGTAGAGTGATGCACTTGGGGTGCAGAAACCCAAAAGAGAGATACTGGATAGGAGGGGAGAGATTAGTAAGCTCGCCTCAGGAGAGAGACCTTAGGGTGTTGGTGTTGGATGATCTGAAGGTGAAGAAACAATGCGACAAGGCAACGGCAGTGGCCAGAAGGATGCTAGACTGCGTAGAGAGAGGCATAACCAGCAGAATAAAGGAGGTGTTGATGTCCCTCTGCAAGTCGTTGGTGAGGCCCCACTTGGAGTATTGTGTTCAGTTTTGAAGGCCGTATCTTGCTAAAGATGTAAAAAGACTGGAAGCAATGCAAAGAAAAGCTACAAAAATGGTATGGGATTTGCATTGCAAACCGTATGAGAGACTTGCTGACCTGAACATTTATACCCTGGCGGAAAGGAGAAACAGGGGTGATATGATACAGACGTTCAAATATTTGAAAGGTATTAATCCGCAAATGAACCTTTTCCAGAGACGGGAAGGAGGTAGAACTAGAGGGCATGAATTGAGGTTGAAGGGGGGCAGAATCAGGACTAATGTCAGGAAGTATTTTTTCACAGAGAGGGTGGTGGATATGTGGAATGCCCTCCCGCAGGAGGTGGTGGAGATGAAACAGTAAAGCGAATGCTACATACCTGTAGAAGGTATTCTCCGAGGACAACAGGCTGATTGTTCTCACTGATGGGTGACGTCCACGGCAGCCCCTCCAATCGGAATCTTCACTAGCAAAAGCCTTTGCTAGCCCTCGCGCGCTGATGCGCACCGCGCATGCGCGGCCGTCTTCCCGCCCGAAACCGGCTCGTGCCGGCCACTCTCATTTGTAGCAAGACAAAGAGAAGGGAAGACACAACTCCAAAAGGGGAGGCGGGCGGGCTTGTGAGAACAATCAGCCTGCTGTCCTCGGAGAATACCTTCTACAGGTATGTAGCATTCGCTTTCTCCGAGGACAAGCAGGCTGCTTGTTCTCACTGATGGGGTATCCCTAGCCCCCAGGCTCACTCAAAACAACAAACATGGTCAATTGGGCATCGCAACGGCGAGGACATAACTGAGATTGACCTAACAATTTTTCCAACTAACTGAGAGTGTAGCCTGGAACAGAACAAAACATGGGCCTAGGGGGGTGGAGTTCGATTCTAAACCCCGAACAGGTTCTGAAGCACTGACTTCCCGAACAGACTGTCGCGTCGGGTATCCTGCTGCAGGCAGTAATGAGATGTGAATGTGTGGACAGATGACCACGTCGCAGCTTTGCAAATCTCTTCAATGGTGGCTGACTTCAAGTGGGCTACCGACGCTGCCATGGCTCTAACATTATGAGCCGTGACATGACCCTCAAGAGCCAGCCCAGCCTGGGCGTAAGTGAAGAAAATGCAATCTGCTAGCCAACTGGATATGGTGCGTTTCCCCACAGCCACTCCCCTCCTGTTGGGATCAAAAGAAACAATTCGGCGGACTGTCTGTTGGGCTGTGTCCGCTCCAGATAGAAGGCCAATGCTCTCTTGCAGTCCAATGTGTGCAGCTGACGTTCAGCAGGGCAGGAATGAGGACGGGGAAAGAATGTTGGCAAGACAATTGACTGGTTCAGATGGAACTCCGACACAACCTTTGGCAAGAACTTAGGGTGAGTGCGGAGGACTACTCTGTTGTGATGAAATTTGGTGTAAGGGGCCTGGGCTACCAGGGCCTGAAGCTCACTGACTCTACGAGCTGAAGTAACTGCCACCAAGAAAATGACCTTCCAGGTCAAGTACTTCAGATGGCAGGAATTCAGTGGCTCAAAAGGAGGTTTCATCAGCTGGGTGAGAACGACATTGAGATCCCATGACACTGTAGGAGGTTTGACAGGGGGCTTTGACAAAAGCAAACCTCTCATGAAGCGAACAACTAAAGGCTGTCCTGAAATCGGCTTACCTTCCACATGGTAATGGTATGCACTGATTGCGCTAAGGTGAATCCTTACAGAGTTGGTCTTGAGACCAGACTCAGACAAGTGCAGAAGGTATTCAAGCAGGGTCTGTGTAGGACAAGAGCGAGGATCTAGGGCCTTGCTGTCACACCAGACGGCAAACCTCCTCCATAGAAAGAAGTAACTCCTCTTAGTGGAATCTTTCCTGGACGCAAGCAAGATGCGGGAGACACCCTCTGACAGACCCAAAGAGGCAAAGTCTACGCTCTCAACATCCAGACCGTGAGAGCCAGGGACCGGAGGCTGGGATGCAGAAGCGCCCCTTCGTTCTGGGTGATGAGGGTCGGAAAACACTCCAATCTCCACGGTTCTTCGGAGGATAACTCCAGAAAAAGAGGGAACCAGATCTGACGCGGCCAAAAGGGAGCAATCAGAATCATGGTGCCTCGGTCTTGCTTGAGTTTCAGCAAAGTCTTCCCGACCAGAGGTATGGGAGGATAAGCATACAGTAGACCTTCCCCCCAGTCCAGAAGGAAGGCATACAATGCCAATCTGCCGTGGGCCTGAAGCCTGGAACAGAACTGAGGGACTTTGTGGTTGGCTCGAGATGCAAAGAGATCTACCAAGGGGGTGCCCCACACCTGGAAGATCTGGCGCACCACTCGGGAGTTGAGCGACCACTCGTGAGGTTGCATAATCCTGCTCAACCTGTTGGCCAGACTGTTGTTTACGCCTGCCAGGTATGTGGCTTGGAGCACCATGCCGTGACGGCGAGCCCAGAGCCACATGCTGATGGCTTCCTGACACAGGGGGCGAGATCCGGTGCCCTCCTGCTTGTTGATGTAATACATGGCAACCTGGTTGTCTGTCTGAATTTGGATAATTTGGTAGGACAGCCGATCTCTGAAAGCCTTCAGAGCGTTCCAGACCGCTCGTAACTCCAGAAGATTGATCTGCAGATCGCGTTCCTGGAGGGACCAGCTTCCCTGGGTGTGAAGCCCATCGACATGAGCTCCCCACCCCAGGAGAGACGCATCCGTAGTCAGCACATTTGTGGCCGAGGAATTTGGAAGGGACGTCCCAGAGTCAAATTGGACCAAATCGTCCACCAATACAGGGATTTGAGAAAACTCGTGGACAGGTGGATCACGTCTTCTAGATCCCCAGCAGCCTGAAACCACTGAGAAGCTAGGGTCCATTGAGCAGATCTCATGTGAAGGCGGGCTATGGGAGTCACATGAACTGTGGAGGCCATGTGGCCCAGCAATCTCAACATCTGCTGAGCTGTGATCTGCTGGGACGCTCGCACCCGCGAGACGAGGGACAACAAGTTGTTGGCTCTCGCCTCTGGGAGATAGGCACGAGCCGTCCGAGAATCCAGCAGAGCTCCTATGAATTCGAGTCTCTGCACTGGGAGAAGATGGGACTTTGGATAATTTATCACAAACCCCAGTAGCTCCAGGAGGCGAATAGTCATCAGCATGGACTGTAGAGCTCCTGCCTCGGATGTGTTCTTCACCAGCCAATCATCGAGATATGGGAACACGTGTACCCTCAGCCTGCGAAGTGCCGCTGCTACTACAGCCAAGCACTTCGTGAACACTCTGGGCGCAGAGGCGAGCCCAAAGGGTAGCACACAGTACTGGAAGTGACGTGTGCCCAGCTGAAATCGCAGATACTGTCTGTGAGCTGGCAGTATCGGGATGTGCGTGTAGGCGTCCTTCAAGTCCAGAGAGCATAGCCAGTCGTTTTCCTGAATCATGGGAAGAAGGGTGCCCAGGGAAAGCATCCTGAACTTTTCTTTGACCAGATATTTGTTCAGGGCCCTTAGGTCTAGGATGGGACGCATCCCCCCTGTTTTCTTTTCCACAAGGAAGTACCTGGAATAGAATCCCAGCCCTTCCTGCCCGGATGGCACGGGCTCGACCGCATTGGCGCTGAGAAGGGCGGAGAGTTCCTCTGCAAGTACCTGCTTGTGTTGGAAGCTGTAAGACTGAGCTCCCGGTGGACAATTTGGAGGTTTGGAGGCCAAATTGTCCCCCTGCCCCCCCTGCAGCTACCCATGACCAGCGACCCTTCTCTCCTGTGCAGCCACCCATGTCTGAGGACACTCCTCTCCTTTTTCCCTGTTCCTCCCCTGTGGCCAGCCATGTCCATCGACCCAGCTGTCCCCCCTGATGACCACCAACCCTTCTGTCCCCCTGCCCGCCCTGCAGTGTCCGTCCTGTATCCCCTGTTCCCCTTGCAGGCACCCATGTGGTGTGTGGAGCCCCATCCCTATCTCCCTGTTCCCTGCCCCCCCTGCAGCCACCCATGTGCAGCGACCCTCCCCTCCCCTCCCCCTGCTTCCTTCCAGCCACCCATGTCCAGCGAGACTCCCCCTTCCCACCCCCAGCTGGTGCAGCACCCAAAGAAAGCCCCTTGTCCCCCCTTCACGTATCACCCAACCCCCCCCCCCACCGTGGCACATCACCAAGCCCCTCCCCCCATCAACCCCCTCGCCACTCGCAACCGCTAATACAAACTGTGTCCGGCGGCTGCTGCTTCTGCTATTCAGCAGCAGCAGCCCGTACATAAAGAAAACCAAAAAAAAAAAATCCTCCTAAAACGCACCTCCGTTGAGAAGCATGTGTGTGTTTGCGTTTGCGTGTGTGTTTGTGTTTGTGTTTGCGTTTGCGTGTGTGTTTGCGTTTGTGTGTGTGCATTTGTGTGCACTTGCAGGACGTCAGACGCACAGAAGCCCTGCCTGCAGAGGCTTGCAACGCCGAAGATCACGCCGTAGTCAGCAGACAGGACCTGTGCTGGCGGGATTTCGTGTCCTCCGCCGGCAAAGCAACGCGACGGTGGGTGGCTTGTGGGGGGGGTTGCACTTCCTGCATTCTGCAGCTTTGGGGGTGGGGCAGCGCGGAGGGGCCATGTTGTTGCGCCAGGGGGGGGCGTCATTGAGCGCTTTTGCTGCATGAGTGTCATTGCTCCGCCCCCTGCGTCATCACGTTTGACGCGTGGGCGGGGCAGACACTTATGGAGCAAAAAAGTGGTCTCAGCCGCCTCACTTTCGAACGTTGGGAAAGTGAGGCTTCAATGGAACGTTGGAGGTGCGTTTTATATAGAGAGATAAGAAAAAAGGAGACAACTCCAAGGGGAGGTGGGAGGGTATGTGAGAATATAAGGCCTGCTGTCCTCAAAGAATACCTGCTACAGGTAAGTATCTTTGCTTTCTCCAAGGACAAGCAGGTCTATAATTCTCACATGTGAGAATTCCTAGCTACCAGGCTCACCAAAAACCACCAGTGGTCAATTGGACCTCGCAACAGCAAGAGCAAAAAAGTAATTAACCTGAAACTATATATAATCTGACTGAGAGTGCAGTCTGGAACAGAATAAAACGGGCCTAGGAGGCTGGAGTTGGACTCTATACCCCCCAAAAATTCTACATAACTATCTGTCCAAACTGACTGTCATGTCAGGTATCCTGCTCAAAGCAGTAATGAGATGTGAATGTGTGGACTGAAGACCACATCGCAGCCTTGCAAATTTCTTCAACAAAGGCTAACCTCAACTGGGCTACCGACGCAGTCATGGCTCTGACATTGAGCGCCATAACATGACCCTCAAGGGTCAGTCCAGCCTGGGCATAAGTGAGAGAAATGCAATCTGCCAGCCAATTGGAAAACGTGCGTTTCCCAATGGTAATCCCCATCCTGTTGGGATCAAAAAACAAAACGTTGGGTGGACTGTCTGTAGGGCCTAGTCTGCTCCAAGTAAAAGGCAAATGCTCACTTGCAGTCCAAAGTGTGCAGTGCACTTTCACCAGGATGGCCATGAGATCAGGGGGAAGAATGTTGGCAAGATAATAGACTGGTTTAGATAGAACTATGACTCAACCTTAAGTAGGAACTTAGGGTGCGTGCAAAGGACTACTCTGTTGTGATGAAACTTCATATAAGGTGCATCCACCACTAAGGCCTGAAGCTCACTGACCCTGCAAGCTGAAGTAACTACTACCAAAAATATGACCTTCCAGTTTACATACTGCAGATGACAGGAATCAAGTGGCTCAAAAGGAGCTTTCATCAGTTGCGTGAGAACAAAGTTGAGGTCTAATGATGCAGATGGAGCTTTGACAGGGGGCTTTGTCAACAGCAAACATCTCATGAAGCAAACAACTAGAGACTGTCCAGAGATGGGCTTACCTTTAAATTTTTATTGAATGTTTTGAAATATTTTTAAACTTTTGTAACAATCATACCATTAAATATATACCACTGTATAATTCCATTTCTTTACATAGTCTCAACATATTGACTGCCCAACTAACTTGTAACACCATTAACACATCTTCTTAATTTCACTCAATTCCCTACATACAGTACCCTCCATCTAGGTTCCACTCTATATTTTCCACAACTTTACTTTTCGCCTATCTAAACACAGATGGTGGGATCAACCTTGCCCCCTATCATTTCCATTCCCCTCCCTCGACCCCCTCCCCACTCTCCTTCAATCCTTAATCCCTAAGTGTTTCCCTCCCCCTACCCCCTCTACCTACCCCCCCTCCCTGGAATGTGTCCTCAACCCCTTAAAGTCCCTCCATCATTTGTTGAAGTCTTACCCATCCCCTTTTACGTCGGAGCTCATCCTCCCTTCTATATGCTGTTAGACACTCCATCTGCCACAAAAGTCTCACTTTAACCTTCCAATCCCCCTATACTTGGTGGATCTACTGATTTCCAGCAGCGCGCAATAAGACACTTAGCCGCTGCTAATCCCCACCTCTCCTCCAACACCTCTCACCCATTATACAATCCCAGTAAACACTGCCGTGGACCACACACCAGTGAAACTCCCATGGTTCTGGCCAGCACTTTCATCACTTCCTGCCAGAATACTACCATCCCCGGACATGTCCACCACACATGTAGAAATGTGCCTTTCTGTTGTTTACATCTCCAGCACACATCTGATGCTCCTGAATACATCTTCTTTAGCCTCTCTGGTGTGTAGTACCATCGTGTTAGTACTGTAAACGCATTTTCCCGTATTAACATGCAAACCAAGGCTTTTTGTACTTTCCCACATATATCTTCCCATTCCCGCTCTGTAAATTGACATTGCAAATCCCTTTCCCAAGCTTCCTGAAATGGGTATTTTTTATCCTCGTCCCCTTGGAGAAACCGGTATATTACCAATATGGGCTTTGGGACTCTCCCCAGTAATATCCATAGATTCTCTAGGCTTTCCTTTTCCCTTGGGTATCCCCTCCTCCACCCCTCGTCTATGAAATGTTTTACTTCCATACTCAGAAAATTGCAGAAGGTATTCAAACAGGACCTGTGAAAGGCAGGAAACGGGATCTAGGACCTTGCTCTCCCATCAGATGGCAAACCACCTCCATTTGATAGAATAACATCTCTTAGTGGAATCTTTTCTGGAAGCTAGCAAGACTTTGGAGACACCCTCAGGAAGATGAAAGGAAACAAATTCTAAGTTCTCAACAGCCAGGCCATGAAGGCCAGAGAACGGAGGTTGGGATGCAGAAGAGACACCTCATTCTGCATGAAAAGGATTGAAAACACTCCAATGTCCATGGTTCTTTGGAGGATAACTCCAGAAGAAGCAAGAATCAGATCTGCCAGGACGAGTAGGAAGCAATCAGGATCATGGTCCTGCGGTTTCGCTTGCGTTTCAGCAAAGCTTTTCCCACAAGAGGAATGGGAAGATACGCATACAAGCCGAGACTCCCAATGAAAGAAGAAGGCATCCGACATTAGCCTGTCACGGGCTTGGAGCCTGGAACAGAACCAATTCTTGGAGTCAACATTGATCGAAACCTCACTCTTGATGCCCATGTGAAAAACACTACGAAAAAGATGTTCTACTCCATGTGGAAACTCAAAAGAGTAAAACCTTTCTTCCCGAGATACATCTTCCATATGTTGGTACAGTCAATGGTAATAAGCCATCTGGACTACTGCAACGCACTGTACGCTGGCTGCAAAGAACAGACTATTAAAAAACTCCAGACTGCCCAGAATACGGCCGCCAGACTCATATATGGAAAAACTAAATATTTTTTTCCATTTATTTTTATTGCATTTTAATTATTAACATAAACATTGATAGCCATATCTCATACATGTGCCTTCAAATATAACATCAAACCAGATACATATAGCCCAACTCGGTTTACCCCCCTCCCTCCCTCCCTCCCACCCCCCGTCCCTCTCGCACTATGGTGGTGGTAATAGTAGCTCATCTCTTATTTGTTCATATGGTTGCCATATTTTCTGGAACAGGTTAATATGTCCTTTTCTCATAGCCGTCAATTTAGACATCTGATATATATGGTCCAATTTACGTGTTACCAATTGCATGCCTGGCATTTCAACCTGCTTCCAAGCCTTTGCTAGCATAATTTTAGCTGCCACAAAACATTGAATCGCCAGTTTATGCCAGTGTACCCGGACTTTCGAGGGCCGGAGGTATAATAGGCAGTATTCTGCCTGGCTAGGGTATGTCCCCTTTACCACTGTATGGACCATCTCCAGCACTTGTGCCCAATACACCTGAACCTTTGGACATTCCCACCATATGTGCATAAATGTCCCTCTTGTTCCACACTCTCTCCAGCATTCTGCTGACACCTGTGTGTAGATCTTCTGAAGTTTATCCGGTGTATAATACCACCAATATAATATCTTATACCCATTTTCAATTAAGGGTTGTGCAATTGATGGTTTCAACAGAAATCTATACACACTCAGCCAACACTCTGGTGGGTAATTACTGCTGAGCACTGACTCCCACACCTCCTTACATAATAGTCCTGGGAAGTTGAGAGCATAAGCAGGGCCCTATATAGCCGAGTCACGCTGCCCCTGCCCCCCCCCCCCCCCCCTCTTATCGCTCTTTCTAGCACTGTTTCAGCAAAGTCAAGCTCTTCCCCCGCTCACCGGCGCACATAATTTCTCAAGCAGTGATAATATACCAAATCCTTTTCCTCCAATCCATATTCTTCTTGCAGTTTCCGAAAGTCCCTTACCACCCCCCTTGTCCCAAATCTGGCCCATCACTGATATACTATCTCTGATCTTCCCAATGGAAATCCAGGAGCTCCACAGATGGCCATTTGTAGGAAATATTTTCTTTCCGGGAATACCCTTTTGCGTATCTGTAGCCAGGTGTGTAGCAAGTGACTCATCCCCAACGGGACCCGTCTAGCAGCCGCCAAAAGTTCATTCCCCGGGGACTACAGTACTGCTCCTAAGTAGCGGGTACCCAGCCACACTCTCTCCCAGTGTAACCACTTCTTATTATTCTCGGGGTACCATTCCGCTAAGACCCTCAATTGCGCTGCCTGGTAGTAGAAATTTGGGACTCCCAGGGCTGGGATTTGGAACATCATCGATCTGCGCACCCTCGGCGGCCTCTTCCGCCAAAGGTATGCAAACAGTTTCCTATTTAACTGCTGAAAGAAAAAGCGGGGCATTGGAATCAGGAGGGCCAAAAACAAATACAATAATTTTGGCAGTATCATCATTTTTATTGCATGGATTCTGCCCATCCATGATATAGTCAGGCCCTCCCACCTGTCTAATTCTTCAAACGACTCCTTTATCTTCCTAGGATAGTTCGCTTGGAACATGGTTTCTATCTGATTGGTAACTTGGATTCCTAAATATCTGATAGACTTCTCTGCCCATACAAACGGATATGTTTTTCTGTATCTGTTCAGCCTCATGTGGGGATGTTGTGAGAGGTTCAATATTTCTGATTTATTTGCATTAATTTTGACGCCTGACATAAGCCCATAGTAATCCATGAGTTCCATCACCCGTTCCAAAGACTGCTTTGGTTGTGCGAGGGTCAGCAGTATATCGTCAGCAAAGAGCATGATCTTATGCTCTCGTTTGCCTCTGATCACTCCCCGTATCTTCTTATGTCCCCCAATCATCCTAGCTAGTGATTCGATCGATAATGCAAATAGCAATGGAGAGACCGCCAGCCCTGTCGTGTCCCCCTGCCCAAGTTCAGCGGTTTAGTAAGTGTACCGTTTATCTTAATCATTGCCATTGGATTGGTATATAGCAACCGGAGCCAGGCAAGGAATCTACCGTCTAGTCCTATCTGTTTTAATACCTCAAACAGAAATGACCACTCTACTCGGTCAAATGCTTTTTCTGCATCTACTGAAAACAATATCACTGGTGTTGGGTCATCTCTAACTTGCTGGATAATATGTAATAAACATCTATTATTATCAAATGTCTGCCACCCCGCAATGAAACCCACTTGATCCTCATGCACTAAGCGTGGCATTACCCCCTGTAATCTCTTAGCCAGTACTTTAGTAAATATCTTATAATCAGTGTTCAGTAACGATATCGGTCGATAGGATCGGCAATGAAGCGGGTCCTTACCTGGCTTTAGAATCAGTACTATCTCCGCCATTCTCCAAGAATATGGTAGTTCCCGGGCCTCATCTAGGGAGGCAACCACTCTCAGTAACAGGGGCGCCTGCCACTTGGCAAACATTTTATAAAATCGGACAGGAAATCCATCTGGACCAGGTGCTTTATTATTGGGTAGATCTGCAATTGCCCTTTCTATATCTTCTGAGGTCATGGGTCCCGATAGCGTCTCCAATTCCTCTCTAGATAATCTAGGTAAGCCGGCTTCCTGCAGATATTGATCTATTACATTTAGAGATGTCATCTGTTCTGACTAGTATAGCCTATTGTAAAATTCCCAGAATATTTCCTGTATTTTTTCTGTTTGAGTGTATTAGTCACCTAGGGCATTCTTTATACCAGTGATGGCATTACGTTGGGTTCTCTTTTTAAGTTTAAAAGCGAGTAATCTGCTAGCTCTATTCCCAAATTCAAAATATTCTTGCTGTGTTTGCTGCATTTGTGCCGCAATATCTGCCAACTGTATTTCATTTAGCTGTGCCCTAAGCACATGCAACTCTACCACCTTTTTCGTATCTGTTGGGTCGGCTTTATGCAATCTCTCCATATCTGCCACCGCACTCCTAAGCGTAGTTTCCCGCTCAACCCTTGTTTTATTCAGATGGGCTTGTAGCGCTATCAGCTGTCCCCTTAGTACCGCTTTTAATCCCTCCCAGAGGCTGGTGGGCTGTACTTCACCCATGTCATTAAATTTGAGGTATTCTACTATATATTTTTCTATTTCCTTTACATTTTGCAGGTCTAATAAGAGCGTGTCATTCAGCCTCCAATGTCTCTGTCTTTTGGTCGCATCTCCCACCCTCAGGACTAACACCACCGGGGAGTGATCAGACCAAGTTCTCAGCTCAATGTTCACGTCGCTCACTCTGTCCCTTATTACACCCTCCCCCAACCAATAATCAATCCTAGAATATGAATTGTATTTAGGTGAATAGTACGTGTAATCTCTTTCTGATCCATGCATTTCTCTCCATAGGTCTAACAGCCCCCATTTAGCCATCCACCCCTTGAGGGCAAGTCTATCTCTTTTAGCATAGGACACCCTTCCTCCTGAGTTATCTACTGCGGGATCCATCGCAAGATTTAGGTCCCCTCCTACTATAAGCTGGCCCTGTATATTTTTTTGCATAATCCCCTCCAATTCCTCCAGGAATGCTCCCTGACCATCATTGGGAACATATATGTATGCCAAGGTATAAAATATATTATACAGGGATGCCACCACCAGAACATATCTGCCTTCTTTATCCTTTATTGTTTTATGTATATTCCAGGGGAGAGCTCCAGACAAAGCCACCAGCCCCCCCCCCCCCCCCCGTGTCTTTTTATTGTCTAGACTTGAAGCACACTGTATTATGGGGAAGTGCCTATGTCTCATCAAATGTTCATGGCTGCGCTTCAAGTGGGTTTCCTGAAGAAACACTACATCTGCTTTCAGATGCAGCATTTCTCTAAACACCTGTCTTCTTTTCTGGGGAGTGTTGAAGCCTCGCACATTCATCGTCACATAAGTACACACAGACATATCATTCTATTTCTACCCTGTCTGTAAACCCACCCACCCTCTCTGTCCCCTCCCAACTCCCCTCCCTACCTCCCACCTTATCCAAATAAGACATGCCTCTTTACCCATTGATGGCATGTCGATTTAAAAGGAAATCACATCCTTAGGTCAGCAACCTTCATCATATCACCTCTCTGCACCACATAGCTGATTATCTTCACTGTAATTCAACCCCAGTCTTAGGTTGACAACAGATCACCTCATAGGATTATAGTCCCATGATCAACCCGTATTTGTTGATGGGGTCATTCGCTTATCTGATAGCTGGCACCTCAATCGTCCCTTTCCTTGGGAGACCCGCTGCCATTTAGGCCTGTCTTTCCTTGGTTGATTAGCTTTCTGTGTAGTCTCAGTGGCCTCCGCGGATCCTTCATTCACCAGATATTCTTGCGCTTCATCAATCGACCCCACTCTGCACTGCTTGCCCTCTTTGTAGAACATCAGAGCGAATGGATGTTGCCATTTATATCGAATCCCTGCTTCTCTCAGCTGGTTAGTCAGGGGTTTAAGTTCACTGTGTCTTTTAAGGGTGGTGGAGGATAAATCGTGATAGATTTCTATGGGATAACTGTCCCATTCAATTGGCTCAGCTTCCCTCGCTTTCCGCATCACCGCTTCTTTTGTTTTATATTCTTTGAAGCATGCCACTTTGTCCTTGGGCGCATTAGTTTTGCAGCCTCCCAGCGCTCTATGTGCCCTCTCAATCTGTATGGACATTGGATCTCGTGGACTATCCGGCTCCGACAATAGCTGGGCCGCTATGCGTTGTACCACCGTCTCACAGTTCAAATAGTCCAGGAGTACGGGTACGCCCCGTATCCATATATTGGCTCGCCGTCTTCTATTCTCAAGGTCCTCCACTTTATCCAGGAGATATTGAGTATCCGCTTTCTGCCCTTGCATACGCTGCTCCAGGGCCTGCATCGCCTCCGCATTTTCTTCCAGGCCCGCCTCCACCTCCACTATGCGGCTGCCCAGCTCCGCCATTTCTCCCCGGAGATCCGCACCTAGGGTGGCTATACCCTGGACATACCTCTTTTCAGGTCTTTCAGGTCCGTGCGAATCTCTTGGAACCAGGTGCAGAGTTTTGACCAGATTTTCTGCTGTGGTAAGTTCTCCACATCGCCCTCTAAGAGAGCCGAGACTTTTTGGCCGGCCTTCTGTGTTCCACTCATTCGCGTGCCATTTTCTTCCTGCTGCTGCGTCGTCTTTGTCTCTTTGCGTTTGAACGCGGACGCCTGCAACTCAGCTGTTTTAATGCTTCCAGAGGCAATCATCGCCTACACCCCGCTCTCTCACCACTTTTTCCCCGGGGTTCACCTTTCAACGTGGTGCAAAGCATGCTTTTATTTATTGCTTTGTGATTGCTGTTTCAAGAGCTTTCGTTTCAAGCCACCATTTGTACCGGTGAAGTCACTTCCTCCGGAAAAACTAAATATGAATGTGCAAAACCCTTAAGAGAGAAACTCCACTGGCTCCCACTTAAGGAACGCATTGCATTCAAGATCTGCATGATTGTACACAAAATCATTCACGCAGATGTCCCAACCTACATGCTAAACCTCGTGGACCTACCTCCCAGAAACGCCACAAGATCATCTCGCAAATTTCTCAACCTACACTTCCCCAGCTGTAAAGGACTAAAATAGAAGCTGATGCACGCCACCACCTTCTCTTACATGAGCACGCAGTTATGGAATGCATTACCCACAGATCTGAAAATAATTGACGAAACAACTACCTTTCGCAAATCTCTGAAGACATATTTCTTCAACAAGGCCTACAATGAGAACCTACAGCCCCACTAACCCATTTCACCAACCCGTTCAGTTATAAAAGCCCACTTTCTATAAATACCCTAATAAATTCCTTCCTTCTTCTTTCTTCCCTTAATTAATCTCTAAACAATACTACTTGATATACTGGAATAACTATGTTAACAATACTATGTAAGCCACTTTGAGCCTGCAAATAGGTACATAAGTACATAAGTACATAAGTAATGCCATACTGGGAAAAGACCAAGGGTCCATCGAGCCCAGCATCCTGTCCACGACAGCGGCCAATCCAGGCCAAGGGCACCTGGCAAGCTTCCCAAATGTACAAACATTCTATACATGTTATTCCTGGAATTTTGGATTTTTCCAAGTCCGTTTAGTAGCGGTTTATGGACTTGTCCTTTAGGAAACCGTCCAACCCCTTTTTAAACTCTGCTAAGCTAACCGCCTTCACCACTTTCTCCGGCAACGAATTCCAGAGTTTAATTACACGTTGGGTGAAGAAAAATTTTCTCCGATTTGTTTTAAATTTACTACACTGTAGTTTCATCGCATGCCCCCTAGTCCTAGTATTTTTGGAAAGCATGAACAGACGCTTCACATCCACCTGTTCCACTCCACTCATTATTTTATATACCTCTATCATGTCTCCCCTCAGCCGTCTCTTCTCCAAGCTGTATAGCCCTAGCCTCCTTAGTCTTTCTTCATAGGGAAGTCGTCCCATCCCCGCTATCATTTTAGTCGCCCTTCGCTGCACCTTTTCCAATTCTACTATATCTTTCTTGAGATGCGGCGACCAGAATTGAACACAATACTCAAGGTGCGGTCGCACCATGGAGCGATACAACGGCATTATAACATCCTCACACCTGTTTTCCATACCTTTCCTAATAATACCCAACATTCTATTCGCTTTCTTAGCCGCAGCAGGTGGGATACAAATGCAATAAATAAATAAATAAAAACCAAGGGACTTTGTGATTGGACTGAGTGGCAAAAAGATCCATCGAGGAAGTGCCCCACACTTGGAAGATCTTGTGGACAACGCCCATGCTGAGTGACTACTCATGCGGTTGCATGACCCTGCTCAGTCTGTTGACCAGGCTGTTGGGATTTGCCTGTGAGGTAAGCAGCCTCGAGGAGCATCCAGATCGCCCTTATAGTAAGGTAAGTGAATGATACA
Organism: Microcaecilia unicolor; assembly: GCF_901765095.1. Taxonomy (NCBI): domain Eukaryota; kingdom Metazoa; phylum Chordata; class Amphibia; order Gymnophiona; family Siphonopidae; genus Microcaecilia; species Microcaecilia unicolor. Next base: position 186,592,924 of record NC_044038.1, on the reverse strand, counting down.
TACCTGTAGCAGGTGTTCTCCGAGGACAGCAGGCTGATTGTTCCCACGACTGGGGTGACGTCCGCGGCAGCCCCCACCAACCGGAAGAAGCTTCGCGGTCGGTCCGCACGCAGGGCACGCCCACCGCGCATGCGCGGCCGTCTTCCCGCCTGTGCGCGACCGTTCCCGCCAGTTGAATGACAAGCAAAAGATGAGAACGCAACTCCAAAGGGGAGGAGGGAGGGTAGGTGAGAACAATCAGCCTGCTGTCCTCGGAGAACACCTGCTACAGGTATGTATCATTCACTTTCTCCGAGGACAAGCAGGCTGCTTGTTCTCACGACTGGGGTATCCCTAGCTCTCAGGCTCACTCAAAACAAGAACCCAGGTCAATGGAACCTCGCAACGGCGAGGGTATAACAGAAATTGACCTACGAAGAACAACTAACTGAGAGTGCAGCCTGACCAGAATAATTTCGGGTCCTGGAGGGTGGAGTTGGATTTAAACCCCAAACAGATTCTGCAGCACCGACTGCCCGAACCGACTGTCGCGTCGGGTATCCTGCTGGAGGCAGTAATGTGATGTAAATGTGTGGACAGCTGACCACGTCGCAGCCTTGCAGATCTCTTCAATAGTGGCTGACTTCAAGTGGGCCACTGACGCTGCCATGGCTCTAACACTATGAGCCGTGACATGACCCTCAAGAGCCAGCCCAGCCTGGGCATAAGTGAAGGAAATGCAATCTGCTAGCCAATTGGAGATGGTGCGTTTCCCGACAGCGACCCCTAGCCTGTTAGGGTCGAAAGAAAAACAATTGGGCGGACTGTCTGTGGGGCTGTGTCCGCTCCAAGTAGAAGGCCAATGCTCTCTTGCAGTCCAATGTGTGCAACTGACGTTCACCAGGGCGGGTATGCGGCCTGGGGAAGAATGTTGGCAAGACAATTGACTGGTTAAGATGGAACTCCGACACCACCTTCGGCAGGAACTTTGGGTGGGTGCGGAGCACTACTCTGTTGTGATGAAATTTGGTATATGGAGCATGAGCTACCAGGGCTTGAAGCTCACTGACCCTACGAGCTGAAGTAACTGCCACCAAGAAAATGACCTTCCAGGTCAAGTACTTCAGATGGCAGGTATTCAGTGGCTCAAAAGGAGGTTTCATCAGCTGGGTGAGGACGACGTTGAGATCCCATGACACTACCGGAGGCTTGATAGGGGGCTTTGACAAAAGCAAGCCTCTCATGAATCGAACGACTAAAGGCTCTCCAGAGATGGCTTTACCTTCCACACGATAATGGTAAGCACTAATCGCACTAAGGTGATTCCTTACGGAGTTGGTCTTGAGTGCCAGACTCTGATAAGTGCAGAAGGTATTCAAGCAGGTTCTGTGCAGGGCAAGAACGGGGTTCTAGGGCCTTGCTCTCACACCAAACGACAAACCTCCTCCACTTGAAAAAGTAACTCTTTTTAGTAGAATCCTTCCTAGAGGCAAGCAAGACACGGGAGACACCCTCAGACAGACCCAACGCAGTGAAGTCTACGCCCTCAACATCCAGGCCGTGAGAGCCAGGGACTGAAGGTTGGGGTGCAGCAACGCTCCGTCGTTCTGCGAGATGAGAGTCGGAAAACACTCCAATCTCCACTGTTCTTCTGAGGACAACTCCAGAAGAAGGGGGAACCAGATCTGACGGGGCCAAAAGGGTGCTATCAGAATCATGGTGCCGTGGTCTTGCTTGAGCTTCAGTAAGGTCTTCCCCACCAGAGGTATGGGAGGATAAGCATACAGGAGGCCGGTCCCCCAATGGAGGTGAAAGGCATCCGACGCCAGTCTGCCGTGGGCCTGTAGTCTGGAACAGAACAGAGGCAGCTTGTGGTTGGTCTGAGAGGCAAAAAGGTCCACCGAGGGGGTGCCCCACTCTCGGAAGATCTTGCGTACCACTCTGGAATGAAGCGACCACTCGTGCGGTTGCATGACTCTGCTCAGTCTGTCGGCCAGACTGTTGTTTACACCTGCCAGGTATGTGGCTTGGAGGAGCATGTCGAACTGGCAAGCCCAACGCCACATGCCGACGGCTTCCTGACACAAGGGGCGAGATCCGGTGCCCCCCTGCTTGTTGGTGTAATACATTGCAACCTGATTGTCTGTCCGAATTTGAACAATTTGGTAGGACAGCCGATCTCTGAAAGCCTTCAGTGCGTTCCAGATCGCTCGGAGCTCCAGGAGGTTGATCTGCAGATCCTTTTCCTGGAGGGACCACAGACCCTGGGTGTGAAGCCCATCGACATGAGCTCCCCACCCCAGGCGAGATGCATCCGTCGTCAGCACTTTCGTGGGCTGCGGAATTTGGAATGGACGTCCCAGGGTCAAATTGGTCCGGATGGTCCACCAGAGCAGTGAAGTGCGGCAACTGGTGGAGAGGCGGATGACATCTTCTAGATTCCCAGTGGCTTGAAACTACTGGGAAGCTAGGGTCCATTGAGCAGATCTCATGTGCAGACGAGCCATGGGAGTCACATGAACCGTGGAGGTCATATGACCCAGAAGTCTCAACATCTGCCGAGCTGTGACCTGCTGAGACGCTCTGGCCTGCGAAGCCAGGGACAGGAGGTTGTTGGCCCTCGCTTCGGGAAGGAAGGCCTGAGCCGTCTGGGTATTCAGCAGAGCTCCTATGAATTCCAGAGACTGTGTTGGCTGGAGATGGGACTTTGGGTAATTTATCACAAACCCCAGCAGCTCCAGAAGTTGAATAGTGCACTGCATAGACCGGAGGGCTCCTGCCTCCGAGGTGCTCTTGACCAGCCAATCGTCGAGATATGGGAACACGTGCACTCCCAGCTTGCGTAGGTACGCCGCTACCACCACGAGACACTTTGTAAACACTCGTGGGGCAGAGGCGAGCCCAAAGGGCAGCACACAATACTGAAAGTGCCGTGCGCCCAGGCGGAATCTGAGATACTGTCTGTGAGCTGGCAGTATCGGGATGTGAGTGTATGCGTCCTTTAAATCCAGGGAACATAGCCAATCGTTTTTCTGAATCATTGGCAGAAGGGTGCCCAAGGAAAGCATCCTGAACTTTTCTTTGACCAGGAATTTGTTCAGGCCTCTCAGGTCTAGGATGGGACGCATCCCCCCTGTTTTCTTTTCCACAAGGAAGTACCTGGAATAGAATCCCTGCCCTTCTTGCCGGGTGGTACGGGCTCGACCGCATTGGCGCTGAGAAGGGCGGAGAGTTCCTCTGCAAGTACCTGCTTGTGATGGGAGCTGAAGGATTGAGCTCCCGGAGGACAATTTGGAGGCAGGGAGGCCAAATTCAGGGCGTATCCGCACCGCACTATTTGGAGAACCCACTGGTCGGAGGTTATGAGAGGCCACCTTTGGTGAAAAAATTTTAACCTCCCTCCGACCGGCAGATCGTCCGGTACGGACACTTTGAGGGCGGCTATGTTCCCGTGGATCCAGTCAAAAGCCCGTCCCCGGCTTTTGCTGTGGAGGCACAGGGGGCTGCTTAGGCGCACGCTGTTGACGAGAACGAGCGCGCTGGGGCTGTCCCTGTGCCTGACGAGGCCTTCGGGCCGGCTGGGTGTACCTACGCTTTGCAAAAGAATAGGGCACAGCCTGCCGGGCCCGGGAAAAACGTCCACCTGCTGAGGTGGATGCTGAAGGCGCCCGGTGGGACAGCTTGTCGAGGGCGGTTTCCCGCTGATGCAGTTGGTCCACCAGCTGCTCGACCTTCTCACCAAAAATATTATCCCCCCGGCAAGGGACGTCGGCCAGTCTCTGCTGGGTGCGGTTGTCCAGGTCAGAGGCACGCAGCCATGAGAGCCTGCGCATCACTGTACCTTGGGCCGCAGCACGAGATGCCACGTCACAGGTGTCATAGATACCCCTGGACAGGAACTTTCTGCACGCCTTCAGCTGCCTGACCACCTCCTGATAAGGCCTGGACTGCTCCGGCGGGAGCTTATCGACCAGGTCCGCCAGTTGCTTCACATTGTTCCGCATGTGGATGCTCGTATAGAGCTGGTATGACTGGATGCGGGTCACGAGCATGGAGGATTGATAGGCCTTCCTCCCAAACGAGTCCAGAGTGCGAGACTCCCGCCCCGGGGGCGCCGAGGCGGTATCCCTCGAACTCCGTGCCCTCTTGAGAGCAGAATCCATGACCGCCGAGTCATGGGGCAATTGGGGCCGCATTAACTCTGGGTCCGAGTGGATTCTGTACTGGGACTCTGCTTTCTTGGGAATGATGGGATTAGATAGCGGTCTCATCCAGTTCCGAAGCAGTGTCTCTTTGAGGACATTGTGCAACGGCACCGTGGAGGACTCTCTAGGTGGTGATGGATAGTCGAGGACCTCGAGCATCTCAGCCCTCGGCTCATCCACAGAGACCACGGGGAAGGGAATGCAAATAGACATATCCCTTACAAAGGAGGCAAAAGAGAGACTCTCAGGAGGCGAGAGCTTCCTCTCTGGTGAAGGCGTGGGGTCCGAGGGAAGACCCGCAGACTCCTCTGAGGAGAAATATCTGGGGTCCTCCTCTTCCCCCCACGAGGCTTCTTCCTCGGTATCGGACATAAGCTCATGTAGCTGAGTCCTTAACCGGGCCCGGCTCGACGTCGAGGCACCGAGGCCTCGGTGTCGTCGAGCGGTGGACTCCCGCGCCGGCGGGGACGAAGCTCCCTCCATCGACGTCGACGGGGACTCCACCTGCGTGGCGATCGAGACCGGCACCGCAAGTGGCGGCGGTGTCGACGGCCTCGGCACCAGGCTAGAGCTCGCCGGCGCCACAGTCAACGGCGCCGAGATGCCAGCACAGCCTGGCGCATCAGCCCTTCCAGGATCCCCGGAAGGATGGCTCGGAGGCACTCGTCTAGGCCCGCTGCCGGGAAAGACGGGGGGGCCGGTAGAGGTGTCGGTGCCGGAAGCTGCTCGGGTCCAGGAGACTGCACCGAAGTGCTGGGACCCTGACGCGTCGGTACCTCCACAACCGAAGGGGATCTCTCCTCTCGACGCGGACGCTTCGGCGTCGACTCCTCGCCGGTACCGAGAGCCGGATGCATCGAAGGCGACCGATGACGGTGCTTCTTAGATTTCTTGCGGTGCCCGTCATCGGTGCCAGGTGGAATGGAGGAGGAGGAGGTCGATCCCCCTCGGTCTCGAGGAACCGGGTCAGACAGGGTTCGGTCCCGAGGGCCACGGGCCGAGGGAGTGACCGGGGCCGATTGCCCACGCGGCCTCTCACCCCTACCCTCACCGGAGGACCGGCGGGCCGACGGGACCTGTGCTCCTGGGGTCGATGCCATCGGTGCCGATTCCTCGGGCCTCGATACCGGTACCGAAGAACCGGCCGTCGATACCGATGCCGTCGAGGTCGACGTCGAGGGGCCGGCGCAAGTTCCAAAAAGACGGTCCCGAAGAACTTGCCTCGCAACTTGAGTCCGTTTCCGGAGACCAAGACACAGCGAACACGACTTGATATTGTGCTCCGGCCCGAGGCACTGGAGGCACCAAGCGTGGGTGTCGGTCTGCGAGATAGGCCGGCCGCACCGACCACACTTCTTAAATCCACTCGGGACCTTCGAGGACATCGACGGAAAAATCGCGTCGGCGAAGTTAAAGTCGTCAATGGTGGCGGTAAATCACACCTCGAAAAATAATCGACCCGCGCGGCCACAAGGCCGCAACGCGACGCCCCCGCTAGAAACGAGGGAAAAATAAAGTGCGTGCTCTCTTACTTTTTTTTTTTTTTTTTTTTTTAAAGAGAAGAAAACTGGAGCGCGCGACAACAGAAACAAAATAAACGAAAAATAAACAAATTCGCGATGAACGCGATCGGTTTTCCGGGGCTGACGAAGAGAGAGCGGCAACAGCACGACTCTCTCCAGGCGCGGAAAAGAAAGGACTGGCGTGCCCTGCGTGCGGACCGCCCGCGAAGCTTCTTCCGGTTGGTGGGGGCTGCCGCGGACGTCACCCCAGTCGTGAGAACAAGCAGCCTGCTTGTCCTCGGAGAAAGAAGCGTTTATAGTGATCCAGATCTCCCGGAGCTTCAGAAGGTTGATATGGAGATCTGTTTCCTGGGCTGACCAAGCTGGACCTGGTGAGCTTCTGGCTGAGCAACCCAGTCCATCCACTCCAGTCTGCTCCAACCCCCCATGATCCAGCCTGTCCCAGTTTATCCAGCCTATCTACTCCAACTGTTCACTCCAGCTTAGCCCTGTCTGCCTGACCCAGCCTGCCCGCTACTCTGCTCCAGTCCATCTGTTCCAGCTTATTCCAGTCCTGCTGGCGTCCGGCTCCCGCAGCCTCTCTGCCTTGCCCCGTGCACTCCGGGGGAGCCCGGGCTTGGGGTCTCTGCGCAGAGGGACCGGGCGGGCCGTAGTCTGCTGCACTGGTCGCGCCCGTGGTCCTGTGCACTGCCGCCGCGCTCCCCGGCCGGAACAGCCTGGGCACGAATTGCAGTTGCTGACCACGCGGTGGATTCGGGGCACGACCGGGAACAGAGAGATGCAGAGTCCATCAGCCCCGGCCTGCATCTGGCTGCGTCCAGCGCCCCTTGCGTCAGGCTGACAGAGGCAGTGTCCACCGGCCCCAGCTTGTCCCAGTCTGCAGACCTAGCTTTTCCCTGCCTGCTCTGATCCATCGGCCTGTTCCAGCCCACCTGCCTGTTCCGCCATCTACTCCAGCTTGTTCCAGCCCGCCTGCTACCTGCTCCAGCTTGCTGCAGTCCGTCGGATCCAGCTTCTCCCTGCTTGTTCCAGCCACAGTCCGTCGGATCCAGCTTCTCCCTGTTTGTTCCAGCTACCTACTCCTGCCTCTCCCTGCTTGTTCCAGCTACCAGCTCGCCGCAGTCCGTCGGATCCAGCTTCTCTCTGCCTGTTCCAGCCGCAGTCCGTCGGATTCAGCTTCTCCCTGTTTGTTCCAGCTACCTACTCCTGCCTCTCCCTGCTTGTTCCAGCTACCAGCTCCAGCTTGCAGCAGTCTGTTGGATCCAGCTTATCCCTGCTTGTTCCAGCCGCAGTCCGTCGGATCCAGCTTCTCCCTGTTTATTCCAGCCATCTACTCCAGCTTGTTCCAGCCCGCCTACTACCTGCTCCAGCTTGCCGCAGTCCATCGGATCCAGCTTCTCCCTGCTTGTTCCAGCCGCAGTCTGTCGGATCCAGCTTCTCCCTGTTTGTTCCAGCCATCTGCTCCAGCTTGTTCCAGCCCGCCTGATCCAGCTCATCCAGCTCGTCCCAGTCCATCTGATCCAGCTCCTCCCTGTGCCAGACATCTGCTCCAACTTCTTCCAGCCCGCCTGATCTAGCTTATTCCAACCCACCTGCTCAGCTTCTCCGTTTGCTCCAGTCCTTCTGCTTCAGCGGTGCCAGCCCGCCTGATCAGCTACCTACTCCAGCTTGCCGCAGTCCGTCAGATCCAGCTTCTCCCTGGTCGTTCCTGTCCATCTGCACCAGCTTGTTCCAGCCCGCCTGCTAGCTTGTCAGCCATTGACTTACTTGCCTGCTAACTTGTCAACCATTGACTTACCTGCTCTCCAGTCCATCAATTCCATCAATTCCCCCTGCTCGTTCCTGTCCATCTGCACCAGCTTGTTCCAGCCCGCCTGCTAGCTTGTCAGCCATTGACTTACCTGCTCTCCAGTCCATCATTTCCACCAATTCCAAGCCTCCATCAATTCCATCATTTCCCCCTGCTCGTTCCTGTTCATCTGCACCAGCTTATTCCAGCCCGCCTGCTAGCTTGTCAGCCATTGACTTACCTGCTCTCCAGTCCATCATTTCCACCAATTCCAAACCTCCAATCAAGCTTTTCTGCTCTACCTATCTGCTTCACACCCCAGTCACTACACATACACCTGTTACACCTTAATCACTACTTATGGCCCCTGTCCACATTCTCTTCCTTGCCCTGTCCCTTCCTAATCTTTTTCCCCTCCCCCTACCGCTGTTTACCGCTGGAAATCATTGCCCCCCCCCCATGTCCCCTCCCGTCCCACTCGCTACGGCAATACCCTATTCACCCCATTCCTCACCATCTCTCCTGTCCCCCTCCTTCTTCCTAGCTCTTAACCTTCAACACTTCCTTCCCGCCATTAACCCATCACCATTCCTCCTAAGTGCATCCCGTCTTCGTCGCCCGACCTCCCCCACCCTCCTTCGCACTCTCTTGCTCCTCCTCTTGCTATCCGCGGGAGACATTAATCCTAATCCAGGCCCCCCTCACCTGTCCTCCTCCTATCCATGCAAACGATTCCGTGACGTCTCCAATCTCGTCTCTATTCCCCTCTTTCTCCCCCTCTTCCCTCCCTTTCTCATGTGCCCTGTGGAACGCACACTCGGTCTGCAACAAACTGCCCTTCACCCACGATCTCTTCATCTCTCGTTCCCTTCAACTGCGCGCCCTAACTGAAACCTGGCTCTCCCCTGACGACTCTGCCTCAGTCGCGGCCCTTTGCCATGGAGGTTATCTCTTCTCCCACACTCCCCGCTTGGTCGCGGTGGAGGCGTCGGGCTTCTACTCTCGCCCTCCTGTAGTTTCCAACCCCTCCTCCTACCGCAGTCTCACTGCTTCTCATCCTTTGAAGCACACTCCATCCGGCTATTCTACCCATTGTCACTCAGAGTGGCAGTCATTTACCGCCCCCCTAATAAATCCCTCTCTTCCTTCCTTACCGACTTTGATACCTGGCTTTCCGTCTTTCTCGAACCCTCATCTCCGTCCCTCATTCTCAGAGACTTTAACATACACGTTGATGACCAATCCGACCCTCACGCTTCTCGGTTCCTCACTCTAACATCCTCCTTCAACCTCCAGCTATGCTCCACCACCTCTACTCACCGAGACGGCCATTGTCTTGACCTCGTCCTCTCCTCTTCCGGCTCTCCCTCCAATTTCCACACGTCAGATCTTCCTCTCTCTGATCATCACCTGATCACCTTCACACTTCTTCACCCCCCCCCCCCCTCAGCCCCATCCAACTTTAACCACTACCTCCAGGAATCTCCAGGCTATGGACCCTCCCACCCTATCCTCTAGTATTTCTAATCTCCTCCCCTCCATCATGTCCTCCGAGTCTGTCGTCAAGGCTGTCTCCGCTTACAATGCCACTCTCTCCTCTGCTCTGGACACCCTCGCACCATCCACCTCCCGTCCCACTAAGCGTACTATTCCCCAGCCATGGCTGACCCCTTGCATCCGTTACCTTCGCTCCTGCGCCCGATCGGCTGAACGCCTCTGGAGGAAATCCCGTACCCACTCAGATTTCCTTCACTACAAATTCATGCTATCCTCCTTCCAATTCCCCCTATTCCTTGCCAAACAGGAATATTACACTCAATTGACCAATTCTCTCAGCTCCAACCCCCGTCGTCTCTTCGCCACCCTTAACTCCTTCCTTAAAGTGCCCTCCGCTCGCATCCCCCCCCCCTCGCTCTCTCCTCAATCACTGGCCAATTACTTCCGCGACAAGGTGCAAAAGATCAACCTTCAGTTCACAACCAAGCCATCTCCTCCCTCTTCATCCTTCAACCCAGGCCTCCTTCTCCTCCTTTCCTGACATCATCGAAGAGAAAACCGCTCGCCTTCTTTCCTCCTCGAAATGCACCACCTGCTCTTCTGATCCCATCCCCACCAACTTACTTAACATCATCTCTCATACTGTCACCCCCTCCATCTGTAATATCCTCAACCTCTCTCTCTCCACTGCAACTGTCCCTGACACCTTCAAGCACGCCGTAGTCACACCTCTCCTCAAAAAACCATCACTTGACCCTTCCTGCCCCTCCAACTATCGCCCCATCTCTCTCCTACCCTTCCTCTCCAAAATACTTGAACGCGCCGTTCACAGCCGCTGTCTTGATTTTCTCTCCTCTCATGCCATCCTCGATCCACTTCAATCCGGTTTTCGCCCTCTACACTCGACAGAAACAGCACTCTCTAAAGTCTGTAATGACCTGTTCCTTGCCAAATCCAGAGGCCACTACTCCATCCTCATCCTCCTCGATCTATCCGTCGCTTTTGACACTGTCAATCATGATTTACATCTTGCCACACTGTCCTCATTTGGGTTCCAGGGCTCTGTCCTCTCCTGGTTCTCCTCCTATCTCTCCCACCACACCTTCAGAGTTCACTCTCATGGATCCTCCTCCACCCCCATCCCGCTATCTGTTGGTGTTCCCCAGGGATCTGTCCTTGGACCCCTTCTCTTCTCAATCTACACCTCTTCCCTGGGCTCCCTGATCTCATCTCATGGTTTCCAGTATCATCTCTATGCTGATGACACTCAGCTGTATCTCTCCACACCAGACATTACCGCGAAGACCCAGGCAAAGGTATCAGCCTGCTTATCCAACATTGCTGCCTGGATGTCCAACCACCACCTGAAACTGAACATGTCCAAGACCGAGCTCATTGTTTTTCCACCAAAACCCACTTCTCCTCTTCCTCCACTTTCTATCTCAGTTGATAACACCCTCATACTCCCCGTCTCATTTGCCCGCAACCTCGGGGTCATCTTCGACTCCTCCCTCTCCTTCTCTGCGCATATCCAGCAGATAGCCAAGACCTGTCGCTTCTTCCTCTTTAACATCAGCAAAATTCGCCCTTTCCTCTCTGAACACACCACCCGTATTCTAGTCCACGCTCTCATTACCTCTCGCCTTGACTACTGCAACTTACTCCTCACCGGCCACCCACTTTGCCACCTATCCCCTCTTCAATCTATTCAGAACTCTGCTGCACATCTTATATTCCGCCAGAACCGATATACTCATATCACCCCTCTCCTCAGGTCACTTCACTGGCTTCCAATCAGATACCGCATTCAGTTCAAGCTTCTCCTTCTTACCTACAAATGCACTCAGTCTGCTGCCCCTCACTACCTCTCTACCCTCATCTCCCCTTACGTTCCCACCCGAAACCTCCGTTCACAGGACAAATCCCTCCTCTCACTACCCTTCTCCACCACCGCCAACTCCAGGCTCCGCTCATTCTGCCTCGCCTCACCCTATGCTTGGAACAACCTTCCCGAGTCCTTACGCCAAATCCCCTCCCTGCCCATCTTCAAGTCTTTGCTTAAAGCCCACCTCTTCAATGCTGCGTTCGGCACCTAACTCTTACCTTTCAGGAATTCCAGACTGCCCCAATTTGTCTGCCCCTATCGGTCTGACTGTTCAAGTGTCCTTTAGATTGTAAGCTCTTTGAGCAGGGATTGTCCTTCTATGTTAAATTGTACAGCACTGTGTAACCCTAGTAGCGCTTTAGAAATGTTAAGTAGTAGTAGTACCTTGAGTGTGAAGCCCACCTAAGTGAGCTCCCCATCAGACAGTATGCATCCATCGTCAGCACCTTTGAGGGCTGTGGAATTTGGAATGGCAGTCCCAGACTGAAACTGGATTGAATTGCCCTACAAAGTAAGGACTGAACCAGCTCTGGCGGAAATTGGACGACATCTTCCAGGTTCACAGTGGCCTGACACCACTGGGAAGCTAGGGTCCACTGCTTCGGACTTGAGTGGCAAGGGTGACGAGAGCGTCTGCCTGTGCCACACGGAGAAAAGCATGAGCTGGACAAGTATCTACCAGAGCTCCAATGGACAGGGAGCAGATGGGACTTAGGGTAGTTTAAAACTAACCCTAGTAGCTCTAACAACAGAATAGTCCTCTTTGGACTCCTGAGCAACGTCCTTCAACGTGCTCTCCACCAGCCATTTGTCGATATAGGGATACACACGGCTTCCCTGTCTGCGTAGACACGTGAAGATCCTGGGAGTTGACACAATGCCAAAAGGCAACACGCGATACTGGAAGTGACATGTCTCCAGCCGAATACGAAGATATTTCCTGTGAGCTGGAAGTATCGGGATACGAATATAAGCATCCTTTAAATCCAGAGAGCACAGTCAATCATTTTCTTGAAGCATGGGTAGAAGGGTACCGGGGAAAACCATCCTGAACTTTTCTTTGATAAGGAATTTGTTCAGGGCTCTTAGGTCTAGGATGGGATGTATTCCCCCTGTTTTCTTTTGCACAAGGAAGCACCTGGAATAGAATCCCTTCCCTTCTTCCCCTGGTGGAATGGGTTCAACTGCACAAGCTTTTAGAATGGCAGAGAATTCCTCTGCAAGCACCTGCTTGTGCTGAGAGCTGAAGTGATGTGCTCTTTGTGGGCAATCTGGTGGTCTCTGTAGCCAATGCAGGGTGTAACCAAGACGGACACATCCAGCCGTGAGGGCTCTCTGTGTGATGAGGGTCAGAAAACATTCCAATCTCCACGGTTCCTAGGAGGAGAAGAGGTAACGAAATCTGAGTCACAACCAGTATGGCGCAATCAGGATCATGGTTCCACGGTTTTGCTTGAATTTCAGCAAAGTCTTCCCCACCACAAGTATGGGAGGATACACATACAGATGGCCCGTTCCCCAATGTAGGAGAAAGGCATCTGATGCTAGTTTGTTGTGGGCCTGAAGTCTGGAACAGAACTGAGAGACCTTGTGGTTTAGTTGAGTGGCAAAGAGATCCACCGAGGGGGTGCCCCCCACTCGGAAGATCTTGCGGGCTATGCCCATATTCAGTGACCACTTGTGAGGCTGCATTACCCTGCTCAGCCTGTCGGCCAGACTGTTGTTTACGCCTGCCAGATAAGTGGCTTGAAGAAGCATGCCGTGATGGCACACTCAAAGCCACATCTGGATGGCTTCCTGACACAGAGGAGGAGATCCGGTGCCCCTCCTGCTTGTTGGTGTAGTACATCGCAACCTGATTGCTTGAATTAAGATAATTTGGTTGGATAGCCAATCTCTGAAAGCCTTTAGAGCGTTTCAGATCACTCGGAGCTCCAGGAGGTTGATCTGAAGATCTGTTTCCTGGGGGGGACCAGACTCCCTGAGTGTGAAGCCCATTTACATGAGCCCCCCCCCCCCCCACCCTAGGAGAGATGCATCTGTCGGAAGCACTTTCTGCGGCTGAGGAATTTGGAATGGACGTCCCATGGTCAAATTGGATCGAATTGTCCACCACTGAAAAGAATGTGCAAAGTCGGACACATGGATGACATCTTCTACATTCCCCGTGGCTTGATACCACTGAGAAGCTAGGGTCCATTGAGCAGATTCATGTGCAGACGTGCCATGGGCGTAACAAGAACTGTGGAAGCCATGTGCCCCAAGAGTCTCAACATCTGCCAAGCTGTGACTTGCTGTGACGCTCGAACCTTGGACACTAGGGACAGAAGGTTGTCTGCCTGCGTCTCGGGAAATAAGCTTGCACCGTTCTCGTGTACAGCAATGCTCCAATGAACTCCAATTTCTGAACCAGAATGAGATGAGACTTGGGATAATTTATTATGAACCCTAGTAGTTCCAGCACCTGAATAGTCTTCCGCATGGACTCCCGAGCACCTTCCTCCGAGGTGCTCTTCACCAGCCAATCATGACGATAAGGGAACACATGTACTCCCAGACTGTGTAGCAAGGCTACCGCTAGACATTTTGTGAACACTCTGGGAGCTGATGCCAGGCCAAAGGGCAGCACGTGGTACTAGAAGTGCTGCATTCCCAGCTGAAATCAAAGATAATTCCTGTGAGCTGGAAGTACTGGGATGTGCATATATGCATCCTTCAAATCCAGAGAGCATAGCCAATCGTTTTCCTGAATCATAGGAAGAAGGGTGCCCAGGGAAACCATCCTGAACTTTTCTATGACCAGGAATTTGTTCGGGGCCCTTAGGTCTAGGATGGGACGCATCCCCCCTGTTTTCTTCTGCACAAGGAAGTACCTGGAATAGAATCCCAGCCTTTCTTCCCCTGGTGGAACAGGTTCGAGTGCTTGGGCCTCCAGAAGGGCAGAGAGTTCCTCTGCAAGTACCTGCTTGTGCGGAGAGCTGAATGAATGAGCTCCTGGTGTCAATTTGGAGGTTTGGATTCCAGATTGAGGGTGTATCCTAACCAGACAATTTGAAGAACCCACCGGTCGGAGGTTATGAGAGGCCACCTATGGTGAAAAAACATTAACCTCCCCCCAACCGGCAAGTCATCCGGAATGAACACTTTCATTGCGGCTATGATCTCCTGGAGCCAGTCAAAAGCCCACCCTTTGCTTTTGCTGGAGAGCAGTAGGGGCCTAGGGTGCACGCTGTTGACGGGAACGAGTGCGCTGGGGCTGGGGCTGAGCCTGAGTAGGTTGTAGAGACACCGGAGTGTACCTATGCCTAGAATAGGAATAGGGAGCACTCCGTGACCCACCAAGATACCTCCTAGTTGAGGAAGTGGAAGCAGAAGGCTCCCGGTGGGAGAGAGAACCCATAGCATCTGTGTGCTTCTTGATCTGGTCAACTAGATCTTCCACCTTCTCTCTGAAAAGATTATCCCCCCAGCAAGGAACATCCACAATCCTCTGCTGGACAGAAAGATCCAGGTCAGAAACCCGCAGCCTCAGGGAAAAGTCCATTGAACATTATTACATTTTTTTTTTTTTTGTTTTGCCAGGTTCTTGAAGCCTGGATTGGCCGCTGTCGGAGACAGGATGCTGGGCTTGACGGACCCTTGGTCTTTTCCCAGTATGGCGGTGCTTATGTACTTATGAGTCTGCACATTGCTATACCTTGAGCACATATCCTGGATGCTATATCAAAGATGTCGTAAGCGCCCCCCTGGCCAAAACTTTTCGACACATCTTCTGCTGTTTGAGCAGCTGGCGAAAAGATTCAGCCTGCTCCAGAGGGAGGACATCGATCAAACTAGACAGCTGCCACACCGAGTTCCACAAGTGGATGCTCGTGAAGAGCTGGTATGACTGCAACGAGCATGGCGGCCTGATACTCTGCATGAACTCTGCCAAATGCTCAGGAAGCAAGGCAACATCGGGAAAGACTGGGGTGTCGGTGTAGAAGCTGCTGAATCTGAGGGTTTGAAGTGGATGTCTGGTCCTGGCTGTCTGCACTGGCACCTCCTGTATGAAGGGGGAGTGGCCTCCTGGCGCCAAACCTTCTCAGGGACCAGGGAATCCCTTGATGCCCCGGAGATTCCAGCACCATGTATCAAGGGTGACTGATACCAATGCTTCTTCAGATGCCTGGAATCAACGCTCCTCAGTGTCAAAGATGATGACGTCAACTCCTCACATTGCCTCGGGGATGGGCCAGACGCTGATTGGTCCAGGGGGACCTGCATAGTGGCTGGCACCGAGGGAGGTGGAGACCCACTCGATGTATGCTCACTTCCACTGTGCACAGGTCTCATAGCCATATGGAACGATGCTGACACAGATATTGAGGCTTTAAGACCTGTCTCCAAAAATCTTTTCTCTCAGAGCCTCTCTGACCAACTGTGTTCTCTTCTTCAAACGAAGATAAAGAATACAGTTTGCAGGGGTATGATCAGGCCCCAAACACTGCAAACACCAAGAATGGGTGTCTTTGCCACAGACTGTCCTACTGCACAGACTGCAGCACTTGAAGCTACTGGGAACCTTCAATTGCATGGAAGGAAAAACAGCTGTGGCCAAAACAAATGACTCAATGGTGCTAAAATGGGCACACACACAAAAAAAAAAAGACCAAAGGCCAAACCAGCTATGAGGAGTGTGGACAAAATGCATACTCTCCTCACCACATCCTCTCATGGCAAGGCATGCATGCCTCATGCTCAAAGACAAGGGAAAGGGAAATTGGACTTTCTGTGGTCTTTGCAACTATATTCAAAGCAGTTTACAGAGTATATACAGGTACCTGGGGCAATGGATAAGATGGCCGCCAGGTAAGGAGCTCAGCAAACGAGCTCCTGAAGCCCCGAACGAGCTGACCTACCTGGGCCGTCCCAAACGGACTGGAACGGACTGGAGACTATCCGGAACCGGCTGGTGGACCGTGTCATTGAGACAGCCGATCCAAGCAAGTCTCGGAGTCCCAGGATGAGGCGAAAAGGCCTCGAGGGAACTGTCTGCACCCCACGAGGATCGTCTGCCTTCTAATGACCTGGACCTCGGCCCAGACTCCAGAGGGCCACTAAAGAGCGAAACCATCACTTGCGTAGCGAGCGGACAGGAGAGCGACACGATCGGGAGGTATACGAGGCTGCACGCCGTGAACCCGCCGACGACTCCAACACAGTCCCCTCCTACGGGATACAGAAACCGAAGATCGTCGCTCTGCTACACCCCACGTACCAAGCGCCCGACCAGGTGAACGAAAGCTTGATACTGACCCGAGAGCGGGAACCGATCACAGAGTCCGGACGTACAGAGAGCGAGGTGGCGAGGAACTCCCACATGCACATCCGGTGCGAGTCCTCCAAAGATTGCACAGAGGTACAAATGCCAAACACGAATTGACTCCATACCCCGGCGGAGATTGAGGACCGAAACAAGATTGAGGTCCTGTAGAAACTAGCGATTGCCCTTCCCTCCACTCGTCTCCCCTCCGGAACGGAGCGAGGAGACCGCCGACTCATCACTCACGGTGCCCCACGTGGCTGCAAAATTCAGTCAATGGACATCCACAAATATTAAAGCCCATGAGCACTGCAGACTAGAAGGTCACAGAGCAGCTGCTTCAGTGACCCCGGCTGATACACCGACGGGAACGAGACCATTTGACTGCCGGAAGGAGAAAGAACTACCACGCATACGAACACACGCCAAGAGACCGCCCTGAGGTACAAACCCTGATGGCGTTCTGTGACCGACTCTAACCCGTGGCTGACCATTGCGACCACAAACACAGCGGAGAGAGAGGCCTGCAGCAATTCCGTGTGAAGCAGGAACTTCCACCGCTGAGATCCAGTGCCAGTGCGTGAGCTTGGATTTAAAGCTTGCATTTATAGACTATAGAGCCTGCCAAAGGCAAAATGAAGATCCATCAAATTGGTTCAATAGATCAAATGGAGTACCGAAGCTGTTTCCAGGTGAAAAGCTGCAGTAACTATGACCCTAAATGCTTCTAAATGTGTTAAGTGCCTTGTAGTGCCTCGTAGTATAACTTAAATGCTTTAAGCACCTTGTAGTAAATACCTCTAAATGCGTTAAGTGCCTTGTAGTGCCTTGTAGTATAACTTAAATGATCTAAGTACACTGTAGTACGTCTTGTAGAATAACT
The DNA here is from genome assembly GCF_901765095.1 of Microcaecilia unicolor. Lineage (NCBI taxonomy): Eukaryota > Metazoa > Chordata > Amphibia > Gymnophiona > Siphonopidae > Microcaecilia > Microcaecilia unicolor. Next base: position 186,575,858 of record NC_044038.1, on the reverse strand, counting down.
GACTGCAACACTGATTACTTAAATGCTAGCATAAATGTTCTAATGGCACTACCGCCCTTAAACACATGCTAAAAGCCTCTCATATTGCCTTGCTTCTAAGCCCTGCTTCTAGCTGCCTTACTTCTAAATACTTTAAGTACCTGTACTACAATCGACTGCTGTACCTTTTATTTAATGCTAAATGTTTGCTAATCTTAGGTTAAGCACGGCTAGTATTATGCTCTGCCATATTTTATTGATCTAACTACTGTTAGGGACCAACTGATAAGACTGTTGATGCACTACTGATATCACCTACCCCACCCAACACTCACACGAACGCCGTACACTAAAATCCAACATGAACACCAACAAGCTACTAATAATAAACTATCTCATTCCCATAATTTACCACGCAAGGACCACCCCCAACATCAACAACAACCCAACCACAATTCACCAACTCGATGTACAACTTATCAACAACTCACCGGACCAAAATTACAACAACCAACCAAAAAGAAAAATTTCCACATACAAATACCACCAACAAAAAAATGAAAAGAAAAAAACAACGACAAATTCAACCACCGAGAAAACAGACAACTAATCAAAATAAACACATCTAACCTCCCTACAGAACCATACCGCTCAATCCGAATAGGATACATCAATGCTAGATCAGCAGTGAGCAACTCAGTAGACATACTAGATTGGATTACCACAGAGAATCTAGACCTTCTATCCATAACGGAAACATGGTTCCACAGTCCTACAGACCCCGCCATCATAGAGACTTGCCCACCAGAATACAAAATCACCCACTGGACAAGAAATGGAAAAAGAGGTGGCGGAATAGCCATAATCTACAAATCCAAGTTCATCATCACAACCACTGGCGAATCTACCTCACCACAACTCGAAATCGCCTCGACAAGAATCACTCATCCGAACTTACAAGGACACCTCAATGCAATCCAATTCTACAGACCACCAGGAAAATGGAAAGACTCCCAAACGCAACTCATGGACTTCATCTCAAACACATGTGTCTCTGCCTCAAACATCCTCATAATAGGAGACATCAACCTACACCTCGAAGACGACACTTCAACAGGCACACAAGAATGCAAAGAATTCCTAAAACTTTGGGATTTACACACACCTAATACTCAACCAACACACGAAAAAGGACACACACTAGACATCATTACACACAGATTCGACCCAGACTCAACTCTCCTACTTACAGACACAAGATGGACACCCACACCATGGACAGACCACCACAAAGCACACGTCTCCTTACACTGGCGAAAAATACACAGAAACGCAGTCAACAAACGAACGAACAACTTACACCACGAGAGGAAAAATAGACCCCACAACATTCTGGCAACAGGTCTACCAAAACGAATGGTCAACAAACACAGACACCGTTCAATTCCTCCAAGAATGGGATGACATATGTAAGACTACATTAGACTTAATCGCCCCAATCCAAACCAGAACATCACATAGGAAAAAATCAAACTCATGGTTCACCGAAGAGCTGAAAGAACTCAAAACACAAGTCAGAAAACTAGAACGCGCATGGAACAAAAAGAAAGATGAACACACACTGAATGCCTGGAAAGCACTTTGGAGGAAATACAAATACACCATAAAACAGACTAAAAGACTTCACTACAAAACAATGATTGGACCAAACTATAAAGACACACACAAACTCTTCAACCTTGTAAATAAACTACTAGACACCACACCAGTTACAAACAACAGCAAAGATACACCAGGGGTTGAAGACCTCGCGAAATACTTCAAGGAGAAAATTATACAATTACGACTCAAAATACCCACCAGCCCTACTGAATACTCCACACTTCTAAACTGTCTAGACCCAGAAGTCGGAATATATCCAGCAGACAGGATCTGGACCGAATTCGAATTATTGTCAGAAAACCTCATCTCTAAAACGCTTAAAAGATTCACCAAATCCCAATGCAAATTAGATATCTGCCCAAACAATCTCATAAAGTTAGCTCCTCAACAATTCATAATGGATCTAACAAACCAAGTGAACTTCATGCTACAAAATGGACTTTTTCCAAAGGAGAAGGGAAAGATTTACTTACCCCAATACCCAAAGACACAAAGAAACATGCAAGCGAAATAACTAACTATAGACCAGTAGTATCAATACCACTAATAACCAAAATAACCGAAGGGATGGTAACCAAACAACTTACAAACTATCTCAATACGTTCTCAGTGCTGCATGACGCCCAATCAGGATTCCGGTCAAACCACAGCACAGAAACAGTATTAATTACCCTAATAACCAAATTTAAACAAATGATTGCAACCGGCACCAACATACTCCTCCTACAATTCGACATGTCAAGTGCCTTTGATATGGTTAACCATGGAATCCTATTACACATACTTGAATATTTTGGCATCGGAGGCAACGTCCTAAACTGGTTCAAGGGGTTCTTAACCTTACGCTCATATCAAGTCACAACAAACTCAACTACGTCTGCAGCATGGACACCTGAATGTGGAGTACCACAGGGATCCCCCCTCTCACCAACTATTTTCAACCTAATGATGATTCCCTTGGCAAAACTTCTATCGAACCATAACCTTAACCCATACATATATGCCGACGATGTAACGATATACATTCCTTTCAAACAAGACATTAATGAAATCTCCAACGAAATCAACCAAAGTCTACACATCATGAACACCTGGGCAGATGCATTCCGATTGAAACTGAACGCAGAAAAAACTCAATGCCTCATACTTACCTCCCAATACAACATGAAAAAATTTACTGAAATTAACACACCTAAACTTAATCTACCAATCTCAGAAACCTTAAAAATCCTTGGAGTCACTATTGACCGCCACTTAACACTCGAGACTCACGCGAACAACACAACCAAAAAGATGTTCTACTCCATATGGAAACTGAAAAGAATTAAACCATTCTTTCCGAGATCTGTCTTCCGCAGCCTAGTGCAATCACTCGTACTCAGCCATCTGGACTACTTCAACTCACTATACGCAGGCTGCAAAGAGCAAATATTGAGGAAACTTCAAACAGCCCAGAATACTGCAGCCAGACTCATCTTCGGAAAACCAAAATACGAAGTGCAAAACCCTTACGTGAGAAACTACACTGGCTCCCACTCAAGGAACGTATCACCTTCAAAGTATGCACCTTAGTTCACAAAATCATTCACGGTGAAGCCCCTGCATACATGTCTGACTTAATAGACCTGCCTCCCAGAAACGCTAAAAGATCATCCCGAACTTTCCTAAATCTCCACTTCCCTAAGTGCAAAGGCATAAAATACAAAGTACTGCACGCATCAACCTTCTCTTATATGAGCACGCAATTTTGGAACACACTACCACGCAACCTGAAAACGATCTACGAATTAGCCGACTTCCGCAAATTATTGAAGACTCATCTCTTTGAGAAAATCTACTGTAAAGATCAAAACACATGAAGTCCATACACACTAATAGAAATGCATAAATACACTTCCTCTGAATTCTCCTCCCCATACCTTCATACCTAAAACTCTACCCACAGATAAAACTAATACACCCTAACGTTCTCAGGCTATTGTTCTATCGTCTTATCATCCCCCTTTGTTACACTCCATTGATATATCCCCAAATGATACTCTGAACTGACTTTGTCTTCTCTAAACTCTTCACAATGTAACCCAAAATTGTATTGTTAACAAATTGTACTTCCAAATTGTAACAAATTGACTTTGTCTCCTCTAAACTCTTCACAATGTAACCCAAAAATTGTATTGTAACAAATTGTACTTCCATCAATCACAATGTACTGTAAGCCACACTGAGCCCGCAAATAGGTGGGAAAATGTGGGATACAAAAGCAATAAAATAAATAAATAAATGGAGGGTTAAGCGAATTGCCCTAAGTCACAAGGAGCTGCAGTGGGGATCGAACCCAGTTCCCCAGCATCAAGGTCCGCTGCACTAACCACTAGGCTACTCCTCCACTTGATACAAGCTCCGGACTGGCAGCACCAACCCGCGTTTCCCACATGAGAATTATAGGCCTCCTCGTTCTCCAAGAAAGTAAAATAGCAACATCTGCTTCACTAAGAGCTATGACAGTGAAATCTAATCAGTTCACCAACAGTCACATATTTTGGTTCAGCATCTCAAATCCCTCCAATCAGTCAGAAATAGATGTGTTTTCAAAGCCTATATAAACTTGCTCAGATCATCTATGTTTCACAAAAATGATGTTAACTTATTCAATAAAAAAAACTGAATAAAACAGAAGGCACTTATTCTAGGTCTCATTAACCTCAAAACCGACATAGATGAAAAAACAAAATTTCACTCTCACGGAGAGAAATAGATGCTTAGGATAACACTGCTCCAACCCTTCAAGCATATATAAAGGAACCATATGGGGGGGGGGGAACCCCAAACAAAAACACACACACAAATTAAGTGCAAGTACTAGGGTCTTAAATGGTGAAATCTGATCATATCTGATCATTTCCTTTCATTTCCTTGATTCCTGCTACACCAGTCCAGTTGAGTGGTTTATGCTTTTCAACCAGCAGATAGAAGCAGAGAATACTGACATTTCAGTGACATCACCAATATAAAAGTAGTGCAGCCCTAAAACTTGCCAGTATATATTGTCACAGCACACTTGAACAGCACTACAGATCAATCCTAGGGATCAACACAAGACTGACATCTTAGAACCACCTTATAGATCAACGTTCAGACATCCAGCATCACCCTCATCCCAACTTATGCACTTACAGAAGAAGAGAATGGGCCACATAACCCACACATATCAAAATCTGAACTCCCAAGGCCATAGACATAAAAGCCTGTTTGAGGAGCTGCTCAACCTTCCTGTCCTGAGCATCTTTTAAGGTACAGCCTCTTCCACTGGCATGGCTGTCTTGTCACAACTGTGACTTCCGCATCCACCCTGGGGAGTGGAACAACCACTCCACGTCATCATGCTGCAGAGGGTACAATCTACGCAAGCACCTGAAGTCTCTCAGAGGGCCATCTGAGACCTCCCACTTAATCAGGACCATCTAGGAGAGAGCCCTATGAAACAGAAAAGTCCTGGGGAGCTCATGGAGGCCCTCCAAAATAGGATTCCCATTTGAAGGCTGAGCCTACTCCGAAGAGAGGGTTTGCAAGGTCCCAAACACTGAATCCTCCTTACAAAACAGCATGACCAGAGGGGGATCATCCTCCTCCATCAGAAAGAGACCCTGAAGCCCAAACTCGTCCTCTCTACTGGAAGAGGGGTAGGAGACAAGGGCCCTCCATCGACTCCTAGGGGTCCTTCCAGGGAACTCTGGAGGGGGGAGACCCTGGTCCAAGGATCTGTCCGAGTGCAACCACCTATGTTATGTCAAAGGACTCTCCCAGGGCCCAGATACCAATGGCCCAGCCACCACAGGGTCAGCAGAAACCTGTTCGGGTCCCAGCCCCTCCCTGTGAAAATACTGCAGACAGTCTGTTATCATCTGGATCTTCTTGGGCCTCGGAGGGAGACTGGTGGATCCTAAAAGTGCTGCAAGAGAACCTAAGAGAGCTGCACAAGAAGTGCCCCCCTGCCATGACAGCCTTGTTTCCCAAGCCCCTTGCACTTTGGCAGGTTGGTGCCAAGATGGCCATAGAAGCCATGAGGCCACCTGACATCATTGCACTCTCTGCACTGCCTTGACTCCAACATCAGGAGCCAGCAGCAAAGTACCTAGCACAGCCTCAACACCCTGCTTGGCAGTCAGATTCTATAGGCCTCACAATGGTAACCCTATAGCATCAGGTCTCACAGATGCACACCCTATCCCCCTGAATGGGACCCCACTAGTTTGCAGCCACACTACGACCTACTTTCTCCTCACTGAACACTTGGACAGAAACCCTTGCTGCACTGTTCTTTGTCTTATTTTTTTCCATAACTTTATTCCCCCAAGCAACCTAAGGTAATAAAGAAGCCTAAGCACTATTATTTTTAACAGCTCTGCAGGGTGCCTGAGGAGGGGTATGGACCTTCAACCTCCGTGCTAGAAGGAGCCCCGCAGGAACCTGTGCCAGCACACCAAGTGAGCCAGATTTGCTCAGGGCAAGGAAATTTCTATGGATCTCCTAGCTCAACTGGGGTAAGGACTTTGGTTCAAACCCCAGGTGCAACTGACCCATACACCTAGCCCTGGGTGCAGGCTATGGACTGCTAGCCAGTGGATCAGGTTTACTTTCCAAGTCTCACTACACCAGCCCAAACTACCTACCATCTCCTGGATATAGAAAATACTGAAGCCTACACCAGCCCTTTATACAGGTGATGCTACCGAAAAATTTCAGCATCTCTACCTCCATCTGCTGGTCGGAAATCGAAAAAAACCCAGTGGTTCAGAATGTCTAGTGGGACAACTTTTCTATTTCATTTTGTCAGTATAAAGTGAAACTCTTCTTGCCCTGTGAACTATATTTTAACAATATTAAAATTAAATATGCAACACCTGGCTGGTCTTACCTTGGGTAAATATCTCCTGGACTTTCTGCTCACTAAGCAAGGCAGTGACAGCATCCCTCAGAATAGGCTGCTCCTGCAAAATCAGCTTCTGCTTTTCTGTCCCCATCTACAAAAAATAGCAGAAAAAAAAAAGTACACACACAAAACAAAAAATCACTATCTATTGCAGCTGCAACTCTACAGTACTGGGTAAGAATTCCTGTAAGAATTCAAAGCTCACTGCTAACCTTCACTTAGCACTGTGCATTAACACCTGTAAGGGAGGGCTTAAAAAAATCCCAGATGCTAGGTCACCATAGCAACTAGAAATTTGATTATGGTGTCTGGGATTTTTACAGCCCTTTAAAAAAATAAATACACTTTTCAGTCACCTGAGCAGGATATTGTTCTTCCCTATGATATGCGGTTCTTTGCAAGTATGAGTTCCTCAATGCAGGAAATCTCAGGCTGGTTTTGTGAGACCAACTTGAGAGTTCCTACACCTGCATGGCTCACATTCACACAGAGCCACACAGTCAGGGAGGGAGCCGTCCCAGATCCTGCATCCACAGATAGCAAGGAGTGTGGCCAGCTCTGAAAGCTAGCTGTGGGATTGGGGGGGGGGGGGGAGGCTGATTGGTTCTGGAAGGCGGGGGGGGGGGGGGAACCAAGGGTCACTGACTAGCTTGCAAGTACAGGTTGGGGGGGGGGGGAACCAAGGGTCACTGACTAGTTTGCAGGTACATGTTGGGGGGGGGGGAGGGATGGGGAGGAGCCACCTTTCTGGGGTATGGACTGGAGGGGGGGTTGACTAGCATGCAGGAGTGGGGATAGAAGCTTGGGGGATTGTACTGACTGGCTTACTGGGGTACCAGCTGTGGAGTCTGGCTTGCAAAAGTAAGAGATGTGAAGGGCTTGATAGGTTTGTGGACTTAGGAGCTTGGGTTGATAGCTGGCTTATGGGGAGAAGGATGGGGGCAAGGAGGGTGTAGCCTGCACTGGGTGATCAGCATTAGTGAGGTGGGAGGGTAGGGGTTGGGGTGGTGGCAGATTTCAGGAAGGACGGAGATTGTGGGATTAGGGAGAGAAACTGGTGAGGAGGAGCAGACTAAAAGAGAGACTGGATTGATGAATGGGTGGGGAGAAAGCAAGAGTGGGGGAACCATGTTTGATGGAGAAGAAAGGAGAGAGACTGGGGATAACCAAAGGTTTGGGGGAAGAGTGAAACTGGGAGAGGAGATGGGCTGCTGGCTACATATTTTTGCCAGTGGCCTGCAGGGGGTACCGCAAGGACCTGTTTTTACTAAGCTTTCATTTTTTTTCCCTGGGGACTTAATAAATCAGGTCCTAAAGGAGGAGCATCAGAAGAGATAAACCTCCCCCCCCCCCCCCCATCTTAGTGGAGGTCTCAGTCGCTGGCTCCTAAACTCAAAGCAAATTTGTGAAGTACTGCTGTAATGGTTATTCATCTTGCTGCTAACTCTTCCTAGCAGTGATTATAAGAGATTACCCTCTTCTTGCAGTTATATAATATTTACATAGTCCCTATTCTATTTTTTATTTAACACATTCTCTAAATTTTAATTTCACTACCAGGTAAAGAGCAAGAAGATGATGAAATTCCAAAATTCTGTAAACAAAATAAACTGTTCATATGAAACAAAAGACTTGTTTTATTACCTGGAAAAGGCACAAATCCACAGCATCAGACAGAAAGTGCAGATCCCTGTCCAAAAGAAATTCCAGTACAACCAGTGAGCCCAAATCCAGCTTATCAACCAGAGGAATGAAAGTCTGAGAAAGAAAGAAAGAAAGAAAGAAAAAAGACTTAAAGAATAGAATGCTCAAAACTAAACCCCACCTCCCATTTACTAAGCTATGCTAGCCGCTGCTGCTGAATGGGCTGTGTCGGCATTAGCGCAGCTTACTAAACAGGGGGTAAGAGAACTGTGAATATCTTTGTCAGTAGAAGCTTTTTAAACTACTACCAGTTTGACCTAAGGGTTCTGTCCTTCCAGTCAAGGGTAAAGGCATAGCAATATAAAAAGGAACACATGGATGTACAGACTGCGATGACAATAGAGGCTTTGGTATCCAGACCATTCCAGATCATCTTGATATATTTAAAAAAAAAAAATTTTCAGTGAAAATTGATACACTTTATAAGGAATGGTAAGAGGTATTTTTGCCCATAAACTTTCCAACTTAATGAAGGACAAATTTATTTGTAGCTGTTCATTTCCTTTCCTTGAATCCAGCTAGACCAGTCCACAGCAATGGGTTGGCTCCTTCCTGACCAGCAGACAGAGGTAGATACTGAACTATTACAGTGACATTACCAGTATAAGAGCTGGTGCAAACTGGAATTCATATACCCCCTCCTGTCTTTGCAGCTCATACCTTCACTTCTATGATCTGACCACTTCTTATCTCTTTTGAATTGTAGTTGACTTCCACAAGCTGTCTTTTCTAATTCATTCACCTACAGGAATCTACAGGACTTTACTCCTGCTGTTTTCTTCAATCATTGTGATTTATTTTATTTTTGTTACATTTGTACCCCGCGCTTTCCCACTCATGGCAGGCTCAATGCGGCTTACATGGGGCAATGGAGGGTTAAGTGACTTGCCCAGAGTCACAAGGAGCTGCCTGTGCCGGGAATCGAACTCAGTTCCTCAGTTCCCCAGGACCAAAGTCCACCACCCTAACCACTAGGCCACTCCTCCACTCTGACCTTTTGCTCCTTTTCTTTCCCTTACAACCACACTGTGCTTGACAAAGCTGCTCCTGAATATCCCTGTGGCTCTAGCGGAAACATACATGTGGGTACTTCATGGAGCTTTGTGGCCTACATATAGGCTTGCTAATGGTTTAATTGCTCAGTTAGTTTGTCATCCAATTGGTTTTGCTACCTCAACATTTTGTTTTCTGGAGCAATGGTTGTCTATATTTGACCCAATGTTGATATGATCTTCTGTTTTTTGGTTTTAGTTTTATCAGTATGCATGTATATTTATATATTAACTGTTTATTTCTTAGATTCAATTTTTATTACCTTATATGTATGTTTATACATTTATAATTGGTATTTATTTTAGAGATTTATGTTATATTTATATTTTATCATTTAGGCAGGCCAGATAGGCCGAAACACAGCCTGTGTCAAGTCTTAGATGATTCAATAATAAATGTTTAGTCTTTCTGAACATCGTTTGATCATTCATTGAGTCACCTTTGCTGTTTTTGCTCTGTGTATGTGTGTGTTGTACCAGAAATGGTTTTCAAGGGTGAAGATGCAGAGGAAATAAAAGAAATCACGGTAAACCTGAAAGATGTACTGAGCCAAATCAACAAGTTAAAGAGTAATAAATCACCTGGACCGGACAACATCAGGGTACTGAAAGAACTCACACATGAAGTTGCTGATCTGCTATTAGTGATCTGTAACCTGTCGTTAAACTGTCCGTAATACCTGAAGACTGGAGGGTGGCCAATGTAATGCAGATTTTTAAAAAGGGTTTCAGGGGTGATCCGGGAAATTACAGACCGGTAAGCCTGACTTCAGTGCTGGGCAAAATAGTGGAAAGTATTTATAAGAATAAAGTTATGGAACACAGACAAAAATTGTTCAATGGGAACAGTCAGCATGGGTTCAACCAAGGGAAATCTTGCCTCACCAATTTGCTTCATTTCTTTGAAGGCATGAATAAACATATGGATAAAGGTGAGTCGGTTGATGTAGTGTATATTGATTTTCAGAAAGCTTTTGGCAAAGTTCCCATGAGAGACTCCTGAGAAAATGTAAAAGTATGGGATAAGAGACAATGTTCTTCTGTGGACTGGAAATCGGTTATTGGACAGAAAACAGAGGATAGGGTTAAATGGCCATTCTTCTCAATGGAGGAAGGTGAATAGTGGAGTGCCGCAGGTGACCGTTGCTACTTAACATATTTATAAATGATCTGGAAATCAGAACAAAGCTATTCAAAGTTGTCAAAACACATGAGGATTGTGAAAAACTGCAGGAAGACCTTAGGAAGGTAAAATTATGTATCATACCTGATAATTTTCTTTCCATTAATCATAGCTGATTAATCCATAGACTGGTGGGTTGTGTCCATCTACCAGCAGGTGGAGATAGAGAGCAATCCTTTTGCCTCCCTATATGTGGTCATGTGCTGCCGGAAACTCCTCAGTATGTCGATATCAAAGCTCCATCCGCAGGACTCAGCACTTAGAGAATTACACCCACAAAGGGACACTCTGCCCAGCTCACCACCGCCGAAACGGGGGAAGGGAATTAACCCAGCTCATCCCCACACAAGTGGGGGAGGGGAATCCGTCCAGCTCATCCCCGCGGAGCAGGGGAGGGACACCACCCAGCCGATGCGGGGGGATCTGGCTTATCCTGCAACCGCGGGAGGAGCTGACTGACCCTAACACTGCCGAAGCGGGAGGGGTACAAAGCTGCCCTACTGCCGCACGAAGCGGGAGGGAGCGCCGGCAGAATTTAGGTCTCAATCCAGCCCCGTAAAATGGAGGGGAGAGGAATGCAGCAGCTCACTGTAACACAAAATCGTCTCAACTCCTGAAGAATCCAATTGAAAAAACTTGAACACGAAGTCCTCCTGAACAGGAACTGAAGACTAAACTTGAACCTGAAATGCAACCAGGATAAAAACAGTACAGATATCCGGGAGGGGCTATGGATTGATCAGCTATGATTAATGGAAAGAAAATTATCAGGTATGATACATAATTTTACCTTCCATATCATCATGCTCATCAATCCATAGACTGGTGGGATGTACCAAAGCAGTACTCACCCAGGGCGGGACATAGAAATCCCTGACCGCAACACTGAAGCTCCAAACTGGGCCTCCGCCCGAGCAGCCATAGTCAAGCGGTAATGCCTGGAGAAGGTATGAGCCGATGCCCAAGTTGCCGCCTTGCAAATCTCTTCCAAGGAGACGGACCCGGCCTCCGCCATCGAGGCCGCCTGAGCTCTAGTGGAGTGAGCCTTCAGCCGGATAGGCGGCACCTTCCCTGCGGCCACATAAGCAGCTGCAATGGCTTCCTTGACCCATCTTGCCACTGTAGGCTTAGCAGCCTGCAGACCCTTACGAGGACCTGCAAACAGGACAAACAGATGATCCGACTTCCGGAAATCATTGGTCACTTCTAAGTATCTGATGATGACTCGTCTCACATCTAGATATTTGAGAGCAGAGTACTCCTCTGGGTAGTCCTCCCTACGAAAGGATGGGAGACAGAGCTGCTGATTCACATGGAAGCGAGAAAATCTTGGGCAGGAAGGAAGGCACTGTGCGAATAGACACTCCTGCCTCAGTGAACTGCAGAAAGGGCTCTCGACATGATAGCGCCTGGAGCTCTGAAACTCTTCTGGCTGAAGTGATAGCCACCAAAAAGACTGCTTTCAACGTCAGGTCTTTCAGAGATGCCCTTGACAAGGGTTCAAAAGGCGGCTTCTGCAAGGCTCTTAGCACCAGATTGAGATTCCACGCAGGTACCACTGAGTGCAGAGGAGGGCGCAGGTGATTAACTCCCTTGAGAAAGCGCATCACATCTGGCTGCGAAGCCATGGAAGCACCCTTCAGGCTGCCCCTGAAGCAAGCCAGAGCCGCTACCTGGACTTTAAGGGAACTGAGTGACAGGCCTTTCTCCAGACCTTCTTGCAGGAACGCCAACACTGAAGAAATTGGAGCAGTGAAGGGAGAAAGGGAGCCTGCCTCACACCACGATGCAAAGGTACGCCAAACCCTGGCGTAAGCAGTAGAAGTAGAGCGCTTCCTCGCTCTCAGCATAGTGGCGATGACCTTGTCTGAGAAGCCCTTCTTCCTCAGACGCTGCCGCTCAATAGCCAGGCCGTAAGACCAAAGGGGGAGGGATCCTCCATCACCACGGGACCCTGATGCAACAGGCCCTGCTCCCTGGCAGCCGCAGAGGGCCGTCCACTGAGAGCCTGATCAAGTCCGCATACCAGGGAAGTCTGAGCCAGTCCGGACCCACCAGGATTACCCGGCCCGGATGCTTTGCCACCCGGTCTAGCACCCTGCCCAACATGGGCCAGGGCGGGAACACATAGAGAAGCTCCTGTGTCGGCCACTGTTGGAGAAGAGCATCTACTCCCAGAAATCGAGGGTCCCGTCCTCTGCTGAAAAAGCGCGGCACTTGGCAATTGGCCGATGACGCCATCAGATCTAGGCTCGGCTGGCCCCAGCGCTTCATGATCTCCAAGAACACCTGAGCCGATAAGTGCCACTCTCCGGGATCCAAGGTATGGCGACTGAGAAAGTCTGCCTTGACATTCATGACTCCGGCAATGTGGGCCGCCGACAGCTGTTCCAGGTTCGCTTCCGCCCACTGGCATAGATTCATGGCCTCCTTGGCTAGAGGGGCGCTCTTGGTACCTCCCTGGCGATTGACATAGGCCACAGCCGTGGCATTGTCCGACAGGACCCGTACTGGCTTCAACGCCAGTACCGGGAGAAACTCCAAAAGCGCCAACCGAATGGCTCTGAGTTCCAGGAGGTTGATAGACCACTTTGCCTCTGCAGGAGACCAGAGTCCCTGCGCTGTCCTTCCCAAGCAGTGGGCTCCCCAGCCCGTCAAAGAGGCATCCGTCGTGACGACAACCCACTCCGGGGTCAAAAGAGGCATCCCTGCGGACAACTTGTCTGTCCTCAGCCACCAGCTCAGCGCCTTGCGCACCGCTGGGTCCAAGGGAAGGCGCACAGCGTAATCCTCCGACACTGGAGTCCAGCGCTGCAGCAGAGAGTGTTGTAGTGGTCTCATATGAGCCCTGGCCCAGGGCACTACTTCCATCGTGGCCGTCATAGAGCCCAACAGCTGCACATAGTCCCAAGCCCAAAGAAGAGAGGCTACTAGGAACTGGTCCACCTGAGCCTGAAGCTTGACAATCCGATTGTCCGGCAGGAACACTCTGCCCACTTGGGTGTCGAAATGAACTCCCAGATACTCCAGGGACTGAGTCGGGCGCAGCTGGCTTTTCTCCCAGTTGATGATCCACCCCAGGGAGCTCAAAAGAGCAATCACCCGGTCTACAGCTTTGCCGCACTCTGCATAAGAGGGGGCTCGGATCAACCAGTCGTCCAGATAAGGATGGACTTGTAGTCCTTCCTTTCGTAGGAAGGCCGCGATGACCACCATTACTTTGGAGAAGGTCCGCGGAGCAGTAGCCAACCCGAACGGGAGGGCTCTGAACTGGAAGTGTCGGCCCAAGACTGCAAAACGCAGAAAGCGTTGATGAGGAGGCCAGATGGGAATGTGCAAGTAAGCTTCCTTGATGTCCAAGGATGCCAGGAACTCCCCTGCCTTCACTGCTGCTATAACAGAGCGGAGAGTCTCCATTCGGAAGTGCCGAACTTTCAAGGCCCGATTGACCCCTTTGAGGTCGAGGATAGGCCGTACAGAACCTCCTTTCTTTGGTACCACAAAGTAAATGGAGTAACGTCCCTTGCCAAGCTGATCTTCTGGCACCGGAACGACCGCACCCAGGCGGATCAGATTGTCCAAAGTCTGCTGCACTGCCACAGCTTTGACCGGAGACTTGCAGGGAGAGTGCACAAACCCGTCTCTTAAGGGTCGGCAGAACTCTAGCTTGTAGCCATCTCTGATGACTTCCAGCACCCAAGCGTCTGAAGTTACCCTGGTCCACTCGCCCAGAAACGAGGACAGGCGTCCTCCAATCTGCACTGGGCCATGGACCAGGGCCCCGTCATTGGGTACGAGACCCTGGGGGAGGACCGGAGGACGCACCTCCAGGACGGCGGTCTCTGCGAAAGGAATGCTGCTTGAGGGAGAAGTTCCGCTTGAAGTAAGAGGGGCAGAGGAGCCCGACTTGCCCGGGCGATACCGACGGGCTTCCTGAAACCGTCCTTTGGAGGAACCGGGGCGAGCACCACTGGCCCGAGCCCTGACCTCTGGTAACCTCTTGCCCTTAGATGTGCCAAGATCGGTCACAATTTTGTCCAGCTCGACCCCAAAGAGCAGCTTGCCTTTAAAAGGCAACTTAGCCAGGCGAGACTTAGAGGCATGGTCAGCAGATCAATGCTTCAGCCAAAGCCAACGCCGTGCAGAGACTGTCTGAGCCATACCTTTAGCCAAGGCTCTCAAGACATCATACAGCAAGTCTGCCAAATAAGCCAAGCCCGATTCCAGGGCCGGCCAATCAGCCCTCAAGGAAGGATCCGAGGGGGAAGCCCGCTGTACAATCGTCAGGCACGCCCTGGCCACATAGAAGCCGCAAACTGAGGCCTGCAAACTTAAAGCAGCCGCCTCGAAGGACGACCTTAAGACCGCCTCCAATTTTCTATCTTGGGCGTCCTTTAGGGCCGTGCCACCTTCCACCGGCAACGCCGTTTTTTTAGTCACCGCAGTGATTAAAGAATCCACGGTAGGCCAAAGAAATGCCTCCCGTTTACTTTCAGGCAGAGGATAGAGGCGGGACATAGCCCTAGCCACTTTGAGGCTCGCTTCCGGGACATCCCATTGAGCCGAAATCAAGGTGCACATGGCATCATGCACGTGGAAGGTTCTAGGCGGACGCTTCGTCCCCAGCATAATGGCGGAGCCAACAGAGGCTGAGGGAGAGACGTCCTCCGGAGAGGAAATCTTCAAAATGCTCATGGCCTGCACTAACAGGTTGGGCAAATCCTCTGAGCGAAAGATCCGCGCTGCAGAGGGCTCATCCGCTCCATCCGAGCGGGAATCCGTCTCCTCCAAGGAATCTCCAAAGGACCGTTGGGAGAACTCCGATACGCTGCCCACATCTACATCAGAGGAGACAGTGTCCTCTAGGGCCTGGAAATCCACCAGAGGGCGTTTGCTTCCGGAGGCCTCAACCCCTTTATCAGACAGGGGGGCAGGGGCAGCGTTTTGCATAAGAAAAGCCTGATGCAGCAGCAAAATGAACTCAGGGGAGAAGCCCCCCGAAGGGTAAATTAGGCCTTACCTGCTAATTTTCTTTCCTTTAGTCCCTCCAGACCGGCCCAGAATGTGACTGATGGGTTGTGCACGCCTTCCAGCAGGTGGAGACTGAGAAAAAAACTGTGACTCTAGCCAGCCAATAAGAGCCCTTGCCAGCTAGAGAAAGATCCAGTAATAAGGTACCAAAGCAGAAGGAAAGGCATAGAAGAAATAGAAAACCTGTGCATCCAAAAACCTGAGCAGCTACCGGCACATTGCCAACAATGGGTGAGAGTGCCTTCAAACACATCATGGTCCTTCATACAGGACATTTCAGTAAGATTCTGTTTGTTATTTTATTTATGTATTTTTATTTTTATTTTTTATTTAATATAGACCAAGAAACTAACAACACGGCTCCGAACAAACACAGATATCTGAAAGGAGGGATCTGGGCCGGTCCGGAGGGACTAAAGGAAAGAAAATTAGCAGGTAAGGCCTAATTTACCCGTCCTTAGCGTCCCTCCGGACCGGCCCAGAATGTGACTGATGGGAAGTAACCAAGCAGTGAAAATATGGGAGGGACCCTAGCAGCCCCGCCGACAAAAACGCATGCTTCAAAACGAAACCTGCCGACGACTGAGGACGTCGAAACGTCAGAGCTTAGAAAAAGAATGCAGAGATGACAAAATGGCCACCGTATCACTGTCTTGTGGAGGCCCCAGACCACACTCTGTCTACAAGACTATATGACCTGTTGCAGAACGAGCTCCAAAATGCTGTAGAACAAGTTTCCCCGAAAGAAGATAAGCCTAAGTACTCTGTACTTAAAATCATCGAGGAATAAATAGGTTTAGAGGCCATGAACCCCTTACGCCTATCTCAAAATACAACAAAGAAGAAGATCAACCGATGTAACCAGAAAAAAATCAAAATAGTGGATGAACCCCCATTTAACATCCAAACACTTCAAATGCCGCTGTTTCTCTGAGCCGAAAAAGGAACGTAACCAGGCAAGGCCATCAGCTGAGAAGCATAAAAGCAAAATACCACTTGGAGAGATAGGAAGGAACTGGCCGGAATACTACGCGATCGGAACAGAAGTCCAAGAAAAGCGATATACACAACACCTGCAACTCCGAAACTTGCCTAGTGGAAACAATGGCCAGCAAAAATACTGCCTTCAAAGCCAAGCCTTTCAGAGTACAGGACGACAAAGGGTCAAAGAGAGGCTTAGCAAGAACTGCCAGAACGAAATTCAGACCCCAACGAGGAAAAGTACATCACTAGGGAAAAGGAAGGAGATTAACCGCGCTCAAAAAACGCACCACAGCTAGAAAACTAGCTAAAGACCTCCTCCAGATACCATCCCAAAAGGACGAGAAAATCGCAATCTGCACCTTAAGAGAAGCGAAAGGAAGAGCTTAGATCAAGTCCCTCTACACAAATGTAACCTTACATAACCGAAGCACGAAAGGAGATTTGTGCATGAGCTTTAGCCTATCCTCAAGATCCTCCAAGAGCGCTCATCAATCAAAGAAGTAATGAGCTAAGAAAAATAACCCCTGCTAAACAATTGAGGCCATTCAAGAGCCAGGCCGTAATACAGCAGAGAACCGGATTCGGATGAATGACAGGACCTCGCTGCACCAGAAGTTTGAAAGAAAAGTTCACCAAAGGACGTAGAAAACCGGCACACCATGGACTTCGAGACCACACCAGTGCTACCAAAATCAGACATTCCCTGTGTGTGTCGACCTTCCAAAAGAAGACACCCTATCAGAGGACAAGGAAGAAAGGCATACCTTAAACCAGCTGAGAAGCATAGTAGAAGAACGTCCACACTCTGCGCTTTGGAAATCTCATGACAACAGCAAAAATAGAGGAAATCTGCATTGCTATCAGAGGACCACAGATCCAACCTGGGATACCCCCAACGATCTAGTAACAACCGCAACACCACTTAGATTGGCGACCACTCTGTCAAAATGAGCCTGTAACGACAGAGAAAAGGTGCTTGAACATTTAGGACCCATGCTACATGAGCCACTGAAAGAGCCACCCGATGAACGTGCGGCCCTTGAAACAATAGCAATGGGATTCACTCCAACGGTAGAGTCCTCATTCCTCTTTGCGGAATGATAAAAATAACACCGCTGCGACATTGCCCAAGATTACACGAACTACTCAGCCTGTCAGTAGCAGAAGAACCCTGAGGAGCGCCAGACGAATCGCTCTGGTCCCCAACCGGTCTAATTGATAATAATGTCTTCTGAAAAGACAGAGACCCTGACCAAACTGCTTCAGAAAATGAACTCCCCGGCCGAGGAGACTGGCATCCGCCGACACTCCAGACTAACAGAGATGATTCAAATGCATATCTTTGGACAAATGAAAGTGCCAAAGCCACCAATGTAGACTGGTCCTGACCTGGAAAGAAAGAAGCAGACTGATGAAAGGAAACCTTCTGAGATAACCATCTGGGCAGTTGCGACCTCTGAAGAGACTCCAAGAAAATCCTAGTGCAAGGCACTGCCTCCATCGGTACTGCCATGGTTCCCCAAAACCTGTAGACACAATCTCTTTCCGATGGACTGAAAATCTGCCAGGAGTGACGAAGTTTAGCCTGGAGCGTGATGACTCGAGGCAACAGTAAACACTCGACTCTGGCTTATGGGGAACCTAACTCTCAGAGGCTCTATCGACTAAGAGGGCAGAAGACGGCTCCTGTGCCTAACTAGTATCCAAGATAGGAACTGCAAGAATTCTGCCCCCCGAGTTGTCACCAGAAGACTCTCGTGACAAGAGTTTGCCCAGAATAACCAATTATCCAACTGAAGATGCAACAAAATGCCCCTTTGTTCTGAGAGCCGCCACTACAGCTACCATAACTTTAGTGAACAAAGGAAACAAAAATCTGCAGGAGAAATAGAAATGTGAAAGTAGGCTTCTGAATGAAACAAGAGAAGTCAGAAACTCCCCTGACCACACTGCGACAAAGACAGGCCGCAAAGTCCCCCTTCGAAAGAGGGCCACTAGAGGTCTTGAGTGACCGGCAAGAAATCTAAAATCGAAGAGAAAATGGGGGAAAGACCTTGTCACTGAACTGTCCGAGGGAAAGAAATTGGACAAAGGTCCAGACGCCTACAGAGAACCGCTCTGATGGCCACGAGTTTGATGCGAGCCCTGGAAAGAGATACTGGAGTAAACTGAAATGCGTACCCTACTCGCATAATCAGCAATCCAAAGAAAGGTAGACTCGCCTCTCTTGAACTGGTGCCAAGCGAGCGCCTACAGGGAGCAGAGGCAGTACCTGCACCGCCAAGAGCAGGAGAAGCAATGGATAAAAATCTGACAGCAAGAAGACCCATAATAGCAGACTAATACTAGAGTGCTATAAAAAGTATAACTCATGAGAATTGCCTCAAACTAGCAAGTAAACTCCCAGTGACCTGTTACAAAGAACTCCCATAGAGATCAGAATTCCAAGACATGCAACTGGAAAACGCTGCAGAAAATTAGTACCCACCATCTAAAGTAAAACCAGACATTTAGTGGGTAGTCTGGACGCAGATGTGGGTATTGCTGGAGACCGGACACACCTGAAGGACCTACAGAGTGTAAATGCTAAATAGTAGTAGTCTTAATAGTGCCCCCAGTGTGACAATGCTTACGCTCTGAAAAACTCAATTAGGCTTGATTATAGGAATTTGATCAGCCAAAAAAAAGGAACTAGAAGCTGTAGCTGGTTCAACTTGGCTAATTAGGGCCGAGAGCAGGCACTGAACCTTTTTTTTTTTTTTTTTAAGTAGCTGCCTCTCCCTACCTCTACAGTTCTTACAACGAAGAGCTGGAGAAAACTCACATCAGTCAGACTGCTTCTGACAACAGTCTGCTTTCCAAAGCATCAGAAATTAGGACAGAATGCTTTTACTTCAGGGAGGAATGGGGGGGGAGGGACTTGGCCTACCGAGTGTGACACCCCCGAGGCTCTGAGGGACCCCCACGGGTTTCAGGCTTCAAACAGCAGGTTTTTGTTATATCTCTTCAAAAATGCACAGGGACACAGAAGAAAATTATACCAACACTCAACAAAAGAGAGAAAAGAAAAGTATAGAAAAGTCTGAGACTGAAGGGCTCACCACCTTCCACCTGCTGGAGACTGAGATTACTGGATCTTTCTCTAGCTGGCAAGGGCTCTTATTGGCTGGCTAGACTCACAGTTTTTTTCTCAGTCTCCACCTGCTGGAAGGCGTGCACAACCCATCAGTCACATTCTGGGCCGGTCCGGAGGGACGCTAAGGAACTGTGCATTTCTGCAGCTTGGGCCACGGCCCTAGACGCACCCTCAACCGGCGCTCGCAAGAGCGGGGGAGAAACATGCTGCGCATCCAAAATGGCGTCCGGCGCGAAACTCCAAGAAGGAGCCGCGCGGGAAGAACGGCGCTTAACTTTGGCCGCTTTCTTACCGTCGTCCGAATCAAGGGCGACCATAGTATTAACGTCTCCCAGCTCGAGGGCGGCCCAAGAAGAAGCCGTCCGAGCAGAGTGGCCGGCCAACATGGAGTGGGCGAGCAGCAGGGGATGGGCGCTTATGGCGGGAAAAACCGCCGCACCGGAGGAAGAACCGGGACACTGACCGGACTCCAAACTGATGCTTAACAAAGGCGATTCAGGTTTTGAAATCCCCGCATCCCCGCTAGACGCACCCACGCGGTCCGGGGAGCGAATCCTCGCGCCCTCACCCTCCGACGCCATAAGCCACGTAGAGACCGAACGGGGAACCCCCTGCCCGCTATAAAAAGGTAAAATTACCTGCTTCTCGCTCCGAGCTGGAACGAACTGGTGTCCCAGTGAGCAGCTGCAATAAACGTTGAAATAAACGTTGAAATAAACGCCCTTAAGGACGTCCAAAAAATTTTTTTTTTCAACAGAGCCAGCGGGAGGGGGGAGAAAAGGAGGGACCTGGCACCACCAGGTTTGCACTTGCTCAAGAAGAGCCCTCAACCCCAGGTACTCAACAAAACCTAAAAATTAGGCTTGGAGACCTAGCCAGAGCTGCTGCTGTGTGTGACCACCACCTGCTGAGATAGAGAACATACTGAGGAGTTTCCGGCAGCACATGACCACATATAGGGAGGCAAAAGGATTGCTCTCTATCTCCACCTGCTGGTAGATGGACACAACCCACCAGTCTATGGATTGATCAGCATGATGATATGGAAACTGGAAGACTGAGCATCCAAATTTAATGTGGACAAATGCAAAGTGATACACATTGGGAAGAATAATCCCAATCATAGTTACCAGATGTTAGGGTACACCTTAGAAGTCAGCGCTCAAGAAAAACATCTAGGTGTCATTGTAGACAATATGCTGAAATCTTCTGCCCAGTGTGTGGCAGTGGACAAAAAAGCAAACAGGATACTAGGAATTATAAGGAATGGGATGCAAAATAAGACCAAGAATTTTATAATGCCTCTGTATCGCTTTCATGGTACGACCTCACCTTGAGTACTGCATTCAATTCTGGTCACCGTATTTCAAAAAATGATATAGTGAATTAGAAAAGGTTCAAAGAAGAGCAACCAAAATGAAAAAGGGGATGGAACTCCTCCCATACGAGGAAAGGCTAAAGAGGTTAGGGCTCTTCAGCTTGGAAAAGAGACAGCTGAGGGGGGATATGATTGAAGTCTACAAAATCCTGAGTGGAGTAGAACAGTAACAGTGAACTGATTTTTTTACTCTTTCATAAAGTACAAAGACCAGGGGACACTTGATGAAATTACATGGAAATACTTGAATTGTTAAGCTCTGGAACTTGCTGGAGGATATGTTAACAGTGGTTAGTGTATCTGGGTTTAAATTAGGTTTGGACAAGTTCCAGGAAAAGTCCATAGTCTGTTATTGAGATGGCCATTGGGGGAAACCACTGCATGGAATGCTGCTACTAATTGGGTTTCTGCAGGTACTTGTGACCTGGATTGGCCACTGTTGGAAGCTGGATATTAGGCTAGATGGACCATTGGTCTGACCCAGTATGGCTATTCTTATGTAGTTACTATAGAAAGTGTGTTTTCTAATGTAAAGTTGACTGTAAACAATTGATGTCATCAGCATATATGTAAACTTGATGACCTGCCCTTTCAAGTAAATTGCCCAGAGATGATGATAATACATTAAATGGAACTGGTAACAGTGGGG
Organism: Microcaecilia unicolor; assembly: GCF_901765095.1. Lineage (NCBI taxonomy): Eukaryota > Metazoa > Chordata > Amphibia > Gymnophiona > Siphonopidae > Microcaecilia > Microcaecilia unicolor. The sequence continues at coordinate 186,554,170 of NC_044038.1, read as the reverse complement.
ACCCCTGAGGGACCCTACTAACAAATGACCAACGTTCTGAAAACTCTCCCTGCATTGTGGAGAACTGCCGAGAGCAGAAGACCGACATGCTTCACCTCTAGAAAAATTAAATCATATGTGCTTGGGCAGCCAAAGGAATTTCCCTAAACATTGCCCCTGAAACAAGAGAGGGCTGCAACCTGTACTCTAAGAGAGTTCAGAGCCAGCTGTTCAGCAAAATAAATAAATAAAGCCAAATGGAGATTAACTAAGCACTCTAAAGGGATAAACTTCATTACACACACCATTGCGCGAAGATTCTCAAAACCTGGATATAGACCAAAGAAGTGGATTGCCTATGGGCATTCAGGCAAAAAGAAATAACCAAGCTCCAAGAAACCCTTATTTTTCAAATGCTCACTCTCAAGGGCCAAACCATAAGCCAAAAGGGATCTGGATCCTCCATCTTGACCAGCCCTTGGATGAGAATCCCCCATTGCAATGAAAAAGAAGAAGTAGAGGACTGATCAACAGATGGATGTGATTCTCTTATCTGCCACCAAAATCACGAGAGCTGGATAAACAGCCACTCCTGAGAATCCTGACAATCAGAAGCCAAGAAGGAAACATATAGAGAGGTTGAAGCCGGGGTCAGGGTTGTACAAAAGCAACCATTCCTACTGAGCCTGGCTCTATTTCTGTGACTGAGACCCCGGAGCATTTTGCAATCCACCACAATGATAGATTACAATATCTCAGACAGGGTATGATACATACCTGTAGCAGTTGTTCTCCGAGGACAGCAGGCTGATTGTTCTCACGACTGGGTGACGTCCGCGGCAGCCCCCACCAACCGGAAATAAGCTTCGCGGGACGGTCAGCACGCAGGGCACGCCCACCGCGCATGCGCGGCCGTCTTCCCGCCCGTGCGCGACCGCTCCCGCCAGTTGAATGACTAGCAAAAAATATGAAACACACAACTCCAAAGGGGAGGAGGGAGGGAAGGTGAGAACAATCAGCCTGCTGTCCTCGGAGAACAACTGCTACAGGTATGTATCATACCCTTTCTCCGAGGACAAGCAGGCTGCTTGTTCTCACGACTGGGGTATCCCTAGCTCTCAGGCTCACTCAAAACAAGAACCCAGGTCAATTGAACCTCGCAACGGCGAGGGTATAACAGAAATTGACCTACGAAGAACAACTAACTGAGAGTGCAGCCTGACCAGAATAAATTCGGGTCCTGGAGGGTGGAGTTGGATTTACACCCCAAACAGATTCTGCAGCACCGACTGCCCGAACCGACTGTCGCGTCGGGTATCCTGCTGGAGGCAGTAATGAGATGTGAATGTGTGGACAGATGACCACGTCGCAGCCTTGCAGATCTCTTCAATAGTGGCTGACTTCAAGTGGGCCACTGACGCTGCCATGGCTCTGACACTATGAGCCGTGACATGACCCTCAAGAGTCAGCCCAGCCTGGGCGTAAGTGAAGGAAATGCAATCTGCTAGCCAATTAGAGATGGTGCGTTTCCCGACAGCGACCCCTAGCCTGTTAGGGTCGAAAGAAACAAACAATTGGGCGGACTGTCTGTTGGGCTGTGTCCGCTCCAAGTAGAAGGCCAATGCTCTCTTGCAGTCCAATGTGTGCAACTGACGTTCAGCAGGGCGGGTATGCGGCCTGGGGAAGAATGTTGGCAAGACAATTGACTGGTTAAGATGGAACTCCGACACCACCTTCGGCAGGAACTTTGGGTGGGTGCGGAGCACTACTCTGTTGTGATGAAATTTGGTATATGGAGCATGAGCTACTAGGGCTTGAAGCTCACTGACCCTACGAGCTGAAGTAACTGCCACCAAGAAAATGACCTTCCAGGTCAAGTACTTCAGATGGCAGGTATTCAGTGGCTCAAAAGGAGGTTTCATCAGCTGGGTGAGGACGACGTTGAGATCCCATGACACAGCAGGAGGCTTGATAGGGGGCTTTGACAAAAGCAAGCCTCTCATGAATCGAACGACTAAAGGCTCTCCAGAGATGGCTTTTCCTTCCACACGATAATGGTAAGCACTAATCGCACTAAGGTGATTCCTTACTGAGTTGGTCTTGAGGCCAGACTCTGATAAGTGCAGAAGGTATTCAAGCAGGTTCTGTGCAGGGCAAGAACGAGGTTCTAGGGCCATGCTCTCACACCACACGACAAACCTCCTCCACTTGAAAAAGTAACTCTTTTTAGTGGAATCCTTCCTAGAGGCAAGCAAGACCCGGGAGACACCCTCAGACAGACCCAACGCAGTGAAGTCTACGCCCTCAACATCCAGGCCGTGAGAGCCAGAGACTGAAGGTTGGGGTGCAGCAACGCTCCGTCGTTCTGCGAAATGAGAGTCGGAAAACACTCCAATCTCCACGGTTCTTCGGAGGACAACTCCAGAAGAAGAGGGAACCAGATCTGACGGGGCCAAAAGGGCGCGATCAGAATCATGGTGCCGCGGTCTTGCTTGAGCTTCAGTAAGGTCTTCCCCACCAAAGGTATGGGAGGATAAGCATACAGGAGGCCGGTCCCCCAATGGAGGAGAAAGGCATCCGACGCTAGCCTGCCGTGTGCCTGAAGTCTGGAACAGAACAGAGGCAGCTTGTGGTTGGTCTGAGAGGCGAAAAGGTCCACCGAGGGGGTGCCCCACGCTCGGAAGATCTTGCGTACCACTCTGGCATGGAGCGACCACTCGTGCGGTTGCATGACTCTGCTCAGTCTGTCGGCCAGACTGTTGTTTACGCCTGCCAGGTACGTGGCTTGGAGGAGCATGCCGAACCGACACGCCCAACGCCACATCCCGACGGCCTCCTGGCACAGGGGGCGAGATCCGGTGCCCCCCTGCTTGTTGACGTAATACATTGCAACCTGATTGTCTGTCCGAATTTGGATAATTTGACAGGACAGCCGATCTCTGAAAGCCTTCAGTGCGTTCCAGATCGCTCGGAGCTCCAGGAGGTTGATCTGCAGATCCTTTTCCTGGAGGGACCACAGACCCTGAGTGTGGAGCCCATCGACATGGGCTCCCCACCCCAGGCGAGATGCATCCGTCGTCAGCACTTTCGTGGGCTGCGGAATTTGGAATGGGCGTCCCAGGGTCAAATTGGTCCGGATGGTCCACCAGAGCAGTGAAGTGCGGCAACTGGTGGAGAGGCGGATGACATCTTCTAGATTGCCGGTGGCCTGGAACCACTGGGAAGCTAGGGTCCATTGAGCAGATCTCATGTGAAGACGAGCCATGGGAGTCACATGAACTGTGGAGGCCATATGACCCAGAAGTCTCAACATCTGCCGAGCTGTGATCTGCTGAGACGCTCTGGTCTGCGAAGCCAGGGTCAAGAGATTGGTGGCCCTCGCTTCGGGAAGGTAGGCCTGAGCTGTCTGGGAATTCAGCAGCGCTCCTATGAATTCCAGAGACTGAGTTGGCTGGAGATGGGACTTTGGGTAATTTATCACAAACCCCAGCAGCTCCAGAAGTTGGATAGTGCACTGCATGGACCGGAGGGCTCCTGCCTCCGAGGTGTTCTTGACCAGCCAATCGTCGAGATATGGGAACACGTGCACTCCCAGCTTGCGTAGATAGGCCGCTACCACCACGAGGCACTTGGTAAACACTCGTGGGGCAGAGGCGAGCCCAAAGGGCAGCACACAATACTGAAAGTGCCGTGCGCCCAGTCGGAATCTGAGATACTGCCTGTGAGCTGGCAGTATCGGGATGTGAGTGTATGCGTCCTTTAAATCCAGGGAACATAGCCAATCGTTTTTCTGAATCATTGGCAGAAGGGTGCCCAAGGAAAGCATCCTGAACTTTTCTTTGACCAGGAATTTGTTCAGGCCTCTCAGGTCTAGGATGGGACGCATCCCCCCTGTTTTCTTTTCCACAAGGAAGTACCTGGAATAGAATCCCTGCCCTTCCTGCCCGGGTGGTACGGGCTCGACCGCATTGGCGCTGAGAAGGGCGGAGAGTTCCTCTGCAAGTACCTGCTTGTGATGGGAGCTGAAAGACTGAGCTCCCGGAGGACAATTTGGAGGCAGGGAGGCCAAATTCAGGGCGTATCCGCACCGCACTATTTGGAGAACCCACTGGTCGGAGGTTATGAGAGGCCACCTTTGGTGAAAAAATTTTAACCTCCCTCCGACCGGCAGATCGTCCGGTACGGACACTTGTAGGGCGGCTATGTTCCCGTGGATCCAGTCAAAAGCCCGTCCCCGGCTTTTGCTGTGGAGGCGCAGGGGGCTGCTTAGGCGCACGCTGTTGACGAGAACGAGCGCGCTGGGGCTGTCCCTGTGCCTGACGAGGCCTTCGGGCCGGCTGGTTGTACCTACGCTTTGCAAAAGAATAGGGTGCAGCCTGCCGTGCCCGGGAAAAACGCCCACCCGTGGGGGCGGGTGCTGAAGGCGCCCGGTGGGAGAGCTTGTCGAGAGCGGTTTCCCGCTGATGCAGTTGGTCCACCATCTGCTCGACCTTCTCACCGAAAATGTTATCCCCCCGGCAAGGGACGTCAGCCAGTCTCTGCTGGGTGCGGTTGTCCAGGTCAGAGGCACGCAGCCATGAGAGCCTGCGCATCACTATACCTTGGGCCGCAGCACGAGATGCCACGTCACAGGTGTCAAAAATCCCCCTGGACAGGAACTTTCTGCACGCCTTCAGCTGCCTGACCACCTCCTGATAAGGCCTGGACTGCTCCGGCGGGAGCTTATCGACCAGGTCCGCCAGCTGTTGCACATTGGTCCGCATGTGGATGCTCATATAGAGCAGGTAAGATTGGATGCGGGTCACGAGCATGGAGGATTGGTAGGCCTTCCTCCCAAATGAGTCCAGAGTGCGAGACTCCCGCCCCGGGGGCGCCGAGGCGGTATCCCTCGAACTCCGTGCCCTCTTGAGAGCAGAATCCACGACCGCTGAGTCATGGGGCAACTGGGGCCGCATGAGCTCTGGGTCAGAGTGGATCCTGTACTGGGACTCTGCTTTCTTGGGAATGGTGGGATTAGTTAGTGGTCGCACCCAGTTCCGGAGCAGCGTCTCCTTCAGGACATTGTGCAGCGGTACCGTGGAGGACTCTCTAGGTGGTGATGGATAGTCGAGGACCTCGAGCATCTCGGCCCTCGGCTCTTCCACAGAGACCACGGGAAAGGGAATGCTTATAGACATATCCCGCACAAAGGAGGCAAAGGAGAGACTCTCAGGAGGTGAGAGCTTCCTCTCCGGTGACGGCGTGGGGTCCGAGGGAAGGCCTGTAGACTCCTCGGAGGAGAAATATCTCGGGTCCTCCTCTTCCCCCCACGAGTCCTCGTCCTCGGTATCGGACATTAGCTCATGTAGCTGAGTCCGGTACCGGGCCCGGCTCGACGTCGAGGCACCGAGGTCTCGGTGTCGTCGAGCGGTGGACTCCCGCGCCGGCGGGGACGGAGCTCCCTCCATCGACGTCGACGGGGACTCCACCTGCGTGGCTGTCGAGACCGGCACCGCAAGCGGCGGCGGTGTCGACTGCCCCGGCGCCGGGCTAGAGCTCGCCGGCGCCACAGTCATCGGCGCCGAGGGCGCAAGCACCCCCGGCGCCGGCACAGCCTGGCGCATCAGCCCTTCCAGGATCCCCGGAAGGATGGCTCTGAGGCACTCGTCCAGGCCCGCTGCCGGGAAAGGCGGTGGGGCCGGTAAGGGTGTCGGTGCCGGAAGCTGCTGGGGGCCAGGAGACGGCACCGAGGTGCCGGAACCCCGACGCGTCGGTACCTCCACCACCGACGGAGATCTCTCCTCTCTGCGATGACGCTTCGGCGTCGACTCCTCTTCAGGGTGCACCGAGGGCTCCCGGTGACGGCGCTTCTTGTCTTTTTTCCGGTGCACGTCACCGGTGCCGGAGGGCATGGAGGAGGAGGAGGTCGATCCCCCTCAGTCTCGGGGTACCGGGTCCGACAGGGTTCGGTCCCGTGGCTCACGAGTTGAGGGAGTGACCGGGGCCGACTGCCCACGCGGTCTCTCTACCCCACTCTCGCCGGCGGACCGGCGGGCCGACGGGACCTGTTCTCCTGGGGTCGCTGCCATCGGTGCCGATGTCTTGGGCATCGATACCGGTACCGAAGAACCGGTCTTCGATACCGATGCCGTCGAGGTCGACGTCGAGGGGCCGGCGCAAGTTCCAAAAAGACGGTCCCGCAGAACTTGCCTCGCAACCTGAGTCCGTTTCCGGAGACCGAGACACAAAACGCACGACTTGAGATTGTGCTCCGGCCCGAGGCACTGGAGGCACCAAGCGTGGGTGTCGGTCTGCGAGATCGGCCGGCCGCAGCGACCACACTTTTTAAATCCACTCGGGACCTTCGAGGACATCGACGGAAAAATCGCGTCGGCGAAGTCAAAGTCGGCAATGGTGGCTAAAATCACACCACGAAAATTGTAACCGACCGAGCGGCCACTAGGCCGCAACGAGGCGTCCCCGCTAGAAAGCGAGGGAAAAGAAGGAGCGCGTGCTCCACACGCGCAAAATTCTTTTTTTTTTTTTTAATAAAAGAGAAAGAAGAAGAAGAAGAGGCCGAACAGGCCAAAAGCGACGATCCGCGTAAACGCGGTCGAAAAAATCCGGCGGCTGAAACGAGAGAGAGGGGAAAACACAACTCTCTCAGTCGCGGAAAAAAAGTAACTGGCGGGAGCGGTCGCGCACGGGCGGGAAGACGGCCGCGCATGCGCGGTGGGCGTGCCCTGCGTGCTGACCGTCCCGCGAAGCTTATTTCCGGTTGGTGGGGGCTGCCGCGGACGTCACCCAGTCGTGAGAACAAGCAGCCTGCTTGTCCTCGGAGAACCCAGAGATCTATCAATTGAAAGGCCAGGGGGCTCTAATCCCACTCCCCTGGGACCAGAGCATTCCAACTGAGGAAGTCTGCTTCTATGTTCTCTGTACTAGCAATGTGGACTATTGAAATCATTGCTAGATACCTCTTTGCCCAGCTGCACAACCAGCTGGCTTCCAAAGATACTGCTGCACTTCTGCTACCTTTACACCTGTAGGTGCCATGAGTAAGATGACCTCCCACAGCAGGGTTCCCAATTTGAAAGGCTCGCATCCATGGTCATCAGGAGGATACAGTTAAACCTTCCCTTCCAAGTCCCTCAAAACCAACAATCCAATGTTCTGCACCCACAAGCCAGACAAAGCGAATGCTACATACCTGTAGAAGGTATTCTCCGAGGACAGCAGGCTGATTGTTCTCACTGATGGGTGACGTCCACGGCAGCCCCTCCAATCGGAAACTTCTCTAGCAAAGTCCTTTGCTAGTCCTCGCGCGCCCGCGCGCACCGCGCATGCGCGGCCGTCTTCCCGCCCGAAACCGGCTCGAGCCGGCCAGTCCAGTATGTAGCAAGACAATACACTTCAAGGGAAGACACAACTCCAACGGGGAGGCGGGCGGGTTTGTGAGAACAATCAGCCTGCTGTCCTCGGAGAATACCTTCTACAGGTATGTAGCATTCGCTTTCTCCGAGGACAAGCAGGCTGCTTGTTCTCACTGATGGGGTATCCCTAGCCCCCAGGCTCACTCAAAATAACAACCATGGTCAATTGGGCCTTGCAACGGCGAGGACATAACTGAGATTGACCTAAAAAATTTACCAACTAACTGAGAGTGCAGCCTGGAACAGAACAAACAGGGCCCTCGGGGGGTGGAGTTGGATCCTAAAGCCCAAACAGGTTCTGAAGAACTGACTGCCCGAACCGACTGTCGCGTCGGGTATCCTGCTGCAGGCAGTAATGAGATGTGAATGTGTGGACAGATGACCACGTCGCAGCTTTGCAAATTTCTTCAATAGAGGCTGACTTCAAGTGGGCTACCGACGCAGCCATGGCTCTAACATTATGAGCCGTGACATGACCCTCAAGAGCCAGCCCCGCCTGGGCGTAAGTGAAGGAAATGCAATCTGCTAGCCAATTGGATATGGTGCGTTTCCCTACAGCCACTCCCCTCCTATTGGGATCAAAAGAAACAAACAATTGGGCGGACTGTCTGTTGGGCTGTGTCCGCTCCAGATAGAAGGCCAATGCTCTCTTGCAGTCCAATGTGTGCAGCTGACGTTCAGCAGGGCAGGAATGAGGACGGGGAAAGAATGTTGGCAAGACAATCGACTGGTTCAGATGGAACTCCGACACAACCTTTGGCAAGAACTTAGGGTGAGTGCGGAGGACTACTCTGTTATGATGAAATTTGGTGTAAGGGGCCTGGGCTACCAGGGCCTGAAGCTCACTGACTCTACGAGCTGAAGTAACTGCCACCAAGAAAATGACCTTCCAGGTCAAGTACTTCAGATGGCAGGAATTCAGTGGCTCAAAAGGAGGTTTCATCAGCTGGGTGAGAACGACATTGAGATCCCATGACACTGTAGGAGGCTTGACAGGGGGCTTTGACAAAAGCAAACCTCTCATGAAGCGAACAACTAAAGGCTGTCCTGAAATCGGCTTACCTTCCACATGGTAATGGTATGCACTGATTGCGCTAAGGTGAACTCTTACAGAGTTGGTCTTGAGACCAGACTCAGACAAGTGCAGAAGGTATTCAAGCAGGGTCTGTGTAGGACAAGAGCGAGGAGCTAGGGCCTTGCTGTCACACCAGACGGCAAACCTCCTCCACAGAAAGAAGTAACTCCTCTTAGTGGAATCTTTCCTGGAAGCAAGCAAGATGCGGGAGACACCCTCTGACAGACCCAAAGAGGCAAAGTCTACGCTCTCAACATCCAGGCCATGAGAGCCAGGGACCGGAGGCTGGGATGCAGAAGAGCCCCTTCGTCCTGCGTGATGAGGGTCGGAAAACACTCCAATCTCCACGGTTCTTCGGAGGATAACTCCAGAAGAAGAGGGAACCAGATCTGACGCGGCCAAAAAGGCGCAATCAGAATCATGGTGCCTCGGTCTTGCTTGAGTTTCAACAAAGTCTTCCCCACCAGAGGTATGGGAGGATAAGCATACAGCAGACCTTCCCCCCAATCCAGGAGGAAGGCATCCGATGCCAGTCTGCCGGGGGCCTGAAGTCTGGAACAGAACTGAGGGACTTTGTGATTCGCTCGAGATGCGAAGAGATCCACCAAGGGGGTGCCCCACGCTTGGAAGATCTGGCGCACCACTCGGGAGTTGAGCGACCACTCGTGAGGTTGCATGATCCTGCTCAATCTGTCGGCCAGACTGTTGTTTACGCCTGCCAGATATGTGGCTTGGAGCACCATGCCGAGACGGCGAGCCCAGAGCCACATGCTGACGGCTTCCTGACACAGGGGGCGAGATCCGGTGCCCCCCTGCTTGTTGATGTAATACATGGCAACCTGGTTGTCTGTCTGAATTTGGATAATTTGGTGGGACAGCCGATCTCTGAAAGCCTTCAGAGCGTTCCAGATCGCTCGCAACTCCAGGAGATTGATCTGTAGACCGCGTTCCTGGAGGGACCAGCTTCCTTGGGTGTGAAGCCTATCGACATGAGCTCCCCACCCCAGGAGAAACGCATCCGTAGTCAGCACTTTTTGCGGCTGAGGAATTTGGAAAGGACGTCCCAGAGTCAGATTGGACCAAATCGTCCACAATACAGGGATTCGAGAAAACTCGTGGACAGGTGGATCACGTCTTCTAGATCCCCAGCAGCTTGAAACCACTGGGAAGCTAGGGTCCATTGAGCAGATCTCATGTGAAGGCGGGCCATGGGAGTCACATGAACTGTGGAGGCCATGTGGCCCAGCAATCTCAACATCTGCCGAGCTGTGATCTGCTGGGACGCTCGCACCCGCGAGACGAGGGACAACAAGTTGTTGGCTCTCGACTCTGGGAGATAGGCGCGAGCAGTCCGAGAATCCAGCAGAGCTCCTATGAATTCGAGTCTCTGCACTGGGAGAAGATGGGACTTTGGGTAATTTATTACAAACCCCAGTAACTCCAGGAGGCGAATAGTCATCTGCATGGACTGCAGGGCTCCTGCCTCGGACGTGTTCTTCACCAGCCAATCGTCGAGATACGGGAACACTTGCACCCCCAGCCTGCGAAGTGCCGCTGCTACTACAGCCAGACACTTTGTGAACACCCTGGGCGCAGAGGCGAGCCCAAAGGGTAGCACACAGTACTGGAAGTGACGTGTGCCCAGCTGAAATCGCAGATACTGTCTGTGAGCTGGCAGTATCGGGATGTGTGTGTAGGCATCCTTCAAGTCCAGAGAGCATAGCCAATCGTTTTCCTGAATCATGGGAAGAAGGGTGCCCAGGGAAAGCATCCTGAACTTTTCTTTTACGAGATATTTGTTCAGGGCCCTTAGGTCTAGGATGGGACGCATCCCCCCTGTTTTCTTTTCCACAAGGAAGTACCTGGAATAGAATCCCAGCCCTTCTTGCCCGGATGGCACGGGCTCGACCGCATTGGCGCTGAGAAGGGCGGAGAGTTCCTCTGCAAGTACCTGCTTGTGCTGGAAGCTGTAAGATTGAGCTCCCGGTGGACAATTTGGAGGTTTTGAGGCCAAATTGAGGGTGTATCCTTGCCGGACTATTTGCAGAACCCACTGATTGGAGGTTATGAGAGGCCACCTTTGGTGAAAAGCTTTCAACCTCCCCCCAACCGGCAGGTCGCCCGGCACTGATACTTGGATGTCGGCTATGATCTGCTGGAGCCAGTCAAAAGCTCGCCCCTTGCTTTTGCTGGGGAGCCGCGGGGCCTTGCTGAGGCGCACGCTGCTGACGAGAGCGAGCGCGCTGGGGCTTAGCCTGGGCCGCAGGCTGTCGAGAAGGGGGATTGTACCTACGCTTGCCAGAAGAGTAAGGAACAGTCCTCCTTCCCCCAAAAAATCTTCTACCTGTAGAGGTAGAGGCTGAAGGCTGCCGGCGGGAGAACTTGTTGAATGCGGTGTCCCGCTGGTGGAGATGCTCTACCACCTGCTCGACCTTCTCTCCAAAAATATTGTCCGCACGGCAAGGCGAGTCCGCAATCCGCTGCTGGAGTCTATTCTCCAGGTCGGAGGCACGCAGCCATGAGAGCCTGCGCATCACCACACCTTGAGCAGCGGCCCTGGACGCAACATCAAAGGTGTCATACACCCCTCTGGCCAGGAATTTTCTGCACGCCTTCAGCTGCCTGACCACCTCCTGAAAAGGCTTGGCTTACTCAGGGGGAAGAGCATCAACCAAGCCCGCCAACTGCCGCACATTGTTCCGCATGTGTATGCTCGTGTAGAGCTGGTAAGACTGGATTTTGGCCACGAGCATAGAAGAATGGTAGGCCTTCCTCCCAAAGGAGTCTAAGGTTCTAGAGTCTTTGCCCAGGGGCGCCGAAGCATGCTCCCTAGAACTCTTAGCCTTCTTTAGGGCCAAATCCACAACTCCAGAGTCATGAGGCAACTGGGTGCGCATCAGCTCTGGGTCCCCATGGATCCGGTACTGGGACTCGATCTTCTTGGGAATGTGGGGATTACTTAGTGGCTTGGTCCAGTTCGCAAGCAATGTCTTTTTTAGGACATGGTGCAAGGGATCAGTGGACGCTTCCTTAGGTGGAGAAGGATAGTCCAGGAGCTCAAACATTTCAGCCCTGGGCTCGTCCTCCACAACCACCGGGAAGGGGATGGCCGTAGACATCTCCCGGACAAAGGAAGCGAAAGACAGACTCTCAGGAGGAGAAAGCTGTCTTTCAGGAGAGGGAGTGGGATCAGAAGGAAGACCCTCAGACTCCTCGTCAGAGAAATATCTGGGGTCTTCCTCTTCCTCCCACGAGGCCTCACCCTCGGTGTCAGACACAAGTTCACGAACCTGTGTCTGCAACCTCGCCCGGCTCGACTCGGTGGAGCCACGTCCACGATGGGGGCGTCGAGAGGTAGACTCCCTCGCCCGCATCGGCGAAGCTCCCTCCGCCGACGTAGTCGGGGAGCCCTCCTGGGAGGTGGCCGCAGTCGGCACCGCACGCGGTACCGACGTCGGGGACCTCACCCCGGGCGATGGGCCAGCCGGCGCCACGGTACCGGAGGCGCAAGCACCGCCGGTACCGGAGGGGTAGGGCGCAACAGCTCTCCCAGAATCTCTGGGAGAACGGCCCGGAGGCTCTCGTTCAGAGCGGCTGCAGAGAAAGGCAAAGAGGTCGATGCAGGCATCGACGTCAGAACCTGTTCCGGGCGAGGAGGCTGTTCCGGGCTGTCCAGAGTGGAGCGCATCGACACCTCCTGAACAGAGGGTGAGCGGTCCTCTCGGTGCCGATGCCTGCTGGGTGCCGACTCCCTCGGCGACCCAGAGCTCTCGGTGCCGACGCGGGGAGGCGACCGGTGTCGATGCTTCTTCGACTTCTTCCGAAGCATGTCACCGGAGCTCCCCGGCACCGACGAGGAGGACGTAGAATCCAGCCGTCGCTTCCTCGGGGCCGAGGCCGAAGGAGGTCAGTCTCGGGGGGGGCTGTACCGCAGGAGCCCTCAGGGTAGGAGGAGACCCACCCGAAGGCTCACCGCCACCAGCAGGGGAATGGACAGCCCTCACCTGCACTCCTGACGATGCACCACCGTCCGACGACATCAGCAGACGAGGTCCCGGTACCACCGACGTCGATGCAGTCGCCCGATACCTTGGCGCCGATGCAGAGGCCCGATGCCTCGATGCACTCGATGCAGTGGCGGCCGAGGAAGATGGTCTGGACGCTGACGACGTCGATGCACTCGAAGATCCCGGTGACGATGCCGACGAAGAGCCCGAGAACAACATGTTCCACTGGGCTAATCTCGCTACCTGAGTCCGCCTTTGAAGCAGGGAACACAGACTACAGTTCTGAGGGCGGTGCTCGGCCCCCAGACACTGAAGACACGACGAGTGTCGATCAGTGAGCGAGATTATCCGGGCGCACTGGGTGCACTTCTTGAAGCCGCTGGAAGGCTTCGATGTCATGGGCGGAAAAATCACGCCGGCGAAATCAAAATCCGAAATGACGGAAAAAGAGCACCAAAAATTTTTAAGGGAGAAAATCTCAACCGAGGCCGAAAAGAGGCCTACCCCGACGACGAAAGAAAACTTATCGGGGCAAAAAGCTGGAAGTACGGGAAGGGGTTGACACGAAACCCGGGGGGGGGTTTCCGGAGCACTTCCCGACACTTTTAAAGACTTTTCCGAAGAAAAAAAACACGTCAAAATAAATTTGGACGCGCGAGGTCGACTTTCCGGGGCTCGACACGGCGAAACACGACCGTACCGAGTGTGGACAAAAGAAGACTGGCCGGCTCGAGCCGGTTTCGGGCGGGAAGACGGCCGCGCATGCGCGGTGCGCGCGAGGACTAGCAAAGGACTTTGCTAGAGAAGTTTCCGATTGGAGGGGCTGCCGTGGACGTCACCCATCAGTGAGAACAAGCAGCCTGCTTGTCCTCGGAGAATCAATATTGCAATCCACTCTTTCATCTACCTCCTCCTAACAGTCTATGAATAAGGGGATTTGGGTACTTGGAACTCTTTTTAATATTCTCACCATTTCTAAATATTCTCCATGCAATTATCTATCCAGACCCATAGTATTAATAACAAACTATTAGCTTTCAAAGACAAGAACTGGACATAGTCCACCCATATCATAAACATTTTCCTTCTCTTTGGGGAGCATTTAGCATCTTGCTGTTCCACTGTCATCAAATTATGTAAATTATTTGAACAAAATCAAAAAGATGGCAGATCACGTATTATCCAGGTTTTAAATATACATTATTTCCAAGATACAAAAGCTTTCCTGACAAATGTGGCCCCTTTCCCTGTACACTCAAAGCTTCCACTTCATCCAATAAAAATTCCAATGGCGTCCATATAACTGTGTACCCTAATAGACTTCCCAGGTAATGTACAACCTGTTTTCAGTCACTTTCTATTTTGGGACAGCCCCGTAAAACATGTTAGCACTTACTGACATTTCTGACAAACTGCCATAGGGAGTCTTCTCTCCCTGTGTGCTTCCACCTAAGTAAAATAAGTTTTATGTAAAATATATTGACAGTCATACAGATTTGCATTCAGAGTTTTTGAAGTACCTCTTCCAAGAGATGATACATATTAAAAGCTGCCTTCATTAGATCTAAGTTGGATTCCCATTTTCTAGACAAATCAGTCAAAGCTACCAGTTTCCACCTTCAAGAACTTCATATAAAGCTGCAAAACTGTTGGAAATTATGGTATCTTTATTTGAAAAACACTCTCAATTTCTGACCAAAATTAACAGACAACCACCCCCTTTCTCCTCTTCTAAAGACCAAATATAAGGAACCAGTTGATGGCATGCAAATTGATTCCCCAAGTGTACCAAACCTCTCTTTGCAATATGTCAGGTTATTCACAAAACCTCTCATCCTCCCTCAATACAGTGATGTGAAAAAGTTTTTCCCCCGTCTGGTTTCCCCTATTATTGAATATGCATCTTACTGAATGTTTTTGATCTTTAAACAAAGTGAAATATTACACAGTGGAACCTAAGTAAACATGTAATGCTGTTTTTAAATTATAATTTTGTTTATTTAAGAAACAAAGTTATCCAACACTCATGTGAAAAAAATGCACTTCGCCTTACTCAATCAATTGACCAAATTTAATCAATAATTAGATTCAGCCAGGCTTGACTGCAGCCAGCCCTGTTGAATCTATATCTCATTATATATTAAACTTTCCACATGATAAATTTCCTACAAGAACTCTAAGCCATGATCAAAGAAAATTCCAGAAAAGATGATTTTAAAAAGCTGTTGAACTACATCAGTCTAAAAAAGGGTTACAAAGTTATTTCTAAAGCTCTGGGACTCCAACGAACCACAGTGAGAGTCATTGAGGCTCATTTTCAAAGCACTTAGCCTCCCAAAGTTCCATAGAAACCTATGGAACTTAGCCTCCCAAAGTGCTTTGAAAATATGCCTCAATATCTCCAAACTGAGAACATAAGAATAGCCATACTGGGTCACACCAAAGGTTCATCTAGCCCAGTATCCTGATTCCAACAGTGGCCAATCCAGGTCACAAGTACCTGGCAGAAACCCAATCTGTACAAACAATCCATGTTACCAATCACAGGGGCAAGCAGTGGCTTCCCCCATGTCCATCTCAATAACAAAGCATGGACTTTTCCTAACCTCTTCTAAACCTAGAAGAGAACAGCGATGAATCTTCCCAGGAGTGGCAGTCCTGCCAAAATTATTCCAAGGGCACAGCAACAACTCATCTGGAAAGCTGCAAAACATCTTGGAAGAACATCCAAAGAACTTCAGGCCTCACTAGCCTCAACCAAGGTCAACGTTCATGACTCCACAATAAGAAAAAAGACTGGGCAAAAATGGAATTCATGGGAGAGTAGCAAGGTTGAAACCGCCGCTATCTAAGAGCATGTGCAAAAACCTACCTGGATGATCCCTAAGCTTTTTGGGATAATGTTCTATGAACAGACAAGCTGAATGTGAAACTCTGAACAACAAAGATCTCATTATGTTTGACTTAAAGCAAATACAGTACAGCATTCCACAGTAAGATCATACCAACAATTAAACTCCAAGTTTGAAGTTTACTGAATTTGATATACTGCGTATCAAACATATCTACAAAGTGTACAATACAGAAAAATCAATAATGAAAAGGAAACAAATGCCATAAAATCAAATAAGATAGTAAAAGAGATTTATACCTGTGATCACACACTGCAGTCCTGACAAAACACTGCTACAAGTCTCAAAGTTCAAGCCACATCAATTATTCCAAAAAGTTATTTCAAAAAAGTATGTCTCGAGTCCTTTTTTAAATGCTTGGTATGAATCTACCAAGTGCACACAGTGTAGTAACTGATTCCACAAGTTTGGCCCCAAAACATCAAAATAGATTTGCAGATATTCACATGATGAATCTGTCGGAATGAGGGGATCACAAACAAATGCAGTTCAGATGACTATAATGCATGACCTAGTATGTAGGGGATACACAAGCGTGACAAAAATATGGGAAGACCTGTAGAATGAATCTTATAAACCACAGATAAGATTTTAAAAGGGATCTGCACCACTATGGGAGCCAATGTTCAGACTGAAAAAGAGGAGTTGATTGGCCCCATCGGCCTGCTCCATCTTAACAGCTACATTTTGTATTATTTGCAGTATCCTCATCTTGGTGTGACAAAGTCCTGAAAAAAGGGCATTACAGTAATCTAGGCAGCTTATAGTATACAAACAGCCTTATCACCAAAGTATAACCTAATTGAAAGGCTCTGTCTCAGCCTGAAAAATGACGTTGAATAGATGAGATATAAGAGTAAAAAATCAATTGTCACGTTTACTAAACAGGAACTGGGTTTGTGAGCCCTTGGACCACTGCCGAGGAGCAGCAGTAGCAGGCAAAACCACCCCACACCAGAAGCAAGGCAGAACAGACGTACCGGCAAATTCAGGCTAGGCCTCTAGGCAGTCAGCCAGCAAGCAGAAGACAGGTCTAGGCAAAGGTTCAAAACGCAGGCAGCAAGCAAAGCAAAGTCCGGGTCCAAAGGGTCAAACGGCAGGCAGCAAGCAAAGCAAAGTCCAGGTCCAGGCAAAGGTTCAAAAGGCAGGCGGCAAGCAAAGCAAAGTCCAGGTCCAGGCAAAGGTTCAAAAGGTAGGAAACCAGCAAACGCAGAATCAGGTCCAGACAAAGTCTCTCAGGCAGAAATGCACAAGCACCCACATACCAGGGCCTAAGATGATGCAAAGGCAAGGGCTGAGAGTAACAAAGTGGCTAATAAGCCCAGCAGCACCTGGAACTCAGCTGCTGCAATCACCAGGCAGCTACGGGTGCTGTGCAGGCTCAAACAACACAAGCAAACCTGGTAGCCTGGAAGATCCGGACCAGACTGAGCCAAAATCTGGAACGAGTGATGGTCCATAGCATTCTGGCCACCAGAGGGCCACCAGAAGGCGAGGAAAGCACAGATGTAACATCAATTCATCATCAAAAATGACACCAAGGATTTTAAAGAAAGAAAGCAAACCTGAGAACCATCCAGCAGTAAGGCGCATGGTAGAGATATGCCTGTTTTGAAAAGACCACAGCTTTCGTTTTATCAGGATCAACTTGAGCCTATGAGTATGAAACATGGTAATGGAATGGTTTATGGAGTTTTGATATGTCTCTCATTACAAAAATAACGAGACGGTTTACAATAAAATCGATTGGAAATCAGGAAAAGAACTCTATTGTACACAAGAAAGGGACAGGTAGGAAAGAGAAAGATAACAAGTAAAGAGGACAGAGCGAGTAGAAATGGGACATCATGGCAATACAGCATGAACCTAGGCCTGAACTCCACCTCAAAATGCCAGTATAAAGAAATGAGTCTTGAGTACAGCTCTGAATTTTGGGAAAGTCAGTTCAATACATAGTGAGAAGGAGAAGGAATTCCAGAGGAGAGGAACAGCACAAAAGAAGGCAGAATGACATGTAAACTCCAGTTGAGCACACAAAACTGGAGGAATGAAGAGACGGCCGTTGTGGAGTGAGCATGGTAGTGTGTAATTTCACCCATTCTATCACTGTGGTACAATTTCTACCCTGGTATCAGTGTCCCATTGGCTATCTTACTTTCATTAGATTTCTAAGATACCTGATATGTCAAAATCTTCATCCAATGTTATACATTATAAAACTTTCCCATCTTATTTTTTTTAGACTTTTTATCATTTGCATATACACATTTCAAAATGTTTCTGTTTGTAGTTACAGCTGCTTAGCAGCAAACAGCGATAATTTGGAATTTTTTTTTCTGCTCTTTACTTGAAGGTACTTGGGCTACCTTTACTTTTATTTCTATCATCTCTACCAGGATACCCTAGCTTCCCTGTTTTGTTAGTATCCTTCAAATATCTATCATTCCAAACTACGAGCTGCTATGTGACTCTTGGCTTTCCCTATGATCTAGTTTTAAAAAAAGAAAGAATTTTTTTGTTTTTTAAGATTAGCAAGAGCAGCCTGGTTTACACTGGTAAAGGTGGAACTCATCCTTTCAGAAAAGGCTCCTCTTTCCCAAATATGTCACCCAGTTCCTAACAAATCTAAAGCCCTCTTCACAGCATCATCTCTCACCAAACATCGAGAATCCAGAGCTCTGCCTGTCTACGAACACCTGCGTGTGAAACAGGCAGTATTTCTTGGACAACTGGGGTAGATCAAAAAAAAAAAAAAAAAAAAATATATATATATATATATATATATATATATATATATATATTTAATACACTTCTAGGACCAACACCTTCTTGCAGCAATAAAAACTGTTGCCTCTTCTGGGTGGTTTTAGAAATATCTGGAAACATGGAAATCTTCAAATTCAAGAAACTCTCTCATCCCTGTGTTAAACGATACACAACATTCAACCACGATGTGAATATAAAGCCAACGCACTCAAAAGTAACAGAGGAATCAAGTCACTATCAGGTTTTTCCAAAACAGCTGTCAGATTTGCTAAGTCAATTTTTTGCTGGCCTTGAATGGTCCCTGAGCTCTTAGCTACTCCTCTTCCATAAAAAAAAACAAAAAAAAAATTTGAAATGGGGAGAACGGGACTTCTCCAGAATCTTCAATATTTCAATCACATATTTCCTAGACATATCTGCAGCCGATATATGTAAACAGAGAAACATTGATAATTCTGAAGTTAGCCTTCTTAAAACTTATTCTTTGAAGGCTTCCATAGTATTACACAGCACTCCATCACAGAAAATTGAAACTTGCTTCTCACAGGTCTCCTTCTTTAATCTGTTCAAAATTCTGCTGCACGACTAATATTCTGCCAGTGTCGTTATGCTCATATTAGCCCTCTCCTTAAGTCACTTCACTGGCTTCCTATCCGTTTCCGCATACAGTTAAAACTCCTCTTATTAACCTACTAGTAAAAAAGGCCCGTTTCTGCCTGTGATGAAACGGGCCCTAGCGGGCACAGGACTCCCTTCCCCTCCCCTTACGCTAGTATCCCTGGTGATGTACAGGTACCTGTTCGCTCGGGGCAGGAAAGAAAGAGCCCCCTCTTTCCTGGCCGTAGCGCTGCTGCTAGCTGCCCTGCTGCATCCTGTGCGAGTGCGGCTCTCGGCATTTCAAAATGGCCGCCGAGAGTTGAAGTCTTGCGAGGCTGCTTCAACTCTCGGTGGCCATTTTGAAACGCCGAGAGCCCGACTCACAGAGGATGCATCAGGGCAGCTAGCAGCAGCGCTCCGGGCAGGAAAGCGGGGGCTCTTTCTTTCCTGCCCCAAGCGAACAGGTACCTCTAGACCACCAGGGATAGTAGCGTAAGGGGAGGGGAGGTGACAGGGGGAGGGAAGGTGATGGGGGGGAAGAGGGGGCGACGGGGGGGGGGGGGTGCTAGCGTTAAAGGGGCGGGGCAATGACGCGAAAGGGGCGGGGTGATGGGCACATCCTCGGCGGCTGCGATTCGTTGGAAGGGGAGGAGTAGGTACTCCTCCCCGTTCGTTCATTTGCATGGTTGTGTACATGTTCGGCCCTCAACGTCATCACGTGTGACGCGAGGGCGGGGCATGGAGACATGGTGAGTGTTCTGGCTTCACCACCATGAACTTACGAACCGGTGTCTGAGTGCCTGCAGTGACGTCAGTGTCCTCAGAACGTTGAGGGTGCATTTTATTATAGTAGATAAGTGCATTCACTCTGCAGCTCCACAGTACCTCTCCACTCTCATCTCTCCCTATATTCCTCCCCGGGAACTCAGTTCACTGGGTAAATCTCTCTTATCTACACCCTTCACTGCTAACTCCAGACTCCGTTCCTTTTATCTTGCTGCACCATATGCTTGGAATAGACTACCTGAGCCGGTACGTCAAGCTCCATCTCTGGCCATCTTCAAATCTAAGCTAAAAGCCCACCTTTTTGATGCTGCTTTTAACACCTAATCCTTATTCATTTGTTCATAACCCTTATTTTATCATCCTCACTTTAATATTCCCTTATCTCTTGTTTGTCCTGTTTGTCTGTCCTAATTAGATTGTAAGCTCTGTCGAGCAGGGACTGTCTCTTCATGTTCAAGTGTACAGCTCTGCGTACGTCCAGTAGCGCTTTAGAAATGATTAGTAGTAGTAGTAGTAAAAAGCAAGCTCTTGAACTACATTTATCACATTTTCACAATGCTGCACCTTAGATTTTAATTCCAAGATCTTTCAGTTATGCTTCAGAGACATGCTAAGCATCAAACAGGAAGCTGTAGTAGAGAGGGCGAGACCTGACAGGCCATGGAGTTGGCCTTGGTGAATCGCTACCAGCTGGCTGCAGGAAAGGCAGTGTGCTTACTTACTCTACCGATGCTGCGGGAAGCCCAAAAATTGAAGAAGGACAGTTGTGCAGGGAGTTGAGAGCGAGAACAAAAGAGCTGACCGAGGACGTTAGATTGAGAACCGGAGATGGCTGAAGTCCATGAAGTCTCCCTTCCCACTCCACCGCGAAACAGTCATCCCCGTTCAACCAAACAAAGCAAGCAAACCTATGAGCTGCTCAGTTCACATGGTCATTCTTTACTGTTGGTAGCATTTTTATTTGATCTCTTATATTTTCAAGCATACTGGCTTTGATGTACAAAGAGGAAGCACTGGTTTGCATTCATTACAGTAGTAATTAGTTCTAAATTGTAAATCATTATGTCATTTGGAGGAACTGGTTATAGGGACTGCCTGTATTTGTGCAGAAATGTTTTCACCTGGTAAAGGGCCACCAAAACAGACATGTTATGAGTATCAGGTGTTTAACAATCAAACTTACTATTTATAAGTACAGTTTTAAAAAAAATAATTTAATTAGGTTGAGACCTGGGAGCTTTTAATACCTTTTATTTCTTGTGCCTGCATCAAAAGAAGAAGATGGCATGTGGGAACTTGCTCCTTTTGTTTTGTGGAATGCAGTGAGATATTAAATAATGAGGGAAGGGCTCCCTTCATGCAGAAATTCTGTCTAGAGCCAGTCTAAATGTGACAACATTGTCCAGTTTGAAGCTTGTGCAGATGGGAGTCAGAGCTGACAAGGACGGGGGCAGAGCTCGCGGAGATAGGGACAAACTTTGTCCCCGTGTCATTCACCACTACAATATATTTATTAATAAAATAGAATTTGGAAAAAAAAAAAAGAGTGCAGATCAGTAGGTGTAGATTTTACCTTGGCGGTTTGGATTGTTCCGGTACTGTTTTGTTTTTTTTACTATGGTGTGGCTGACTTTTGGCTCTTAAAAGACTAATACACACACCTTTTAACGAGTCTTTGAATGTGAAGAGTACAACATAGCCCCTGACGCAGCCCTTCTGGGCAAAACACAGCCTGTGTCAGGCAATATACTTGTTGACAACTCTATTACTAAAATTTTAACACATCTACTATTGATCTGCTCTCTTTTTTTTCCCACTTTGGTGTTTGCAGATCGTCTGCCTTGCTGTTTCTTGGGACCTTAATAAAATAGAATACAATTTAAAACAAATTCTAAATATTCCTTCACCAAACCTCAGTCCAGAAGGTGAAATTAGGTCTTACCTGCTAATTTTCTTTCCTCTAGACCCTCCAGACCGGTCAAGACGCTTGGGTTATGCACGCCTACCAGCAGAGGGAGACTGAGAACACTAAAACTTAAACCAGTATAAGCAAGCAGCCAACCCCCAAGCAGCCAGTAAATCCTTAAAGCAGAAAACAAATGAAACCAATAAACAATTACAACCCCGAAAGGTCAAAGAACCCTGTACTCAGAAACAAAAAACATGAAAACACGTGCTTCAACTGACCGACCGCCACAGCGCTACGGTCCCTCTCTGAAATGCAGAGGAAATATATGTATAGCAAGACTTGAAATTTAGATACCTTTCAGCCATAGCAACATAGACCATAAGAACACCAGAACTCTGCCAATCATACTCACCACAAAGAAACATGTACACAGCGGGAGGGTTCTTGACTGGTCTGGAGGGTCTAGAGGAAAGAAAATTAGCAGGTAAGACCTAATTTCACCTTCCTCAGCGACTCTCCAGATCGGTCAAGACGCTTGGGAAGTACCAAAGCAGTACAACTCCTAAGGTCGGGAACCTTGCATCCCAGAAATCAACACTGCCGCACCAAAACTGGCATCCTCCCTAGCCTGCACATCCAGTCTATAATGTTTCACAAACGAATGCAACGAGGACCAGACCGCCGCCCTGCAAATATCTTGAGGCAGAAACAGACCACTCTCCACCCAGGAGGAAGCTACTCCCCTGGTCGAATGCGCCTTCAGTTGGTCAGGCACTCTACGTCCCTTGATCAAATATGCCAAGGAAACCGCCTCCTTCAACCATCTGGAAATAGTTGCCTTAGAAGCTGCAGCTCCCTTCTTTGGACCGCCGTACAACACAAACAACCTATCTGAAGACCGAAACTCCCGAGTCCTGGATAAAAAAACCCTCAAGACTCGCCGAACATCCAGCTTGGCTAAAAGGCACTGAGACGCATCTCCCAACTTATCTCCCAGTACTGGCAAAGAAATGTCCTGATTTACGTGGAAAGACGACACTACCTTGGGTAAAAACGATGGAATAGGCTTCAAAGAGACCTTTTCCTTCGAGAAAGCCAGGAAAGGCGCACGACAAGACAAAGCCTGCAACTCCTAAACTCACCGCACTGAAGTAATAGCAACCAAAAACACCGACTTCAAAGTAAGATCTTTTACTCGACCCCAAAGGCTCAAAGGGAGGCCCTACCAAGACTTCCAACACAAAGTTCAAATCCCACAGCGGTACAACCGGCCGCTGAGGAGGACAAATCAGCTTTACAGCACGTAAAAACCGAACCACATCCAGGGAAGACGCCAAGGAGACTCCCCGTATCCTTCCCCGAAAACAGGACAGAGCCGCAATCTGCACCTTCAAAGAGGAAAGAGCAAGACCTCTGTCTACACCATACTGTAAAAACTCTAACACCTCCAGAATGGAAGCGGTCCAAGGCGAACAAGAATGATCGTTACACCAACCTTCAAAGATCCGCCACACCCTAACGTTTACGGGACTGCAACATAGTATCAATCACCTTAGTTGAAAAAGCTTTCTTCTTCAGCCTGTCCCTTTCAAGAGCCAGGCCGTAAGCGAGAACGGAGACGGGTCTGGCGTCACGATCGGACCTTGCACCAACACCACCGACTCCGCCAGCGTGAGCGGCCCGCCTATCGCCAGACGTACTAGATCGGCAAACCAAGGCCGACGAGGCCAATTTGGAACCACAAGAATTACTGTCCCGGCGTACCACTCTATTCTTTGAACTATCCGTCCTATCAAGGGCCAAGGAGGAAACACGTACAACAGCTGGTGAGGGGGCCACGCGAGCACCAGAGCATCGATCCCCTCGGACCTCGCCACCGGCTGAAAAACCTGGGAACTTGAGCATTGTCTGACGAGGCCATGAGATCTATCAACGGTAGACCCCACTCCTTCACTAGGCGACGGAACAATGGACGATGTAGCAACCACTCTCCTGGATCCAACGTGTGCCTGCTCAGAAAATCCGCACTGACGTTGTCTACTCCGGCTACATGACTTGCCGAGAGACTCTGAAGATGAAGTTCTGCCCAACGCATTAACTCCGCCGTCTCCTCTGACACCTCTCGACTCTTGGTACCCCCCTGATGATTTACGTACACCACCGCCGTGGCATTGTCGGACAGTACTCGAACTGCCTTGCCTTCGAGAAGATACTGAAGAGACTGCAGTGCCAACCTTATCGCCCGAGTTTCCGACCAATTTATGGACCACAAGGCCTCCTCCTCCGACCAGCGACCCTGAGCTACCTCTCCGAGACAACGCGCCCCCCAACCTGCTAGAGTAGCATGTCGCTAGCACCGTCCACTCCGGAGGATCCAAGGGCATGCCTTTTTCCAGATTCGGCGTGTGAAGCCACCATCGCAGGCTGAGACGAACCGGATCCGGCAAGCGCAGTCTTTTCTCCAAGCTCTGAGTCTGAGGAGACCACCGCTCCAACAGTGCCGCCTGCAGCCACCTCATGTGAGCCCTGGCCCAGGGCACTACCTCTATCGATGCCGCCATGAGTCCCAAAATCTGAAGGTAAGAGTGAGCATACGGGAACCGTTTGGCACAAAACTGGCGAATCAATAACTGCATCTTGGCAATTCGAACTGCTGGTAAAAACACCCGGCCCTTCGCCGTATCGAAGCGAACCCCCAGATGTTCCAGGGACTGAGTCGGTTCCAGGTGACTCTTGACCAAGTTCACCACCCAGCCAAGCGACTCCAAGAAAGCTACCACCTTCGCCGTTGCATCCACACTCTCCTGAAGGGACTTGGCGCGAATGAGCCAATCGTCGAGATACGGGTGTACCAACACTCCTTGTTTTCTCAAAGCCGCCGCCACGACCACCATAACCTTGGAAAAGGTACGAGGCGCCGTAGCCAGACCGAACGGCAGCGCACAGAATTGAAAAAGCTGTCCCAGAACCGCAAAACGGAGAAACCGATGATGCGCCACCCGAATGGGAATATGAAGATAGACGTCTGACAGATCCAAAGATGTGAGAAAATCCCCCTTCTGCACCACTACTATGACCGAGCGCAACGTTTCCATGCGAAAGGAGGAAACTTTCAAAGCCTCGTTGACCCTTTTGAGATCTAGAATAGGCCGAGAGGAACCTTCCTTTTTGGGGACCACAAAATAAATCGAATAACAACCTGTCCCCCTTTCTGAAACCGGCACGGGAACGACCGTCCCCAGATCTATCAGCCGACGCAGCATCTGCCGAATCACCCTGGCCTTGACCCGAGAGTGACACGGAGAGGCGAGGAAAAAATCTGGAAGGAAAGTCTCGAATTCTAGCGCGTACCCGTCTCGCACCACCTCGAGTACCCACTGATCTGACGTGATATGGGTCAACCTCTGATAGAATTGACTCAAACGAGCCCCTACCCTTACCAGAGGCTGGACCCGCACACCTTCATTGTGAAGCACGCCCGGAGAACAGACCTCCCCCCGCCGCGTCTCGGCCTCCTCGCCGACCTCCGCGAAAGGGCTGAGTACGCTGAAAAAATCGACCTCTAGGTGCAACACTAAACCTACCCAGCCTATAGCGCCGAGTATCTTTGAAACGTGCACGCCCTGCCATACCTCGACCCCCTGCTTTGAGGCGCAACTCCGGCAAGCGCAGCATTTTGGCCTCACCAAGACCACGAACCAACTTATCCAACTCTTCTCCAAACAGCAAGGTCCCCTTGAAGGGGAGAGAACATAACTTGGACTTAGACGCCGCATCCGCCGTCCAACCACGAAGCCAAAGAACCCGACGAGCTCCAACCGCCAATGCCATATTCTTAGCAGAAGCTCTCAGCAGATCATAACTAGAATCTGCCAAAAAGGAAGAGCCCATCTCTAACTTGGCTAGCTCTTGCACCAAGGAAGCTACTACTACTACTACTTAAGCCGGGCCATCCAAAAGACTTTCAGCCCAACGGAAACACGCCCTGGCTACTAGGCCCCCCGCACAGAGCGGCCTGAAGTGACAATGCCGAGAGATCAAAATTGCGCCGAATGACTCTAATCTCCTATCCTGCAGATCTCTGAGAGCAGCTCCCCCCCCCCATCAACCGGACTAGCCGTAGCCTTGGTAACCGCGGTCACCACCGCATCCCACTGTCGGCGACTTAAAGGAGTCCTTATCCCCTTGCGGAATAGGGTACAGTCTCACCATAGCTCTGCTCACCCTACAAGGAGAATCTGGGGAGAACCACTCCTGGACGATCATATCTCTGAGATCCGAATTCATGGGAAAAGTACGCGCTGCCCGCCGAATTCCCTTAACTAAAGGGTCAAGCTGCTTAGCATCCGCTACCACCGGCTCAGGCGAATCAAACCTAAGCGTGGACACTACCTGCTCAATCAGCTCAGGAAGCTCATCCCTAGGGAAAATGCGCACCACCGAGGGGTCTTCACCTGGCAAAGGCCCCTCCTCCTCAGAAACCTTGTCCCCTAGGAAATCATCCCCCAGCAGACTACCCTCGTCATCTGAGGGAGGCAAGGAAAAAATTTGGCTCTTCAGACCAATCTAAACGCTGTCGCTTAGCAACCAGAGGCCCTGCTCCCTTCAGAGGCTCTAACTGATTAGGGCTTGACTGCCAGGCCTGAAACATGGCCCAAATAAAATCCGGAGGAAACTCCATGGTCCCTGCACCTTCCGGAGACCTAGAAGCACTCTGCCCCGGATCTTCCAACAGCGGGCGAGCAGCCACCCCCGTGGCGCCCGAATCCAAGATAGCGGCGTTCCCGCCAAAATCGGAACCGCCGCTACGGGCCCAGAGGACAAGTCAGAGACGGGCAAACCTTTACCGCTACCTGAACCCTCCGCAGCTAGTACCGGAGGTGAAGAATCAGGCTGTTTAGGCTCCCCACAGAACCTGCATTGAGCTCCTGGCGTGTCTATCCCTCTTCGCGCACAAGAACGGCAGCGCGACGGCTTTCCCGCCGACATCGCAAATTTAAAGTGGTACACCCTAACGTCCCAGCTCTCTCAAAGTTGCTCAAAATCCCCAGGCCTCTCTGTCAGCTTCCCAAACAACACAGTCAAGCACTGCCAAGCAGCCAAACACTGTTTCTTTTTCTTTCCTTTTTTTTTTTTTTACACTCACAACAAAAGCCCAGTTGCTAAGAGCTGACAGGGACTAAGCACTCAAGGTTCCTGCCATAGCAGGAGCCGAGGCAACAGGCAGAAAGTTCAGAAAGAGGATTTCAAAGCTACAAACTGCCAGAAGTTATGGCGCTCAAGGTTCCTGTCACAACAGGAGCCGAGGCACATGGCTGCCTAACCAAAGGCCAGCCGGAGAATAAGCCACACACCGGCTAAATTCCACAGAGAAAAGTGAATCCCACTGGACCCGCTTTTCTTGAAGCACTCAACCAAAAATAATTCCAAGTACAGGGTATTAGTTAAGAAAATCTAATCCTACCAGACCAGACTGACTGCTCAGGCTGCATGTCTACCCTCTGCTGGAGACTGAGATTTACTGACTGCTTGGGGGTTGGCTGCTAGCTTATACTGGTTTAAGTTTTAGTGTTCTCAGTCTCCCTCTGCTGGTAGGCATGCATAACCCAAGCGTCTTGACCAGTCTGGAGGGTCGCTGAGGAAGTAAAACTTTTAATTGCTCATAACTCCTATTCACTTGTTCAGTACCCATGTCTGTTTTATCATTTCCACCTTAAGAACTTTATCTCTTATTTGTCCTGTTTGTCTGTCTTAATTAGATCGTAAGCTCTGCTGAGCAGGGACTGTCTCTTACATGTTCGGTGTACAGCGCTGTGTACACATCTAGTAGTGCTACAAAAATGGTAAGTTGTAGTAGTAGTAGTAGTAGTAGTAAAACTAGCTGATGACTACTTAAACAAGACTTAGCCATGAGCAGAACCAATATCAGCATCCGTGGCATATTCATGGGTGGGTCCAGAAAGAAAAGTCTTTGACCTGTAACTACTGCAGGAGTAAAATAAGGTAAGGCAGCTGAGGTAAACATGCAACCCCAAAGTATCAAACTGCACACAATACTGTGTAGCTTGCAATACAGCTTTTAATAGACAGCATTGTGCTGAAGCATTTCTTACAGCTTTCATCATAGTCATATTCAAGACTCCCTGCACTTACGTCATCAAAAAGTTAATGTATAGTCCCTTACTAGTAAAAAAGGCCCGTTTCTGACACAAATGAAACGGGCGCTAGCAAGGTTTTCCTCGGAGTGTGTATGTTTGAGTGTGTGTGAGTAACTGTGTGAAAGAGAGTGAATGTGCGAGTGTGTGACAGAGAGTGAGACTGGGTGCGAGTGTGTCTGTGAGAGAGAAAGAGAGTGTGTGTGTGAGCATGAGAGTGTGTGCCAGGGCCCCCCTCCCTCCCGCCCTCCGAGTTCCAGGGTCGTCGTCCCCCCCTCCGAGTTCCAGGGTCGTCGTCCCCCTCCCTCCGAGTTCCAGGATCGTCCCCTCCCTCCCTCCCTCCCTGCCTCCATCCGCGTTTCAGGGTCCCCTCCCTCCCTTGCATTATGCTTTCTCCCCTGCATTCATCCATATGCAGGCAACGTCCTCTGTGCCCTGCCCCCTCCCTCCATCCATCCATGTGCATCTCTCCCCTGCCCCCTCCACCTCCCTCCGAGTTCTAGGCCCCCCTCCCTCCCCCCACCCCGATTTCCAGGGTCCCCCCTCCCTCTGTCCCTCCGTCCCTCCCTCCCAGTTCCAGGGTCCCATGGAACTGGGAGGGAGGGGGGACAGATAACTTTGGAGGAGTGACGTCAGCAGGTGGTTACAATCCCAGTGACACACATTGGAACGTTGGAGGAGAACGTTGGAGGAGTGATGTCAGCAGGTGGTTACGATCCCAGTGAGACACATTGGAATGTTGGAGGAGCAAATTATTATATTAGATATCAAACAGCTAAACAAAATTTCCACATTCATGGAAGTGTTTGATTCTGTATCAGCTGAAATTTTCATTGTGCATCCTACATTGTTTCATTTAATAGTTGATTGTCTGTTACTCATACTTTACATTTTATACATTTAATGTTAAATTCAACTACTAATTGCAAAGTATTTAGACAAATTCAATGTCCTCCATTAAGGGACACAAGTGTCATTTAAGATGAAGGAACAGCAAAGATAAAAATCAGCATACAGTTTACAGTTTATACTCCAAGATAACCCTGAAAATGTTACTTACCAGTGCAGGCCAATGTGCAGAAGATACTGGGCTTCCCTGAATCACAACCGGATCTTTTCGAGGTGCCCAAACCAAAGACCCTTCTAACAAAACCACCAAAACATCATCTTCATGAATTTTCACCCAAGAATTCAGTTTCCATGTAGAATCAAACTCTACAAACATCTGTGGAAGAGTTTACAGATTTAACAATAAAGTAGGAAATTTACAACAGGCAGTCAGAACTTACCTCAGTACAACATAACATTCTTTTACGGAAAGAATTCTACACTTTCTAGTACATTCACAGGATCCCTTTATGATTCTCATTAACATTAATCCAGGGATGCCACCTGATACCCCTACCAGTTCCAGGATTTCCCCTCAACCTAGACTGATCTACCATAAATATAGAACATACCCTGCCAGCTAATCTAATTATCACTCCATGTGTGTCCAATAAAGGATCTGAAGTCAATGCCTTACTAGAGTCTATCCACCAGCACTTTTTTCACTACACTCCCACATCAAGCATGAATGTTTCCTTCTCTGCCACTGTGGTGACCATCAGCAGCTCCTCTCACTCCCACAGCAGTTAACACTGCCATTTAATAGGGTGTCATCTACAGGCCGACTGAATTTTGGTTTTGGTTACAACGCCAAAACTGGCCCAAAATACTTTTAAAGCTCAGTTTCAGACAAAATGATATTTTAATTTTCAGCTGTTTCAGCTATGACTGACTGTACATTTTCGGTGGAAGTCAAAAAGCTGTGCTTTGTGCTACTTGTCTCCCTCTCCCCACCACTCGTTGGCCCCCCTATCGGTCTGGAGGTGTAGTTGAGGCAAGAGTGTTTCCTATTTCTCAATTATTCCTGCGCATTGTGGCTCTGTTCCCAAAATGGCTGCCATGACTGGGGCATTACTCCTGCCCCAACTACACCTCTAGACCACCAGGGATTGTAAGGTAATCCAGGGTGGGGAGAGGGGGTGCTACTCTTTTTATATTCTTTTTTTCTTATACCGTGATTGCATGTAATGCAGTTAAGAACGTAAGAGCAGCCATACTGGGTCAGACCAGTGGTCCATCTAGCCCAGTATCCTGTTTCCGAACAGTGGCTAATCCAGGTCACAAGTACCTGGCAGAAACCCAAATTCTGGCAACATTCCTTGCTACAAATCCCAGGGCAAGCAGTTGCTTCCCCATGTCTCTCAACAGCAGATTGTGGACTTTTCCTCCAGGGTCATGTCCAAACCTTTTTTTAAACCCAGATACACTAACTACTGTTACCAACATCCTCTGGCAAAGAGTTCCAGAGATTAACTATTCGTTGAGTGAAAAAATATTTCCTCCTATTTGTTTTAAAAGTATTTCCATGTAACTTCTTCGAGTGTCCACTAGTCTTCATACTTTCGGAATGAGTAAAAAAAAAATCAATTTCTACTCGTTCTACACCACTCAGATGTGTAGACTTCAATCATATCTCCCCTCGTCCATCTTTTTTTTTCAAACTGAAGAGCCCTAACCTCTTTAGCCTTTCCTCATGTGGCAGAAGTTCCATCCCCTTTATCATTTTGGTCGCTCTTCTTTGAACCTTTTCTAATGCTGCTATATCTTTTTTGATGTACGGCGATCAGAACTGAATACTCAAGGTATGCAACAATATAGAGGCATTATAGTATTTTCGGACTTATTCACCATCTCTTTCCTATGAATTCCTGGCATCCTGTTTGCTTCTGAGCAAAAGATTTCAGCGTATTATTTACAACACCTAGATGTTTTTTCTTGAGTGCTGACCACTATCTAAGATCCTGTCTAGGCGACACGTGAGGTCTGACACCTTCGCACCAGGCAGGCAAATGTTCAGGAAATCCACCAACCACCCAATTATCTACATGCTTAATGACTGAATCACCAACTACAACAGTGTCCTAACCCTTCCTGCCTGACCAGTTCTTGGAGACATATTCTCGGTGCAAGATTTTGTATAATAGTTTATGTTAAATAGAGTGCTACAAATAAATGTTTTTGATACAAATATTTAGCAGGAATTTAAATCTGTAAATTTGGGATGGTAAGCTCCTTAAGAATTAACTTCTCTGTGGAGTTATGATGTCGGCTGTCATTCTGAGTGTGACGCAAAGTCATCCACTGTAAAAGCTCCATGGCTTGTAGTTTTTACATTAGCTGCAGTCCATATGTGCAGGCAATTTTACTTGGAGGTAAAACCCAGTCTTTCATTATTTAAATTATATTCTGGCTCTGTTGTAAAACTCTCTCCTGATGCTGATTGTATGTATTGTTATTCTTAATAAAAATGTTTGCAGTACATTATATTCTGACTTGGATACTGTGGGTTTAGCAGAAGGATGCAGACTGGAAGCTATGACAATCTCCAACAGCCCTTGCTGGTTCACATTCACCCAACCAACCTTGAGTTTTCAGTTTGAGCTGAAACAAATCAAGTACGAGTTTTGGCTGCAGTTTTGGTTTTGGCTGAAAGCTTTCAGACAGTTTCAGTGGCAATTTCGGTCAAAACTGAAAAAAACCAATTTTGGTTGACCTCTCATGTCATCTTCTACTGAGGTGTGAAGCCAATCTAATGTCTCCTGCCATGAGATTGCCCCACACAGCTTCAGAGATGACGTCCTATTAAGCACCATGGCTGTGGGATTAGGAAGAGGGCAAGTGTTTCAAACTGTGCTTTTCAGCAGATCTAGCTACAACAGACAATAATGTGCCAGGTAGTGTGTAGAATGTAGGGTAACAGGAGGAGAAAATTCCTGCAGGGAAAAAGGGGGATATAATGCCTAGAAGAGAGTTAGGGGAATTGAGGGAAGGGAGACTTGTCTGGAGACAGAACCTTATATAGGCTGGAAGGTGGTGATTAGAGTGAACCTAAAATAGGAGCAGATACAACTGGGGGGGGGGGGGGGGGAAGAAAGGGAAAATTAGGTTCTTACCTTGGTAATTTTCTTTCCTTTAGTCACAGCAGATGAATCCATTACTAATGGGTTGTGTCCACCTACCAGCAGGGGGAGATAGAGTACACTGAAAACCATAGTGCCTCCTGGACGGCTAGCTCCATCTGCCTCTCAGTATTTGAAGCTTCCAAAGCAGCGTTAAACCGCAAAGTAGCATAACATGAACTTACCTCACAGCGAACAAACGCCCCAGAACAGGAGCAATAACACAAAGGAGGGACGAACTCAACCTCCTGTAGTAGAACAGAAATCCTGAAGACTGTTTTCCAACTTCTCCCAATGAGGGAACATGTCTGCAGGAAAAACTGAACACAAAACAGAGTCAATCAGGGAGGGATCATGGATTCATCTGCTGTGACTAAAGGAAAGAAAATTACCAAGGTAAGAACCTAATTTTCCCTTCCTTGTCATCAGCAGCAGATGAATCCATTACAAATGGGATGTATCAAAGCAATCCCTAGATAGGGCGGGAACAAGCCACACCACGCGCCAGCACTTGTGCTCCAAAAAGCATGTCCCTCTTGGCAGCCACATCCAGCCTGTAATGACGGGCAAAAGAGAGCTTAGAAGCCCAAGTAGCTGCACTACATATCTCTTGAAGAGAGAGTGCTCCCGTCTCAGCCCAAGAGGAAGAAATCGCTCTTGTGGAAATGTGCCTTAAAGGCGTCAGGCGGAGGCCGGCCAGATAGCAGTTATGCAGAAAAAATGGCTTCCTTAAGCCAACGGGCTATAGTGGCTTTAGACGCTGGAGACCCTCTGCGAGGACCTGACAACAATACAAAAAGGTGATCAGAGGTCCTGAAAGCATTAGACATCTGCAGATACTGCAACAGAGCCCTGCGCACATCCAGAAGGTGCAACTGCCCAAAAGAATCTGGAAACTCCTCCCTAGTAAAGGAGGGCAGATAAATAGGCTGGTTTAGGTGAAACGCTGAAACCACCTTAGGCAGGAAATAAGGCACAGTACGGTACCGTTACTCCGGACTCTGAGAATTGCAGAAATGGGTCTCGACAGGACAGCGCCTGGAGCTCAGACACCCGACTCGCCGATGTAATGGCCACCAAAAAAACTGTCTTTAGAGTCACATCCTTCTCCAAAGCTCGCCTCAGCGGCTCGAAGGGCGAACACTGAAGAGCCTTTAATACTAGCCCCAGGTTCCAAGCCGGACAAGGGGCTCGCACGTGAGGCCGGAGCCGAAGCACCCCTCTAAGAAACCGTGCAATGTCCAGATGCGCAGACAGGGAGAGGCCAGCGACCTTCCCCCGAAAACATGCCAAGGCTGCCACTTGAACACGCAGCGAATTATAGGCCAAGCCTTTTTGTACACCATCCTGCAAAAAGTCAAGAATCGGCGAGACAGAAGCCGCATGGGTGTGATCGCCTCTGGAACACACCAGGCCTCAAAATGGCGCCAAATCCGGGCATACGCAACAGAAGTGGACTGCTTGCGGGCTCGCTAGAGAGTGGAGATGACCTTGTTAGAATAGCCCTTGTCTCTCAATTGCACCCTCTCAAAAGCCATGCCCATAAGACCAAAGCAGCAGGGATCATCCATGGTTACCTGGCCCTGCGTCAACAGGTTCGGTACCAGAGGCAAAGGAAGAGGAGCCTCCACCAGCATCCGCCGGGGGTCTGCATACCAGAGCCGCCTGGGCCAACCCGGTACAATGAGAATCACCACTCCCTGGTGCAGCCGAATTCGCAGGAGTACTCGTCCTATCAAGGGCCAAGGCGGGAACACATATAGGAGGCCCAGAGGCCAGGGTTGAGCCAAGGCATCCAACCCTGCCGATCGAGGATCTCTCCGTCTGCTGTAAAAGCACGGGACTTTGGCATTTGTGCTTGATGCCATCAGATCTGCTATGGGCGTTCCACATTTGGCATAGAGTTGAAGGAACACTTTGTCTGCCAACTCCCACTCCGCTGGGTCGATGTGGTGTCTGCTTAGATAATCAGCTTGCACGTTGCTCTGACCTGCAATACGAGCTGCGGACAGGAACTGTAGATGCAGCTCGGCCCAGTGGCAAATCACAGGGAGCCAACTGAGTCTGCACTGATAATCCTGGGCAATGGGAGACCAACGTTGTAGCAGGGAACACTGCAGCAGTCTCATGTGCGCTCTCGCCCAAGGCACCACTTCTAGGGTGGCCGTCATCGACCCCAAGAGCTGGACAATGTTCCAAGCTCGCGGGCGAGGCATCCTCAGGAGCAGAAGGACCTGGGTCTGACGCTTGCACCTCCTTTGCTTGGGTAAAAAAACAACAACCCCGAGGCCGTGTCGAACCGAACCCCCAAATACTCTAGAGATTGAGAGGGGGTCAGGTGACTTTTGGGTATATTGACGACCCAGCAGAGAGAATGCAGTACTGAGACCACTCTGGCTGTTACATGTCGACTCTCTTCTGCAGAATCCGCTCTGATGAGCCAGTCGTCAAGGTACGGGTGAACCCGGATACCCTCTCACCTGAGAACGGCAGCTACTACCACCATTACCTTGGAAAAGGTTCGGGGAGCTGTGGCGAGGCCAAAGGAAAGGCCCGAAAGTGAAAGAGTTTTCCCAACACCGCAAACCGGAGAAGCCAAATAGGGATGTGCAAGTAAGCTTCTTTCAGGTTCAGAGAAGTGAGAAACTCTCCTGACTGAACCGCCGCAATGACGGAGCGCAGGGTTTCCATGTGGAAATGCCGCACTTTGAGTGACTCGTTGACTTTCTTAAAGTCGAGAATGGGCTGAAAAGACCTGCCTTTTCGAGGCACCACAAAATAAATGGAGTAACGACCGAAGCCGCATTCGGCAGGAGGCACGGGGATCACTGCTCCCAGGTGCAACAAAGCCTTGCAAGGTCTCCTCTACCACCGCCCGTTTGATGGCAGTGCCGCATCAGTACTCCAAAAACACGTCTCTCATCGGGGCAGTAAATTCCAATCTGTAGCCGTCTCTGATCAGGTCCAAAACCCACTGATCTGAGGTAATCTTGACCCACTCCTCGAGAAAGAGGGAAAGATGTCCTCCAACTGCAGGAATCGAGGAGTGGGCCGGCGCACCATCATTGAGAGGGTCACCCATGAACTCCAGGCCTTGAACCGGCCGCTGCGGAGTTCCTCTGCTGAAAATGGGCACGCGAAGGAAACCCAGCAGAACGCCCCAGGAGGTACCTTCTAGCTTCACGGAAGCGAGGTCTGGAAGAGGAGGGAACCGCCTGACCCTTGGAAGAAGGCCGCGGCCTATCCTCAGGTAACCGCTGGGGTTTAGCATCCCTCAGGCCCTTGACAATTTTCTCCAACTCCTCACCAAACAGGAGAAGGCCCTGGAAGGGCAACTTCACCAACCTTTGCTTAGAGGCCATGTCAGCCACCCAATGCCGCAGCCATAGAAGACGGCGAGCGGCCACCACCACAGACATCTGTTTAGCCGAGGCTCTGACCAGATCATAAAGGGTGTCAGCCAAAAATGACAAGGCCGACTCCATCCGCAGTGCCACCTCCACAAGGGGCTCCGCTCCATCTCCGGGCTGTTCCACTGCCTGTTGCAACCAAGCGAGGCAGGCTCGAGCAGCATAACAACTGCACAAAGACGCCCGTAAGGCTAGGCCTGAAATTTCAAAGGACCGTTTCATTGCTGATTCCAGCCGTCGGTCCTGCATGTCCTTCAGGGCGACCCCTCCCTCTACTGGGAGGGTAGTCTTCTTCGTCACAGCCATGACTACGGCATCTACTTTAGGCACGGCCAAGCGTGCGAAGTGCTCCTCACTAAGAGGGTATAAGTGCCCCATTGCCCTGGCAACTTTCAAAGGCCCCTCGGGGTCAGTCCATTGAGCTGAAATAAGCTCTTGGATGGAGTCATGCAAAGGAAAGGCTCGAGCAGGCTTCTTAGTACTTGCCATCCTCGGATTACCAGAGGAGGCCTGAAAGCACATGGCGCTCCAGGACGCCCAACCCCCTCTGCCTTCAGTATATGAAATTTCCAAAGCAGAGTGAATAAAAAAGGCAATATAACAAACTTCCTCACAGAGAACAAACGCCCCAGAAAAGGGGCAATAACCAAAGGAGGGACGATGATAACCTCCCGCAATAAAAACAGCATGTAGAAACTCTGATAGCTTGTCTTCAAGTACTCCTGATGAGGCACAATGTCTGTATGCAACATCTGTACAAAAACTAAAGTCAGTCAGGGAGGGATCATGGATTCATCTGCTGTGACTAAAGGAAAGAAAATTATCAAGGTAAAAACCTAATTTTCCCTTCCTTGTCATCAACAGCAGATGAATCCATTAAATGATGGGATGTACCAAAGCACTCCCTAAGTAGGGTGGGAACAGGCAACTCCGCGAGCAAGTACTTGCGCTCCAAAATGCGCATCCTGCCACGCTGCCACATCCAGCCTGTAATTCCGCACAAAAGAGAGCTGAGAAGCCCAGGTAGCCACACGACAGATCTCCTGAAGAGAAATGACACCCGTTTCAGCCCACGAAGAGGACATTTCCCTCATAGAGTGCGCTTTAAACGCGTCAGGTGGCGACTGCCCTGAAAGCAGATAAGCAGAAAAAATGAGTTCCTTCAGCCAGCGGGCTATAGTGGCCTTAGACACCAGAAACCCCTGTCGGGGACCTGCCAACAGAACAAATAAATGATCAAAATTCCTAAACTCATTTGACATCTGCAGATACTGCCACAGAGCCCTGCGGACATCCAAAAGGTGCAATTGCCCAAAGGAGTCCGGAAACTCCTCCTTAGAGAAGGAAGGAAGAAAGATGGGCTGGGTGAGGTGAAAAGCTGAAACCACCTTAGGCAGAAAAGAAGGCACCGTACGAACAGTTACCCCAGATTCCGAGAACTGCAGAAAAGGATCCAGACAAGAAAGCGCCTGAAGCTCAGACACTCTTCTAGCCGACGTCATTGCCACTAAAAAAAACTGTCTTGAAAGTCACATCCTTCTCAGAAGCCCGTTTAAGAGGCTCAAACAGAGATCGCTGGAGTGCCTTCAACCTGAGCTCCAGGTTCCAAGCCGGAAAAGGCGACCGCAAAGGAAGACGGAGACAAAGCGCCCCTCTGAGAAAACAGAGAATATCCGGATGAGCAGCAAGGGACAATCCGGAGACTTTCCCCCGGAAGCAGGCCAACGCTGCCACTTGAACTCGAAGGGAATTGTAGGCCAGGCCATTTTGTAGCCCGTCCTGCAAAAAGTCCAGCAAGAGCGAGACTGTTGCCAGAGTCGGCGAGATAGACTTTGGCGTACACCACGCCTCAAAAGTGCGCCAGATCCGAGCATAAGTCGCAGAGGTAGACCGCGTGCGAGCCTGCAAGAGCGTGGCAATAACCTTATTAGAATAGCCCTTGTCCCTCAATTGCGCCCTCTCAAGAGCCAGGCCGTAAGACCAAAGCGGCAAGGATCTTCCATAGTCACCGGGCCCTGAACTAACAGGTTCGGAACCCGAGGCAAAGGAAGAGGCACGTCCACAAGCATCAGCCAGAGATCCGCATACCATGGACACCTTGGCCAATCCGGGGCAATGAGAATCACCAATCCTCAGTGCAAATGAATCCGAAGTAGAACTCGCCCTATCAAGGGCCAAGGAGGGAACACATACAGGAGGCCAGAAGGCCAAGGTTGAGCCAGAGCATCCAACCCCGCCAAGCGAGGATCTCTCCTTCTGCTGAAAAATCGAGGGACTTTGGCGTTTACGCTTGACGCCATGAGATCCAAGCTTGGAGTCCCCCATTTGGCACAAATCTGAAGAAAAACTGTCTGCCAGCTCCCATTCCGCCGGGTCGATTTGATGTCTGCTGAGGAAATCGGTTTACAAGTTGCTCTGACCAGCTATGCGAGCCACGGACAGCAGCTCTAGGTGGCGCTCGGCCCAGTGGCAGATCTGAGACGCCTCCGCAGCCAGGGCCCTTGCACTGAGTGTTGCCCTCTCAATTGATGTAGGCAGACAGAACTCAGGCAGGAAGACCCTTCAGCGTCCTGTGGAAGGCCAGAAGAGCCTGAAATATCGCTCTCAGTTCCAAGCGATTGATGGACCATCCCGCTTCCGCGGTGGGCCACAGACCCTAAGCATAGCGTCCCCGGCAATGAGCTCCCCAGTCCGAAAGGCTGGCATCCGTTATCACCAGACAACAAAAAGGAAGAGCCAGTGGCATCCCCTGCCACAGTCTGCTGTAGGAGAGCCACCAATCCATATTGCGCTGGGCCGCAGGAAGCCACCGTAGTCTGCGTTGGTATTCCTGGGAAATCGGAGACCATTGCTGAAGCAGAGCAAGCTGCAGCGGTCTCATGTGAGCTCTCACCCAGGGAACCACCTCTATGGTGGCCATCATCGATCCCAGGAGCTGAACAAAGTCTCAAGCTCGAGGGCGAGGCATCCGCAGGAGCAGGCAGACCTGATTCTGAAGCTTGAGCCGCCTGCTGTCAGGAAGAAAAACAAACCCCAAAGCCGTGTCAAACCGGACCCCCAAATACTCAAGAGACTGAGAGGGGGGTCAGGTGACCTTTGGGCATATTTATTTTATTTATGGCATTTATATCCCACATTATTCCCACCCATGGACAGGCTCAATGTGGCGTACAATAGTCTATTAAACAACATTAATACAAAATACAAGAATTAGCGTCAGAGAAGGGAAAGAGGAACAACAGGAGGGAGAGGGAGAGAGGGAAGGTGACAATTTGTCGATGTGGCTGCCGTGGCTCAGAGGGATGTAACACCAGGAGGGCCCACAGCATATTGACTACCCAGCCCAGAGTCTGAAGAACTGTAACAACTCTGGCTTCGGCAAGACGACTCTCGTCTGCCGAATCCACTCTGATGTCCACTCTGATGAGCCAGTCGTCAAGATAAGGGTAAACTCTGATACCCTCTCGCCTGAGAAAGGCAGCCACTACCACCATGACCTTGGAAAAAGTCCGAGGGGCAGTCGCCAGGCCAAAAGGCAAGGCGCGAAACTGGAAATGTTGGCTCAATACCGCAAACCGGAGAAACAGCTGATGCGGCGGCCAGATGGGAATATGCAAGTAGAGGGAACCCGCTCCATCGGCAGGTTGCTCAACCGCCTGCTGCAATCAGGAAAGGCAGGCCCGGGCTGCACAGGAACTGCAAATAGCCGCCCATAAGGAAAGGCCCGAGATATCAAAGGACCGCTTCAGTGCGGATTCCAGCCGCTGGTCCTGCATATCTTTCAAAGCGACCCCTCCCTCCACCGGGAGAGTAGTCTTTTTAGTCAAAGACCCAGAGGGTCAACTGGCTTTCCCTCAGGGGGTAAAGGTGACACACAGCCCTGGCCACCTTCAAGGGACACTCAGGGTCAGACCACTGAGCTGAAATAAGCTCCTGGATGGAAGCATGCATGGGAAAAGCCCGAGAAGGCTTCTTAGTGCTAGTGCTAGTCATCCTAGGATTAATAGAAGAGGCAGTGCCCTCGTCAGGATCTTCAATACAAAGAGCCTGTAAGGCATCAGAAATGAGAGCTGGCAGCTCATTGTGGTGGAAAATCCGAACCGCTTTAGGGTCATCCAACTCCTGTGGCAAGCAGCCACCCTGGGCTATCAAGAACTGGAGGCAATCCAGACCGACAGGAATTGTCAGGAGCACAAATTCAGGGGAGAAAAACTCACCCTGTACATCCGCCCCCACATTGGGGGAAGCAGAGGCAAAAGCTCCTCTAGAAACCTCGAAACAAGGCATCCCCCTGCACTCAGACCCCTCCGCAACCGCGAGGGTCGAGTCACGCCCCGGCCATGCTTGTGCCAGCATTAGCATCTAGGCAGCATGTGCTGCAAAGCCCCGCTGCTGATCTGCGTTTCCCACAGTGGGAGTAGCGCTTAACCCCTTCAGCAGCCATCAAATACAGAAAACAAAATGGCGCCTTCGCACCAACACTTACCCTGCACAGAGCGCTGTCAGCGGGAACCTCCCCGGAGGAGCTGGGCACCACTCTCACCTCAGGAGACCGAGTCAAACGAGCTGCGGTCAAGCTGCACCGAACCAGGAGCTCAGGAGAAAGCCTCTCTCTGTTTTTTGTTTTTTTTTTTTTACTGTGAGGAAAGTTAGAGGCAGGCAGCCACAGAGGAACTCCGGGCGGAGGGGGATTGGGTAAGGCAGGGACAGGAAAAACCAAGTATGCCTTTAAAGTGGGCACCACCAGCCACAACACCCTCTGCTCTACTGGCAAAGCACAGGAGCCACCCCAGGCAGAAATCCAGGAGCTGAGAAGTGACATCCACACCTGCTGGGAGACAGAGTTATACTGAAGGCAGAGGGGGTTGGGCGTCCTGGAACACCATGTGCTTTCAGTTTTCTCTATCTCCACCTGCTGGTAGGCGGATACAACCCATCAGTTAATAGATTCATCCGATCGCAGGCCCACCCCGGAGGAGTTAGAAAACACTCTTACCTCACCAGACCGAGTATCACAGCTCCGGTCCCATAGAAGAATCAAAGGAAAGGTAAAATTATGTATAATCATACCTGATAATTTTCTTTCCATTAATCATAGCTGATCAATCCATAGACTGGTGGGTTGTGTCCATCTACCAGCAGGTGGAGATAGAGAGCAAACTTTTGCCTCCCTATATGTGGTCATGTGCTGCCGGAAACTCCTCAGTATGTCGATATCAAAGCTCCATCCGCAGGACTCAGCACTTAGAGAATTACACCCACGAAGGGACACTCTGCCCAGCTCACCACCGCCGAAACGGGGGAGGGGAATTAACCCAGCTCATCCCCACACAAGTGGGGGAGGGGAATCCGTCCAGCTCATCCCCGCGGAGCGGGGGAGGGACACCACACCCGCCGATGCGGGGGGATCTGGCTTATCCTGCAACCGCAACTGCGGGAGGAGCTGACTGACCCTAACACCGCCGAAGCGGGAGGGGTACAAAGCTACCCTACAGCCGCACGAAGCGGGAGGGAGTGCCGGCAGAATTTTAAGTCTCAATCCAGCCCCGTAAAACGGAGGGGAGAGGAAT
The DNA here is from genome assembly GCF_901765095.1 of Microcaecilia unicolor. Classification (NCBI taxonomy): domain Eukaryota; kingdom Metazoa; phylum Chordata; class Amphibia; order Gymnophiona; family Siphonopidae; genus Microcaecilia; species Microcaecilia unicolor. The sequence goes on along the minus strand of NC_044038.1, from coordinate 186,513,585 downwards.
GCAGCAGCTCACTGTAACACAAACTCGTCTTAACTCTTGAAGAATCCAAGTGAAAAAACTTGAACACGAAGTCTTTCTGAAGTAACTGAAGACTAAACTTGAACCTGAAATGCAACCAGAATAAAAACAGTACAGATATCAGGGAGGGGCTATGGATTGATCAGCTATGATTAATGGAAAGAAAATTATAGGTATGATTATACATAATTTTACCTTCCATATCATCAAGCTGATCAATCCATAGACTGGTGGGATGTACCGGAGCAGTACTCACCCAGGGCGGGACATTGAAATCCCTGACCTCAACACTGAAGCTCCAAACCGGGCCTCCGCCCGTGCAGCCACAGTCAAACGGTAATGCTTGGAGAATGTATGAGCCGAAGCCCAAGTTGCCGCCTTGCATATCTCTTCCAAGGAGACGGATCCGGCCTCTGCCATCGAGGCCGCCTGAGCTCTCGTGGAGTGAGCCTTCAGCTGGATAGGCGGCACCTTCCCCGCGGCCACATAAGCCGCTGCAATGGCTTCCTTGACCCATCTTGCCACTGTAGGCTTAGCAGCCTGCAGACCCTTACGAGGACCTGCAAACAGGACAAACAGATGATCCGATTTCCGGAAATCATTGGTCACTTCCAAGTATCTGATGATGACTCGTCTCACATCCAGATATTTAAGAGCAGAGTACTCCTCTGGGTAGTCCTCCCTACGAAAGGAAGGGAGACAGAGCTGCTGATTCACATGGAAGCGAGAAACAATCTTGGGCAGGAAGGAAGGCACTGTGCGAATAGTCACTCCTGCCTCAGTGAACTGCAGAAAGGGCTCTCGACATGAGAGCGCCTGGAGCTCGGAAACTCTTCTGGCTGAAGTGATAGCCACCAAAAAGACTGCTTTCAACGTCAGGTCTTTCAGAGATGCCCTCGACAAGGGTTCAAAAGGCGGCTTCTGCAATGCTCTTAGTACCAGGTTGAGATTCCACGCAGGCACCACTGAGTGCAGAGGAGGGCGCAGGTGATTAACTCCCTTGAGAAAGCGCACCACATCTGGCTGCGAAGCCAGGGAAGCACCCTTCAGGCGGCCCCTGAAGCAAGCCAGAGCCGCTACCTGGACTTTAAGGGAACTGAGCGACAGGCCTTTCTCCAGACCTTCTTGCAGGAACGCCAACACTGAAGAAATTGGAGCAGTGAAGGGAGAAAGTGAGCCTGCTTCACACCACGCTGCAAAGATACGCCAAACCCTGGCGTAAGCAGTAGAAGTAGAGCGCTTCCTCGCTCTCAGCATAGTGGCGATGACCTTGTCTGAGAAGCCCTTCTTCCTCAGACGCTGCCGCTCAATAGCCAGGCCGTAAGACCAAAGGGGGAGGGATCCTCCAACACCACGGGACCCTGATGTAACAGGCCCTGCTCCACTGAGGGCCGCAGAGGATCGTCGACTGAGAGCCTGATCAAGTCCGCATACCAGGGACGCCTGGGCCAATCCGGACCCACCAGGATTACCCTGCCGGGATGCTTTGTCACCCGGTCTAGCACCCTGCCCAACATGGGCCAGGGCGGGAACACATAGAGAAGCTCTTGTGTCGGCCACTGTTGGAGAAGAGCATCTACTCCCAGGGATCGAGGGTCCCGTCCTCTGCTGAAAAAGCGCGGCACTTGGCAATTGGCCGATGACGCCATCAGATCTAGGCTCGGCTGGCCCCAGCGCTTCGTGATGTCCAAGAACGCCTGAGCAGATAGCTGCCACTCTCCGGGCTCCAAGGTATGGCGACTGAGAAAGTCCGCCTTGACATTCATGACTCCGGCAATGTGGGCAGCTGAAAGCTGCTCCAGGTTCACTTCCGCCCACTGGCAAAGATTCATAGCCTCCTTGGCTAGAGGGGCGCTCTTGGTACCTCCCTGGCGGTTGACATAGGCCACAGCCGTGGCATTGTCCGACAGGACCCGTACAGGCTTCAACACCAGTACCGGGATGAACTCCAAAAGCGCCAACCGAATGGCTCTGAGTTCCAGGAGGTTGATAGACCACTTTGCCTCTGCAGGAGACCAGAGCCCCTGCGCTGTCCTTCCCAAGCAGTGGGCTCCCCAGCCCGACAACGAGGCGTCCGTCGTGACGACAATCCACTCTGGGGTCACCAGAGGCATTCCCGCAGACAACTTGTCCGTCTGCATCCACCAGCTCAGCGCCTTGCGCACTGCTGGGTCCAAGGGAAGGCGCACAGCATAATCCTCCGACATCGGAGTCCAGCGCTGCAGCAAAGAGAGTTGAAGCGGTCTCATATGAGCCCTGGCCCAGGGCACAACTTCCATCGTGGCCGTCATAGAGCCCAACAGCTGCACATAGTCCCAAGCCCGAAGGGGAGAGGCTACTAGGAACTGGTCCACCTGAGCCTGAAGTTTGACAATCCGATTGTCTGGCAGGAACACTCTGCCCACTTGGGTGTCGAATCGAACTCCCAGGTACTCCAGGGACTGAGTCGGGCGCAGCTGGCTCTTCTCCCAGTTGATGATCCATCCCAGGGAGCTCAAAAGAGCAACTACCCGGTCCACAGCTTTGCCGCACTCTGCATAAGAGGGGGCTCGGATCAACCAGTCGTCCAGATAAGGATGGACTTGTACCCCTTCCTTTCGTAGGAAGGCCGCGATGACCACCATTACTTTGGAAAAGGTCCGCGGAGCAGTAGCCAACCCGAAAGGGAGGGCTCTGAACTGGAAGTGTCGTCCCAGGACTGCAAAACGCAGAAAGCGTTGATGAGGAGGCCAGATGGGAATATGCAGGTACGCTTCCTTGATGTCCAAGGATGCCAGGAACTCTCCTGCCTTCACTGCCGCTATAACAGAGCGGAGAGTCTCCATGCGAAAGTGCCGCACTTTCAAGGCCCGATTGACCCCTTTGAGGTCGAGGATAGGCCGGACAGAACCTCCTTTCTTTGGTACCACAAAGTAAATGGAGTAACGTCCCTTGCCAAGCTGACTTTCTGGCACCGGAACGACCGCGCACAGGCGGATCAGATTGTCCAAGGTCTGCTGCACTGCCACAGCTTTGACCGGAGACTTGCAGGGAGAGAGTACAAACCCGTCTTTTAAGGGTCGGCAGAACTCTAGTTGTAGCCGTCTCTGATGACTTCCAGCACCCACGCGTCTGAAGTTATTGTGGTCCACCTCGCCCAGAAACGAGGACAGCCGTCCTCCAATCTGCACTGGGGCGTGGACCAAGACCCCGTCATTGGGTACGAGACCCTGGGGGAGGACCGGAGGGAGCACCTCCGGGACGGCGGTCTCTGCGAAAGGAATGCTGCTTGGGGGAGAAATTCCTCTTGAAGGAAGAGGGGGCAGAGCCCGACTTGCCCGGGCGGTACCGACGGGCTTCCTGCAACCGTCCTCTGGAGGTACCGGGACGAGTACTAGCCCGAGCCCTGACCTCTGGTAATTTCTTGCCCTTAGACGTGCCGAGATCGGTCACGATTTTGTCCAGCTCGACCCAAAGAGCAGCTTGCCTTTAAAAGGCAACCTAGCCAGGCGGGATTTAGAGGCGTGGTCAGCAGACCAATGTTTCAGCCAAAGCCACCGCCGCGCAGAGATTGTCTGAGCCATGCCTTTCGCTGAGGCCCTCAAGACATCATACAGCAAGTCTGCCAAATAGGCTAAGCCCGATTCCAGGGCCGGCCAATCAGCCCTCAAGGAATGATCCGAGGAGGAAGCCCGCTGCACCATAGTCAGGCACGCCCTGGCCACATAGGAGCCGCAAACTGAGGCCTGCAAACTTAAAGCAGCCGCCTCAAAGGACGACCTTAAGGCCGCCTCCAATCTTCTGTCTTGGGCGTCCTTTAGGGCCGTGCCACCTTCCACCGGCAACGCCGTTTTCTTAGTCACCGCAGTGATTAAAGAATCCACGGTAGGCCACAGATAGGCCTCACGTTCACTCACAGCCAAAGGATAGAGGCGGGACTAGCCCTAGCCACTTTAAGGCTCGCTTCTGGGACATCCCATTGAGCCGGAAATTAAGGTGTGCATGGCATCATGCACGTGGAAGGTTCTAGGCGGGCGCTTCGTCCCCAGCATAATGGCAGAGCCAACAGGGGCTGAGGGAGAGACGTCCTCCGGAGAGGAAATCTTCAAAGTGTCCATGGCCTGTAACAACAGGTTGGGCAAATCCTCTGGGCTAAAAAGCCGCGCTGCAGAGGGGTCATCCGCTCCATCCGAGCGGGATCCGTCTCCTCCGAGGAATCCGCAAAGGACCGTTGGGAGACCTCAGACACGCTGCCCTCATCTACATCGGAGGAGACAAATTCCTCCAAGGCCTGGGAATCAACCCGAGGGCGTTTACCTCTGGGAACCTCAACCTCTTTACCAGACGAGGGAGCAGGGGCAGCGTTGTGCATGAGGAAGGCCTGATGCAGCAGCAAAACAAACTCGGGGGAGAAACCCCCCAGACTGTGCACTTCCGCAGTCTGGGCAACAGCCCTAGACGCACCCTCAACCGGCGCTCGCAATAGCGGGGGAGAGACATGCTGCGCATCCAAAATGGCGTCCGGCGCGAAACTCCGCGAAGGAGCCGCGCGGGAAGAACGGCTCTTAACTTTAGCCGCTTCTGTGCCGTCGCCCAAATTAAGGGCGTTCATGGCATTAATGTCTCCAACCTCAAGGGCGGCCCAAGAAGAAGCCGTCCGAGCCGCGTGGCCGGCCAAGATGGCGGAGGCGAGGAGCGGGGGATGGGCGTTTATGGCGGGAAAAACCGCCACGCCGGAGGAAGGACCGGGACATTCATCGGTCACGAAACTGTCACCCAACAAGGGCGAATCAGGCTTGAAGACCCCCGCATCCCCTCTAGAAGCGCTCAAGCGACCCGAGGAGCGACCCTTTGCGCCCCTCGCCCTCCGACGCCATATGCCACGAGGAGAAGAATCGGGGAACCCCCTGCCCGCTATAAAAAGGTAAAAATTACCTGCTGTCCGCTCCGAGTTGTAACGACCTGGTGTCCCAGTGAGTAGCTGCAATAGACGCTTAAATAAACGTCGAAATAAACGCCTTTAAGGACGTTCAAAATTTTTTTTTTTTTTTTTTTTAACGGAGCCAGCGGGAGGGGGGAGAAAAGGAGGGACCTGGCACCACCAGGTTTGCACTTGCTCAAAAGAGCCCTCAACCCCAGGCACTCAACAAAACCTAAAAATTAGGCTTGGAGGCCTAGCCAGAGCTGCTGCTGTGTGTGACCACCACCTGCTGAGATAGAGAACATACTGAGGAGTTTCCGGCAGCACATGACCACATATAGGGAGGCAAAAGTTTGCTCTCTATCTCCACCTGCTGGTAGATGGACACAACCCACCAGTCTATGGATTGATCAGCTTGATGATATGGAAACCTCTGTTCCTTTTTTTTTTTTTTTAAACGCTGTGAGGAAAGCAGAGGTAATAAGAACTCCGGAGGCTCAGATGAGTGGGAAAGGCGAACCAATGTGCCTGCATCCACTGAGTGGGAAAGGACAGGGAAAAGCAAGCTAATATATCCACATCCACGGGGGCATGGGTAAGGCAAGGAAAGGGCTATAGCCTCTAACACCACGGCTAACAACTGGCAAGCCAGGAGCCACCCCCAGGCAGATTTTTGATGGAGCTCGAAGAAGCTGCAGCCACCCTGCTTGGGGAGATAGAGAATACTGAAGAGGCAGTGGAGCTGGCTGGCCATGAGGCACTGTGAAAAGTTGAGTGCTCTCTATCTCCCCCTGCTGGTTGATGGACACAACCCATACGTAATGGCTTCATCTGCTTGATGACAAGGAACAAGATTTAATAAACTACACTGTGACCCCTCCTCAATCCCCCCATGTGGTGCCTGGCCCCCATAATGGGGTCCTGGCCAGGAACATCCAGGCACCTAGGGCCAGCCTCCTCCTGCCTGCAGGGCTTGTTTGAGTCAAGCTCTGGAGCCAAAATAAAACCCAAGGGCCCCAACAGAACCTCCCCACCACCTACAGGCAGACCCAATGTGAGTGGGAAGGCAAGACTACCACCCTCCCCCAAGCCCTAAAAGGAGCTATAAAGAATCCTGCTGCTGAGAAACAGCAGCAGCAAAGACAAGCTGGGGCAAAATGGCTGCCATTGCTGCCAAGGTAATCAGGACTGCATGTCACGATGCCTCATAGCAAGGAGACACCATTTCCGAAGCTGGAAACGGCACATTACAGGAGAGACAGAGCTAGGAGATGTACTGTCAGCTCTTGCAGACACTGAGGCATATTTTCAAAGCACTTAGCCTTCCAAAGTTCCATAGGTTCCATAGGGTTCTATGGAACTTTGGAAGGCTAAGTGCTTTGAAAATATGCCTCACTACGTCTTTTCATAGTCACACCTGGCACGTGCCAGGTATGACTACCAGTCATACCCTGCCACTCGAGCCAACTTGGGCATGGGGCTCTGGCATCTCCACCAACCACCACCCTGCTCTCTTGGGTGCACTTTGTTTTCTTTTTTGTTTTTGGCAAGACCATTAGACTTGTTTTTTTCCTATTCTTTCAGCAATAGCTTTAACTCCCTGCACCAGGGAATAAAGTTTAGTCAGGTAAAGACATTAAGGGATTTGTGTGTGTGTGTGTGTGTGGTGGTGGGGGGGGGGGGGTTCTATGCCTGACAGCTGGAGGGAAGCCCAAAGGGATTACAAGCAAACAGTGAGCAAGCAAGGAGGGATGGGGAAATGGGGATCCATACCTCTCGGGCAGAGTCCCGTGGAACACAGCAACAAGCCTAATCCAGCTGATGCTAAGAAGTGCGACTGGGGGCAGCAAAGCCAAGCTCCATGTTCAACCAGGTCCAGTCTAGGGACTGGATAACCTGGAAACGGCAGGCTCAATCAAGGTATGCCGCTATAGCCAGCAGAGCAGGGAGCCACGCTAGAGACCAGGAGCACCATACAGCACAACCTTCCATAAAATAAAAGGTTTAAACCCCCCAGGATGGCAGGAATGAAAGGAAGGTTGTTGGGGAGCTGAGGGCAGGCAGTTGGGTCTGAGGTTGGAACCAGAACTCGAAGGCTGAAAAGGGGGGCAGGTGGGGGCTGGGGCGAATGGATGGGAGGGGAGGATAGGGGGCAAAGGAGAATCGCTGGACATGGATGGGAGGAGAGGGAAGGGGAGAGAGGAGAAATCACTGGACATGGATGAGATGGGAGGGGAGGACAGAGGAGAATCACTGGACATGGATGGGAGAGGATGATAGGGGCAAACGAGAATCACTGGACATGGATGGGAGGGGAGGGGAGGGCAGGGGAGAGAGAAGAAATCACTGGACATGGAGAAGAGGGCAGGGCCCAGGGAGAGAGAAGAAATTGCTGGACATGGAGAAGAGGGCAGGGCCCAGGGAGAGAGAAGAAATTGCTGGACATGGAGGGGAGGGCAGGGGAGAGAGGAGAATTGCTGGGCATGGATGGATGGAGGGGAGCAGGGGAGAGAGGAGAATTGCTTTGTATGGATGGATGGAGGAGAGGGCAGGGGAGAGAGGAGAATTGCTGGATATGGATGGATAAATGGAGGGAGGGCAGGGGAGAAAGTAGAGTTGCTGGACATGGATGGCGGGAAGGGGAGGGCAGGAGAAATTCTAGTCATGGATGGAGGAGAGGGAAGACAGGAAGGAGATGCACATGGAGAAGACGGGGAGAGAGGAGAAATGCTGGACATGGATGGAGTGGAGAACAGAGAAGAGAGGAGAAATGTTGGACAGGGATGGAAGGAGGACGGAAGACAGAGGAAGGAGATGCACATGGATGAAGGGGAGAGAGGAGAAATGCTGGACATGGATGGAGGGGAGGGAAGAGAGAGGAAGTGAGATGGACGTGAATGTAACAAGTCTAAAGCTGTTTCAGTTGGATAGGCAATGCCTTAAAAAGTGGAGGAGAAAAGAAATAACAATTGAACATCACTAAAACAGCTTCACAAATTAATGTCGCTGGTAGAAACAGCAATTATAAACGCTGTAGTTTGTGCCCATTTTTCTTCACTGTTCTTCAATTGCTGCTGCCTGTTTTTTTTACCCTTTGTGATATAATATTTGCATATGGGCCTCACTATTTCAATCTAGTTAAATCGAATCAAATCAAATCGAAAAACCAATTTTTTTGAAAGAATCAAATCGTACCGAATCGAACAGCACTGGTGTCTAGCATGTTTTGCAGTTCCTGCATAAAAGCGTTCCTGTTTAGGAGGTGTTAAGTGGACCCACGCTAGTTGCACAGGTGATGGTTAGCATGCAGTATGCAACACATGCTACCTGCGGTATGCAATCCATGTCCTTTCTCTCACTTGTACTCCACCTGGGTGCCGTCTCCTAACACAAAATGCACTTAATATAGGAATTTGTGCACACTAACTGTTAAATCAATGCGGCAACAGTTACCACTCTTGTGCGATCTTAATTAATATGCACTAATTCACATGTTAACTACTTAATGCACTTGAGTAAAAGGGCCTCTTAATGTACAGCCCCATAGAAGGAAAAAAAAAAAAACCTTTCTTTCTATTTCTGGGCTTGGTAGGAACTTCTTGGATGGGGAATAGCTCTACAGCATTTTTTAATATATTGGGGGTTGTAAGTCCACTCTGCCACTACGTTTTTGTTTTAAATATTAGGGGTGAAAAGAGACTATTTCTTGCTCATCTACCTGATGCAGCAACCTACACTAACAATTTTCGCCACCTCATTGCAAGAGATAAATTTCCAACATTAAACTGTGTATTAAGCCCTTGGAATTGTACACACTTCTGTCCATTAAATGATAATAGCGATTGCTTTCATTAATGGCAGTGTGGTCATAATGTCTACATATTCCTCTGCACACATTATTTTGTGTACAAAAGTCTTTCCTGAATCTGATGCTGAGTGTGCACATGACCTGGCACTAAGCTGTAGTTTAGTGCTGCTTATTATATCGCCCTATGAGAACTGTTCAGCATGGAGATCTCCTAAGCTGAACCTTGGGTAAACCTTGACTTGTCCTAGTAGTGAATTTCTATGAGCTAAAGAAGTCATGAAGACACAGTCTGTGACAGTTTCTTCATCTGGAAGTGCAATGGTTATTTGTTAAAAAAAAAAACTTGCAGAGAACTAATCTTGTAAATCAGTTTGCTCATATATCATCTCAAATGTATATTAAAGTAAGAAATCGAGACTGCCCCAATTTGATTGACTGCATACTTTGTCCTTTAGATTGTAAGCTCCTTTGAGCAGGGACTGTCCTTCCTTGTTAAGTTGTACAGCGCTCTGTGACCCTGGTAGCACTTTAGAAATGTTAAGTAGTATCTACCCAGCTAGAGAAAATACTCAATGCTTCCAGGGAGCACCACAAGCTAATACCGTTGAGGTCACTGGTAAAACTCAAGTTTTTTCTCTACCTCCATCTGCTGATAGGATTAGAAGACACCCAATTGTGCAGAACAGTGTAGCTAGACACTAAGAAAGCATGTTTTGACAACAGTACTTGCTTTGTGAAATTTGCATTTAATTGTTTACAGCACTGCTAAGAATTTCCAAGATCAATTATGCCATTCTGAAGTTAGTATAGACAGCAACATTTTGGAGTCATTAGAGGTGGCCATGTTTCTTTATGTCATATTATGATTGAAACATTTGTTTATTCACCCTGATACGAGACACTTTTTACATTGCAGGAGAATACTGATCTATCTTTTGCAGTGGCTATGCTGGTTATTTATATTGGACAAAACTCTAGGCAGCTGAAGAGAATTGAAAATCACCACTTCATTCAAACAGAATAAGATTTTTGAACCTCTAGTTCAATATAGTGTGGATTTTCAACATATATTTGATCAATTTGTTAGAACAATTAAGATCTTCTTTTTGCAGAGGAGATATGAGGATGTGATTAATACAAAGAGAGCAATTCCTTGGGGGCTTAATCAAATGATAGAATGAAAGGCTTTATTATTATTTATTATTATTACTAGTAAAAAAAAGCCCGTTTCCGAAACCAATGAAACGGGCGCTAGCATGTGGTTTTTTTGTGGGTGTGTGTATGTGTCACAGAGTTATTTTGTGTGTGTGAGGGTGTGGTGTGTGTGCAGGTTGTTGATGTGTGTCTTTTTTTGTTTTGTTTTTTTGCTTGGGGGTTGGGGGATGTGCTGTGCTGGCAAAGTGGGTTGGATTGGTGTGTGGCTTTGAGGGTGTATTTCTGTTGTATTGTGTGTGTGTGGTTTTGTCTGTCAAGGAGGTTTGTGGAGAGGGGTCTTTCTGTTGGTGAAATGTAAATGTGGTTGTAGGGGGGTCACCCTTTGTTGAGTGTTGTTTTTTTTTTTCCATGGTTTTTTTTTCTGTTGTGCTGAGGCAGCAGTGTTGTTTTAGATGGGCAGAAGGTAGAGGAGCACGTTTTTTGTCTGTCAGTATTTTTTGGCCGTTTCAGGGCTGCTGTAGGGGAATGCTGGAAGAGAAATGTGCTATTGGAAGCAGCGCCATCTTTTTCCATTGGGCTGGGGTTCTGGGCATCCTGGAGGTGGTGACGGCTTGCCTGAGGACGAGGATGGTTGTTTTAAGTTGGCGGAAGGGAGAAGAGCACGGTCTCGGGCCGTCGGGAGGTGATCCGGTATGTTTGGTCCATTTCAGGCTGGCTGCAGGGGAATGCTGGAACATTTATGCACTGCAGGAATCAGCGCCGTCTTTTTCCGGGTTGGGCACGTCCTTGGCCGCTTCGGCAAAAGGGGAAGAGGAAGGGGGTGGGGAGTTACCTGCAGCCGCCTGAGAAATCATGTATTCTTTGTTTGTTTTGTATTATTAGTTTGCATTTCTGTTGAAGAAAGAGTGGATGCCTTTCAAATGATGGAGGTGGTGCGTCGGTGTGCGTTTGTTTCGTTAGTTTGGCAGCCAGTCTCCAGCGATTCCTAGGCAGGGAAGGAGTACTCCTCCCCCTTCCTTGGTCGCTGTTTGCTGCTGGCTGGGTCGCGGGTAATCCTTCCAGCTGGGCCGCAGCTTGTCCTGTTTGCCCACGTCCCAGATGGTGACGGGCACGTTGTTTTCCGGCTCCTCTGACTCCATGTCAAGCGATCCCAAATATAGTCTGTGCTATAGGCCCTCTGGCACTCTTCAGTACTGGCATTAGGCATTTAAAAATTTCTCCCCCCCCCCCCCCCCCGGTCTATTTTTGCACATATCCACAGCAGGAATATTCCTCTCTCATTCCAGCGGTGTTTCTGTGCTCTCCGTGCTGCACAGATAATGAGCCATTCTGCTAGGGAATGCTCCTCCCTTATTATTCACGTAGTTTCCTCTGAATTGGTCCATCTTACATTGCCTAGTGTTGCCTGGGAATGGTGTTGTGATGGTCCTTTGTGTTTCAGAATGTTGAGGGTGTTTTTTCTGATTGGTCCGTCATGTGAGGGCGGGGCAGAGAGACATGGTCAGTGTTGTGGCTTCACCACCATGAATCCATGAACCCTTCAGTGAGTGACTGAGTGACTTCAGAATGTTGTCTTCAGGATGTTGAGGGTGAGTTTTATTATAGTAGATTATTTGGATTTCTAGACCGCTTGTACAAAAATCAGTTCTAAGCAGTTTATAAGTATTCAACCTTGATTACTGGAGATTTGAAGAAAAAAAAAAAGGAAAGTAAGAAGATATTGAGCAAGATATTGGAAGAGGTACTTAGTCAATCCCTCAGGATTTAGAGACATCAATTTACAGTAGAATCTGGTACCCAGGTGCAGAATATAATTAGTATAGGAATTTATTTAAAGAGTTGTTTTCACCTGTTTTCTGAATTTCATATAGTTGTGCAAATTGTCTAAACTTAGCCCCACGTCCTTCCAGATTTTGGGGTCTCGGTTTGCCGGCAACTGTGTAAAGATATTCATCCATTTTATACCTTTGGGGAAAGGGAATGGGAAAGGGGAACTGTTATTAGATCTTCTCATCTTCTTATCAGTATTGAATTCCACATGCATAACCATGGATTTGTAATCTGCATTATTTTTTGTTTTAGTGTTGTGCAGACCACGTGATGTGGATGTGATCCCTTGACTGGTAAATTTGAACTGGTGGTCATTCTGGATTGCAACCCAGCTGACAAACCTTCAGATCCCATGAGGCAGCAAATGGTAAAATAGGGTCCCTTGTCGGGACATGGACATATATGAAATGAAGTTCTGTATTTTATGTACAGATAAATTGTCTTTTATTAGTGAACACAAGTCTGGCTTTGAGTTTTTGATTTCATCCAGTTTCAAGATTTGCATGCGAGACCATGCTTCTTTATCAGGAGAATATGGAGTTTGTTTGACCAATGATTATGATAAACCATGAGCCTATAATTTAGCATACATTGTCTAAAGTGGCAGTGGCTTGTTTTTCTGAGGTCTTTTTTCTTCATATATAGTTGTCTAATTGTGCAGTTAAAAATCTCTAAGCATTGGTCTTTCACATTACAAATCTGCAATGGCAGTTTTATATTTTTACAGTTGTGATTTGAAAACTGCTGACTTTTTCAGAACTTCTATGTTTTTCATGTTCTACAGCCTAAAAACTGCAAGTACCTAAAGTGGGGTATGTGATTTCTGGGATTAATTACTTTTTTTATTGATAAACATTTCACATCTTTTAAATATGTACTTAGTCCACACCTGAAACTGAAATTTTGCAGAATTATACAGTTGATATCCTTCTGGTATAAATAAGTCACATACCCCACATTTTTGGTGCCTTTTCACTCAGTGGTCATAATTATTTAACTTAGATTTCATCTCATACAAAACAGAGTAAATAAAACATAAAACCAGGAAGACAAGTCAGCCAACTAACAACCCTTGCCAAGTGACAAACCTCAAATACTGCATCAATTTTCTAACCCCTAAAACCTATAATTCTCTCCACCCACCCATACCCAAAACCTAACTGGTTACCTACATATACGTAAGCCCCACTAAACAAGTATGTCTTCGTTTCCTAAATGTAAAAATATCAGTAATCTGGAATAACCCATATGGAAGCTTGTTCTACAGTGCAGATGCCCCAATGAAAAACGCTGATTTCGGCAATCTTTGAACAAGTCCAGAAGCTACCAAAGTTCTCATATGCACAGAATGAAGATTCCTAATTGGAAAATGCAAGACTAGTATAATCCAATAATACATTGGGCCCAACCCATGCAATACCTTAAATATCAACATCTTAAAAGAAACCCTCCTACATACAAGGAGTCAATGATTTTGAGATGTGGAAGGTATTGGTTGACTGACAGATCATATATGTACTGTATCCCAAATCTTGGTCTGAATCAACAAGGCTTATCTTATGTCCTTATCTGCCTTCCCATTTTCTTCACTTAGAGACAGATGCACTAAACGTTTTTCATCGTTAAATGAGCCCTCGGGGAAGAATTTCCGATCCTTTCCATGCACTTAAGCCTATTTTCCGACGACAGTAGCAGCTAACGAAAACGGAATGGAGATGAGCAATTAGTGTGAAAACCCCATTGAAACGACATGCACTAACCTTTTCCGATTGCCTTTACGCAGGAAAAAGGCAGGAAAACTAACGAGAGGTCTGGACCTCTCGTTAGGACAGCTCTGTGCCAGGAAAAAGTGTTAAGTGAAAAAATAAACAAACTTTGAGCCAATCCCAGCGCATTAGCAGAGCTAAAAGCGCTGTGATTGGTCCAAAGGACCTCAGAAAACACATAAAAAATAAAACTAAAAAAGGATCGGGAGGGGGCAAGGGCGCTCATCAGGAGCGTCCTGTACGGACGGCCTTGCCCCCCCCCCCCGCCGCTGCTCCCCACTTTCCGCCGCTCCCCCCACCCCGAAAAAGCAAAATTGTAGCAGCCCCTGCCCCCCCTTCCCTTCCTCACTACTCTCAGCTCCGCCTCCCGACATCCTCCCGTCCTGTGCCCCGCCCCCTTTGGGGGTCGTCGCCGCCATTCCCCTTCTCCATCGGGCCCCCCTCCCTCTTACCGGGCCCGTGCAGCGCCTCTCTCCTCTGTCCGAAGGCGCTGCACGGGCAAGAAGAAACGCTGAATCAGCTGATGCCTGCCTTCGCGATAGAGCGTCTTTCTCCTCCTGGGCCCGCCCCTTTCTGACGTCGGTAACCGTGCAGCGCCTTCGGACAGAGGAGAGAGGCGCTGCACGGGCCCGGTAAGAGGAGGGGGGCCCGATGGAGAAGGGGAATGGCGGCGACGACCCCAAAGGGGGCGGGGCACAGACGGAGGATGTCGGGAGGCGGAGCTGAGAGTAGTGAGGAAGGGAGGGGGGCAGGGGCTGCTACAATTTTGCTTTTTCGGGGTGGGGGGGAGCGGCGGAAAGTGGGGAGCAGCGGCGGGGGGGGGGGGCAAGGCCGTCCGTACAGGACGCTCCTGATGAGCGCCCTTGCCCCCTCCCGATCCTTTTTTTAGTTTTATTTTTTTATGTGTGAATTCAATTTGCCATGTGCTTGTGATTTGACTGTTTGTGGCATGCGCAGAGCAGCTAACATAACGCTTGGCTGCTCTGCGCATGATTTGGGGGCCGATTAACGATGTGTATTGTGATTCTTTGATACATTGTACGTTTCAATACCGATTCCAGCATGTGTGACTTTTTTTTTTGGTGCATTTTTCGTTATTTTAAAATCGTTAGGGACTTTAACGATTTAGATTTTTTTACGTTTGGTTGCTGCATCTGCCTCTAAGTACTTCCATTATTTAAACAATGACTTTTAAACTTAACTTTGGCCCAAAACTTTGGAACTGTCTAGCAGCAGCATTTCAAACTGTGTCCTCATTCTGTAAATTTAAACAATTGATCTCTGTTTATTTCTCTGTTTATTACCCTCCTCTCACCTACCAACACCCATCCTGTTAGAATATCAATGAAATGCTTTGATGTCCCCATGCATACCCCCACCCTCCCACTCTGTCAGACTGTCAAAGTAATGCTTTGATGTTTCTCTTATATATACTATCTGCTAACACATTTGCTTATTTCCGATCTGACGAAGAAGGGCAACCTTCGAAAGCTAATCAAGAAATGTATTAAGTTATGTCCAATAAAAAAGGTATCATCTTATTTTCTTTTCCATGTTTTATTTTGTTTGATTTCTATTGAAAACAATTAATCAAAACTTGGCTATTTCACAGGCCTTTGGCTCAAACATTCTCTCTCATAATTGCAAAAGCAGTAATTATTATGTAAATGAGGGAAAAGTCTCAACTACTACAGCTATATTCACACATCAGTGTTAATTTTATAGCATGTAGAAAAAGTCATCACCGACTGAAAAACCCTCAAATATTTATTTTTTATCCCTATACTTTTTATTGAAAAAATTATTTTTAAAAAATGTGTCCTTTAAATTGAATGACTGTAATGTCTAAGTGAAACTAAAAAATAACTTGTTCATTTATTGGAAATAGTCAAGCCGTTCACTTATCTTGTCATATTCTTTTTTTCAATACTGCGCCTGTTCCATCTCAGTACTGTGCCAGTTCCTACGGTCCCGTTCGAATATCTTCATCAGGGAACCCGCTCACACCAAGGTTTCAACGCCAGGCATGCTTTACGTCATTATTATCGTTCGCAAGATTATCGATAATCTTGCGAAACGATAATAATGACGTAAAGCATGCCTGGCGTTGAAACCTTGGTGTGAGCGGGTTCCCTGATGAAGATATTCGAAAACGGGACCGTGGGAACCGGCACAGTACTGAGATGGAACAGGCGCAGTATGAAAAAAAGAAAAAGAATATGACAAGATAAGTGAACGGCTTGACTTTTTCCAATAAATGCACAAGTTATTTTTAGTTTCACTTAGACATTACAGTCATTCAATTTAAAGGACACATTTTTTAAAAATAATTTTTTCAATAAAAAGTATAGGGATAAAAAATAAATATTTGAGGGTTTTTCAGTCGGTGATGACTTTTTCTACATGCTATAAAATTAACACTGATGTGTGAATATAGCTGTAGTAGTTGAGACTTTTCCCTCATTTACATAATAATTACTGCTTTTGCAATTATTAGATTTTCTAAAGAGTGAGCAGTATATCTGGGGTTGGAACTCAAACATTCTCTCTCACCATCACATGACCTGCTCTATTTATTTCTTCTCTATCTTGCTAAATTATTTAGTGTAAATTGTTTAGCAGCATTATTTTGCAATTAGTAGAACATCAAATATTGTTAAATAAACAAAATAATAACCACTTTCATGGTACTGTTTTGCCATCAAAATTAGGACTCTGTACTATTCCAAAAGGGCTGATTTACAGGGAATAGGTGCAATGGGGTGAGGACCAGAAGGCACAGGTGATCTTGTGCTCTTTCATTTTATTATACTGTATTATTAATAACGGGGGGAGGGGGGTTGTGCTGAAACTACTTTGGGTGGCTGGGTACCCAGAAGGCTGTAAGTTTCTGTAAACAAATAAATTTTCACTTTTGTATTTTGTCCACACCCAATATGACAGCACTTAAAAGTTATATAAAATTAAAACAAAGTATTTTATTTTTATTTATGACATTTATATCCCACATTATCCCGAAAACAAGCTCAAGTTCAACGTGGCTTACAATTTAGATTAAAAATACACAGTTTGAATTTCAACAATAGTGAAGTAGTACGATGAAGTGGTTGAGAGTAACAGATTAGCAAATAAACTACAAATAAGTGGACATACTGACAGATCTAAAGTACAGAAAAAAAGACAAGATTATCAACTGGTTATTGTTATAGTAACTAATGTAATGAGTTCTGGAATGAATTGGTGAGCAAATGAGTTTTTAAGCAATTTTCAGAATTTTAAGTAATTAGGATGAAATCTAATAGATTTTAGGAGAGAGTACTGATTTATATACCACATTTTTAAAATTTGGTGGACAAAATATAATCTGGAGCCAGTCCATGTAATATCTGGAATATAAAGGTACATAGCTTGAACAAGATCCTGGCTTTAGTAAGTACATAAGTATTGCTACACTGGGACAGACCCTTCGGTCCGTCCATCAAGCCCAGCATCCTGTTTCTAACAGTGGCCAATCCAGGTCACAAGAATAAGCAGTGGATTTTCCCTAATTCCATTCTAATCACGGTCTATGGACTTTTCCTTTAGGAAGCCATCCAAACCTTTTTTAAACCCCGCTAAGCTAACTGCTTTTACTACATTGTCTGGCAACAAATTCCAGAGTTTAATTACACGTTGAGAGAAGAAATATTTTCTCCGATTCATTTTAAATTTACTACTTTGTAGGTTCATCATGTGCCCCCTAGTCCTAGTATTTTTTTGAAAGAGTAAACAAGCGATTTACATCTACCCGTTCCACTCCACTCATTATTTTATAGACCTCTATTATATCTCCCCTCAGTCGTCTTTTCTCCAAGCTGAAGAGCTCTAGCAGCTTCAGCCTGTCCTCATAGGGAAAACTTCCCATCTCCTTTATCACTTTTGTCGCCCTTCTCTGTACCTTTTCTAATTCCACTATACTTTTTTTGAGATGCGGCGACCAAAATTTATATTTTCCATTCCTTTTCTAATAATACCTTATATTCTATTTGCTTTCTTAGCCTTCACCGCACACTGAGCAGAGGATTTCAACGTATCATCAACGACGACACCTAAATCCATTTCTTGGTCGGTGACTCCTAACGTGGAACCCTGCATTACGTAGCTATAATTCGGGTTCCTCTTTCCCACAAGCACCACTTTACACTTGCTCACATTAAACATCATCTGCCATTAAGCTGCCCAGTCTCATAAGGTCCTCTTGTAATTTTTCACAATGTTCTCTCGATTTAACAACTTTAACTTTGTGTCATCAGCAAATTTAATTACCTCACTAGTTATTCCCATCTCTAGATCATTTATAAATATATTAAAAAGCAGCAGTCCCACTAACTACCCTTCTCCATTCAGAATATTGACCATTTAACCCTACTCTCGGTTTTCTATCTTTTAATCAGTTTGTAATCCACAATAGAACACTACCTCCTATTCCATGACTTTCCAATTTCCTCTGGAGTCTTTCATGAGGTACTTTGTCAAACGCGCATTGAGCTTGCCATGAGTGGGAAAGCGCGGGGTACAAATGTAACAAAAAAAAAATCCAGATACACAATATCAACCGGCTCACCTTTATCCATGTTTGTTTACCCCTTCAAAGAAAAGTAACAGATTGGTGAGGCAAGATTTCCCTTCACTAAACCCATGTTGGCTTTGTCTCATTAATCCATACTTTTTAATATACTCTGTAATTTTGTTCTTTATAATAGTCTCTACCATTTTGCCCGGCACCAGCACCAGGCTCACCAATCTATAATTTCCTGGATCTCCACTGGAACCTTTTTTAAAAAAATCGGCATTACACTGGCTGATTTTTAAAAAGGAGCCAATGTAATTTAATTAATAAAGGAGTGGCTCGTCCAAAATGGGGTACTTTAAAAATAAATTGAGCAGCTCTGTTTTGTACAGTTTGGAGTCTTTTAGGACCTGCTCCTTATAACCCGAGTATATGGCATTAAAAGAATTCAACTGTGAGAGAACTTGAGATTGAACCAGCAGTCTAAGGGTTCCAGAAGTAAAGTATGGCCTGATGCACTTAAGCATCCAGAGGGTTGTGAATGATTTGGAAATGACCTGGGAGACGTTGATCAAACATGAGCTGATGATCAATGATTATATCAAGGATCTTCAGAACGGATTCTATAGGATAGGAAGTTTGATCAATGGTAAATGAATTGAAGGAAGCGGAATCGTACAAGTTAGTACTGACCAAAAATTTTGTTTTGTCCCTGTGGAGTTTCTCTGAATTTTTTTTTTTTTGTTACATTTGTAACCCGCGCTTTCCCACTCATGGCAGGCTCAATGCAGCTTACATATTGTATATAGGTACTTATTTGTACCTGGGGCAATGGAGGGTTAAGTGACTTGCCCAGAGTCACAAGGAGCTGCCTGTGCCTGAAGTGAGAATCAAACTCAGTTCCCCAGGACCAAAGTCGACCACCCTAACCACTAGGCATTCAGATGCTCAAGATTCCATGAGGTCAAAGCCTAGTTTTATTTGGTGTAAGATTTCAGAAATATGTTTACTGAAAGGGAAGTAAACAGTGACATCATCTGCTTATATGAAGGTTTTGCCTGCATGTTCCAGTCTGCTACCTAGGAGAGACATCATTACGTTAAATAAAATGGGGGAGAGTGGAGAACCCTGAGGCACTCCACAATCAGAGGACCAAGGAGGAGAAATGGAATCTGCCATCTTCACTTGATATGATCTGAACTTAGGAAAACTTTGAAACCATGGAAGACATTACCACTCAGGCCAAAGTGATCTAAAATGTTTAAAACAGTGCGTGACTTGACAGTCTTCCGGAAGTTACTGAAGACGCACCTGTTCGACGAGACTTACAATAAGAATCCTCCTTAATGACTTGATTCCATTCTATATCTAAACCAACTAATACTGATCCCTTCTAATCTGATTATGTAAATCACATTATCACTGTTGATCATTATATCTTACCTGTTTTATTTTGTGCTATATAAATCATTCTACTGACCTACTTACCTAATTTCTTACAAAGCAATATGTCAAATTAGACCAAACCCTTACTCTATTTATGATTATACCTTTTGCAATATAATGTAAGCCACATTGAGCCTGCAAATTGGTGGGAAAATGTGGGGTACAAATGCAGCAAATAAATAAATAAATAATAGTATGCTATGGTGCACCATATCAAACGCACTCGACATGTCAAATTGCATCAAGATTATCTTTTTATCATAACCGATTTCTTTCTTGACATTGGAAGTTAGAGTGGTAAGGACTGTTTCAGTACTATAGGAGGGTCTGAAACCAGATTGGGATTTGTACAGGAGCGAAAAAGATAAAAGATATTCAATACACTGGGCAGCAACAGTACCTTCCATGACTTTAGTTAGTAGAGGAATGAATGCTACTGGCCTGTAGTTAGTGACATCATTGACTGATGCAGATAGATTTTTTGGAATAGGAGTAAAATGATTTTACTGTCTTCAGCGACAGATCTAGGAATGAAGACTATGATCTATCAGCTGATAAACTTCCATAGAGGTTTATCGGTCCGTTAGAGAAAGAAATATAAATTTTGTTGGACTTTATGACATCTTTTCGCATTTTAAGGATTCTAAGTACAATAAAAACATACCTAAGACCTCAATACAATTCTGTTTAAACACCAAAATTACATAGCCCGTGAAGAAGAATTGATGACTGGTGTTATATGTCGTACGTTTCAACGTTGTGCTGATTCCCTTTTTTGCCTCAGAACTGTGGCATATCAGCACAATGTGTTGCAGTTTGTGTTTTCAGTGTGAGTGCGGGTAGGTCCCAAGATGGGGGTGGGGGGGGGGGGGGGGGAGTGCAAGGGTCGAACAGGGAAAAGTAGACTTTTCAAAGTGGGGGCCCAGGGCACAAATTGAGGGTGCCCCCTCAATCTCCTCTCCTCCCTGCCCTCTCCACCTACCACAACTTTAAATGACTTCTTCACATACAAAACACAGACAGACCTTCACCAAATACACAATAAGGGATCACAAATTAGAAACAGAAATATGAACACCAAAACTGAACTGGGAACCCCAAGAAGTTAAACTCTACAAGTACTGAAATATTGGAGAAATAAAAACAGAATTGTACTTCATTACGTACTGAACACAATCAATGGCATAATCATGAAGGGGTGGGGGGAGAACCCCTAAAATGAAGGTCTCCCTTGCTGTGACTGGTGGGGATTCTCAAGCCTCACCAGCAGATGATTACCTCCTCAGGTCCAGCAACCAGAACTCTCCCAGGTCTGCAGCCGCCAGCAGTATTTCAGAGCTGCTGCTGTCACCACTCATCCATGCCTGCTTGGCTTTCACAAATACATGAAAACCAAACATATGTAAGAGATGGGGTAATGCCATCAACAGCAGAGCTTGGAGATTTCTGGCTGCCGAAGGAGGTGGCCTTCAGTTGGCAGGGTTTGGGGATCCCCACCTGATCAGGTATTTATATTTTGCATTCGGGCGAGCACAAAATTTGTTACCCACTCATTTGGGCTCAACCCCCAGCCCCCAATCAGCCATCTGTCTATGCCACTGAATACAATACAAAAACATCTGTGATGAACATATCCCAAAGCTAACGTATTCCAGCTAATAAATTCAAAATAAAACATTATTTTCTACCTTTATTGTCTAGACATTTTGTTTTTCTATCATCTTGGTCCCAGTTTCTGTTTTCTTGTCTGTCTCTTGATAATTCTCTTTCCAGTGTCTCCTCTCTTCTCTCGCTCCATGCCCTCACTACACCCATCTCTAACATATTGATTTTTCCTTTTCAGTTCTTTCCTCCCTTGTTTTCTTTTATTTTTTGTTACATTTGTACCCCGCGCTTTCCCACTCATGGCAGGCTCAATGCGGCTTAGTTAAGTGACTTGCCCAGAGTCACAAGGAGCTGCCTGTGCTGAAGTGGGAATCAACTCAGTCCTCAGGACCAAAGTCCACCACCCTAACCACTAGGCCACTCCTCCTACTGTCTACCTGTCCACTCAAATTTCACCCTCTTTCTCACCCTTCTTTTTGATTTTCAGCCATCAATTTTCCATCTCCCATTTCCTATCTCACTCCTTTCCCAGCCTTCCAACTACTCCCCATTACTGTATTTTTACCTCTGTACTCACTATTCTCCTCTCATGCAACCTCTTTTGACCTCTCCCATGATTCCACCACTTCCAGAACCCTTCTCCCTCTTGTAGCCCACCCTACACTCATTGCCTGACATCTTCCTGTCCGTTTCTCTCCATTCCCTAGCACCTTCCTCTCTTACCTCTCTTCCCTCCTGCCTCCCATAGGTCCATCTTTTCTCCTCTCTCCCCCCAAACCCTCCCCCTCTATGGTCCATTTCTCCCTCCCTTTTCTGTTATTGTTCTTCTTCTTCCTTCCCCCCCTTGACGCATCTCTTTCCTTCCCTTCATCTCACTGTTTTGCATCTCTCTCTCCCTCCCTTCTACCCCAGACCCAATATTTCTCTTCCCTCCCTCCCTCCCAACACCAGGTCCAATTTCTTTTTCTTTCTTCCAGACTGCCTTCCCATCCAGCATCTCTCCCTCCACATGCCCAGGTCCACCATCTATCCCATTGTCCCCCATCTCTCTCTCTTCCATTTCCAGGCCCATCATTTTTTTCACTTTTACCTCCTCCCACCCCAATCCAGCATTTCCCCCTCTCTCTGAACCCTTTCCACTGATCTACTTTAAAATAAGGTATTTCAGGGGGTCCTCATGGACCAGCACATCTTCCCCTTCTCTCCATCCGTGTCTGATGACGTCTTCCTCACCTTCCTGGACTACAGAGGGTTGCCAACATGACAGCTCCTCGGCATTTTCCCTCTGCCGCGGTCCTCCTATGTGGAAACAGGAAGCTGTGGCAAGCACCAAGGAGGCTGCAGGCAGCATATCAGAAATCACTGCTGCGCCAGCAACCCCCTGCAAAGAAGGTAGTCTGGGAAGGTGAGGAAGATGTCAGGCGGGGATAAAGAGAAAGGGGCAACGTGCTGGCCCTTAAAAAACTGAGATATAGTGGAAATAGGAAAAAAAAGAGAGAAGGGCACCCAAAATGCTAAGAGTATTGGAGCAAGTCAGCAATGAAGAATTAGAGAGAGACAACTGAAAGAAAATACAAATTCATAAAATCATGTGCACAGGGAAGTTGATTTGGCTGTCAGCTTCTACCAAGACAAGGAGACACTCGAAAGAGCAGTTGTTAGAACCTAACATTACATTGCCCCAGGTACAAATAAGTACCTGATATATGTAACCGCTTTGAATGTAGTTGCAAAATACCACAGAAAGGCGGGTATATCAAGTCCCATTTCCCTTTCCCCTTACTAAGCAGCCTGGATGGGCAGGTTGGTCTTTGCTGTCATTTACTGTATTACAGTGGAATTAATGGGTAGCAGATTTAAAGGAAACGGGAAATTATAGTACTGCACATCTTTTTGAGGGGAGGGGATGAAGGGTCGCAGTGTTTCTTTGGATTTTCAGTTCCTGAGCTTTAGAATTTCGCGCTTATTTCACATTCCCTGCAAACCGACTTCACCCACTCATTGAAGCAGGTCTTCAGCTTGGTCTTCAGCGCCTAAAGCAAGCCATGATTTTTGTAAACACTAGGAAAAACATTGTAACCAAAAAGATAATAAGCCACCAAAGCTCATCTGTCCAGGTGACAGAATATCGATCCAAGAAAGTTTCTGTGAGAAGTGTGAATAAAGGTTCTGAAGCCGATTTGGTCCGTGTCCTGAATTTTATTTGTCTCTCTGGCGTTCCACACGGCGCTAAGACAAGACAGAATAGACGGCAGGAAGCTGCGGACACCCCGGGGGCCAGGGGCCCTCATGTCCCGGGATCCCCTTTACGCTCCGCCTCCGCTTTCCTGTCCGCAGGCCGCGCGGCCTCCGTCGGAGCCCTAGAGGCCAACGTAGCACCTAAGGAGCGGGCCGCGGCCCGGCCACTCACCGCCAACTCTTGGGCGTCGCTCCCCTCACGGCCCGAACGATTCCGCCCTGCCAGGCCCGCTTCCGAAGGGCTGCATCGGCTCCCCGCTGCGCTCCAGCCCCGCCACACCGTCTGCAAACAGAAGCAACAGCGCTTCCCGACCGGGGAGGCCGAGGCCGCGTCCGCCATGGCAGCTACGCTGAGGAGATCCAGCGTCTGGCCGCGTCCCGTCCGCTGTCTGCACGCAGCCGCTAAACCCTACCGCACCAGAGCCAGCGCGCGCTCGCCGCGAGGGCCTCCACTCCACCCGAGGGTCCCGTCTCGTCGTCTGCACAGCGCCCCCTACGACCCGGAGGAATAGTGCAAGCGAGTGCGAATAACAACGCCCCCGTCGGCCAGGAGCCGTACTACAAAGAAATTAACCACAGCGCCCCCTAAGCAGTATTGAAAGAGAGCAGGAACGAAGCAGTACTACAAGAGAACTTGAACCACAGCGCACCCAGCGGCCAGGAGCCGCACTACAAGAGAACATGAACCACAGAGTCCCGGAAGCAGCATTGAAAGAGAGCAGGCCAGGAATGGAGCAGTACTACAAGAGAACGTGAACCACAGTGCACCCAGCGGCCAGGAGCCGCACTACAAGAGAACATGAACCACAGCGTCCCCAAAGCAGTATTGAGAGCAGGAACAGAGCAGTACTACAAGGCAACGTGAACCACAGCGCACCCAGCGGCCAGTAGACGCACTACAAGAGAAAATGATCCACAGTGCCCCTGAAGCCAGTATTGAAAGAGAGCAGGAACAGAGCAGTACTACATGAGAATGTGAACCACAGCACACCCAGCAGCCAGGAGCCGCACTACAAGAGAACATGAACCACAGCGCCCCAAAGCAGTATTGAAAGAGAGCAGGAACGGAGTAGTACTACAAGAGAATGTGAACCACAGCGCACCTAGCGGCCAGGAGCAGCACTACAAGAGAACATGAACCACAGCGCCCCAAAGCAGTATTGAAAGAGAGCAGGAACGGAGTAGTACTACAACAGAATGTGAACCACAGCGCACCTAGCAGCCAGGAGCAGCACTACAAGAGAACGTCAGCCACAGCCCACCCAGCTGCAAGGAGCCACACTACACCAAACATGAACCACAGCACCTCCGAAGCAGTACTGAAAGAGCGCAGGAACTGAGCAGTATTACAAGAGAACGTGAACCACAGCGCCCCCGAAGCAGTACTGAAAGAGCGCAGGAACGAAGCAGTACTACAAGAGAACGTGAACCACAGTGCACTCAGCGGCCAGGAGCAGCACTACAACAGAACGTCAGCCACAGCCCACCCTGCGGCAAAACATGAACCACAGCGCACCCAGCGGCCAGGAACAGAACTACAAAAGAACGTGAACCACAGCGCACCCAGCTGCCAGGAGCAACACTACAAGAGAACGTCAGCCACAGCCCACCCAGGCTAAGGAGCTGCACTACAGCAAAACATGAACCATAGCGCGCCTAACAGCAGCACCAAAAGAGCGCAGGAACCACAGCACCTCTCAATTAGACTGCTTGCTGTCCATGGTATAATTGATGCATACTCCTCAGTTTTGCAGATGTTTATCAGGATAACAGTACTGAATTCCATTACTCTACAGATAATAATTTCACCGACCACAGTATCTGGATATTTAGCAAAGCTCTTATGGGAGGGGTGGGGGGGGGGAATTATTCAAATTATTTTCAGCCCAGGCAGCCATCATTTTAAAAAACACCAACTGTCAGGCTGATAGTTGTAGTTGGTTAGTTTCGTGTTATTCTTACTCTGCATGGGTGTGATGGAAAATATTAAAAATTGCTTTTCAGTCTTGCTTTAATCAATAATACATTTTTTTAAATCCCCTTTCTTTGACCCAAAAGTGACTTTCCTGGTATATCTCAAGGAACAATGTATGAGATAAGCACACTCAAGAACAACGTATGAGATAAGGCACCTCTCAAGAACAGGTTGGAATGCCTCTGAAGCCAGCTTGTGCAGGAGGGAGGCGGGGTATGTTTGAGGTTCGAGAGATAAGCCACCTGGCCAGTGGTTTGTTTACCTGAACTGAGAGCATATGACTGAAACCTCATGTACATTCTTGGATAAGTTTTAGCTTAATAAAAAGGGGGCTTTTTGCAGCAGAGCCTTGGGGCTCATTCTGTGGATGAACGCATCGTGCAGAAAAGACTTGTTCCTGGTCTTAGGGAGACTTCAGGCTTTTCGCTGCAACGGGCCCCCCAGCTGATGAGATAAGGGCCTGAATGATGTAATTCTTGACCAGTGATGATGTATGTATAAATATATATATATCTTTCTTATTTTACTTTTCTATAGCTTTCCTTTAGTAATGTACTTGATTAGTGTGTTTATTTCTTAATCATTGTGATGCAGTAACATTAATGACTTATGCACTCTCCAATTAAAGTGCAAATAGTTTCATTTACCCAATACAAATCTAAAAGAATCTGTAGTATTTTAGTCTTTGAGCAGTCTGTGGTGATCAAGTGAGCAGGCTGCAATACCGAAGCAATACAGTAGTTGGCGCTGTGAGCAGGATTCGTAGAGGGGAATTGAATTTTTTAAGCAAAAAACTGGGAAGAATAAAGCAGAGAGTGTTATTGAGATCCCAGGATGGGATCCAGTACCATATGATATAATAGCCACTGAGTGGTCAAAATGTGCAGGTGTGTGTGAGGAGTGGGACTCCTGTTTAAAGGGGTCGGAACCCTTAGAAGTGGTTAGATGTATGCAAAAAATTAAGATAGAATGGGGGAAGGTACAATATTCTCTCAGAAGGCGTGGATGGATTCTGTTAACCGCTTATCGGAAAATCCATCAGAACCGTGATGAACAGCATAGGAAAATTGCAGAATTAGAGCGACAAATGTGTGACTTGCATAGTCAAAATGTAATGCTTAATTGTCAAAATAAATTGTTAGCTGATAAGCTGGATACATATCAGACAATTGCAGAGTGTGCCACAGTAAGGGTGGCACAGTATAAAGTTAAAAAGCGGGGATTAAATGGGGGCAAGGTAGTACACAGCGAGCTCAGGTAAATATCAACAGATCAGTTCCTCCTCCCCCTGAGGCTGGAACCCCTAGTGCTAGAGTTAGTACTAGCGCGCCCCCACAAGAGGAAGAGGAATGGCAGGGGTATGAGGATTTGTATCCCTGAAAAGAAGTGCAGCATCTTCAAAAAAAAAACAGGAAAATATGATTGACAGATTGACCAGGCTTCCACCCACTTAGCACGTTTAGATTTGCAGCCCCATGTAAATATAGAAATTTGTTGGAAAAATAGGTCCTGTCAAAAAGTGCATGCTCTAGTGGATACTGGAGCTGAGGCCACTTTATTATATGGGAATCCACGTAAATTTAAGGGTCAGAGAGCTGTCATTACTGGGTTGGGGGGAAAACAAATTGAAGCTGTACAGACCTGGGTGGAATTAAAAATTGGAAATTTACCTAAAAGGGAATACAAAGTTATGATTGTACCTGTGCCTCAGTATATACTGGGCATAGATATATTAAAGGGATTGTCGTTAACATTAGAAGATGGGAGGTATCAACTTGGAGTTAAACCTTATATCCAATCTCGTCCAATTACTGTGGGAAAGGTGAAAATGACCCCAATAGAGATTCTCCCAGCCACACAGACTATTCATTTAAAACAGTATAGAATACCGGGGGGGGGGGGGGGGGGGGGGGGGGGCTACCTTGAGATCAGTAAAACTATAAAAGAGTTAATGGAGAAGGGGGTGATTAAAACTAACACCACAGATTGGAATAATCCAGTCTGGCCAGTCCGAAAACGTGACAGTTCCTGGCGTATGACCGTGGATTATAGGGAACTAAACAAAGTTACACCTGCTTTAACTGCTGCAGTCCCAGATACTATTACTTTGACAGAGAGAATACAAACACTTTCTGGCAGATGGTATGCTGTAATAGATTTGGCTAATGCCTTTTTCACAATACCAGTCAATGAGAAATATTGGGATCAATTTGCTTTCAGTTGGCAGGGCAGGCAATATACATTCACTGGAGTCATAGCCCCACTATCTGTCACCGGACAGTGGCAGATCATTTAGATGAGTTTCCTCTAGCTGATCATATGCAAATTGTGAATTTTCTGCCTCGCCTCACCCCATGCTTGGAACAAACTCCCTGAGCCCATACGCCAGGCCCCCTCCCTACCCATCTTCAAATCATTGCTCAAAGCCCACCTCTTCAATGTCGCTTTCGGCACCTAATCACAACACATCTACTCAGGAAATCTAGACTACCCGAACTTGACATTTCGTCCTTTAGATTGTAAGCTCTTCTGAGCAGGGACCGTACTTAGTTATTAATTTGTACAGCACTGCATAACCCTAGTAGCGCTCTAGAAATGTTAAGTAGTAGTAGTAGTAATGATATTATGATTCAAGGGAAAACACAAGAAGATGTTCAGACTCAGTTGGAGTTCAATTGTACATTTAAAGGACAAAGGATGGGAAATAAATCCTGATAAGATACAAGGGCCATCCCAAACAGTGAAATTTCTAGGCATTCAGTGGCATAATGGTCTGAGGGAAATTTTGCCAAAAGCTAAACAGAAAATTTTGGAATTTGTTCCTCATAATAAAAAGGAGGCACAACGTTTTATTGGATTATTTGGGTTTTGGAGACAACACATACTCCACCTGGGGCAAAGTTTAGCGCCATTTTATAGAGTGACTAGGAAAAAATATGATTTTGAGTGGGGAGAAAAACAACAGGCTTTTGAAGCAGCACAGCAGGCAATACAAACTTCCTTAGATTTGTGGCCAGTGCAGCCAGGAGAGGTAGAGCTAAGTGTCTCAGTAAGTGAGTCAATATGCAGAGTTGTATGCTGCCTATATGGCTTTAAAAACAGAAAATTTAGGACAAAGTTACATTTATACCGACTCATGGTCTGTGGCAAATGGATTAGCCACGTGGCTACCTACCTGATATAACAACAATTGGAAGATTAATACCAAAAATTTGTGGGGTAAAGAATTGTGGCAAGACATTTTGGAATTATGTACAGAATACTAATGTTACTGTTTTTCATGTAGATGCTCATTGTAGGGGTGATACTCTAGCACGCCTTTACAACGCAGTGGCTGATGAACAAAGCAAAATTTCACCTCTCAAGGTGGAAACTTTGGAAGAACCAGATAATTGCTCAGGTTTGGCGACATGGGTGCACTAGAAATGTGGACATTTGGGAGAAAAAGCCACTTACAGGTGGGCAACAGATCATGGTTTTAGTTTAACTATGGATGTTATTAAAACTGTCATTGCAAAATGTCCAGTCTGTCAACATCAGACTAGGCGATCTGTTCCCCATGTGACTAAGGGGCAATTACAAAGGGGAAAGTTACCCGGAGAGATTTGGCAAATGGATTATATAGGACCTTTACCCAATTCACAGGGATGTCAATATGTATGCACAGCAGTAGATACTTATTCTGGATATTTAATTGCATATCCTTGCAGAATAGCTACCCAGATTAATACCATCAAAACTTTAGAACTGATATCCCTTTACAGTGGTATTCCCCTCCAAATTCAGACAGATAATGGTTCCCATTTTAGGGGTCAAGTAGTACAACAATACCTTTCAGACCATAATACATATTGGATTTTTCATATCCCCTAATTTGTCTACAGGTGCAAAGGTGTGGGTTACCCAAGAAAATGGGCCCCCACAGCCTGCTGAAATTATTGCCTAAGGGGCAGATAATACTGTCTTGATCCTTCGATCTGGGAGAGAAAAATAGACTTATGTTCCAGCAAATAAATGTTATCTTAGAGAGTAACTAATCTGTTGACATGTTTCATTCATAGATCCTTGTAAGAGTCAGCTCCTTCTTATGGTACCTTTGGGTATTGCCATTACCCCAGGTGGACGACTACATCTTACCACCGAAAGACAAGGCAAGCTGATTTGGCAATGGAAGAATCAGAGTGAAATCCAAAAACAAGATAATTACACATGCACAGCTTATCGAGCATGCTCTGTGGTAACTATAGTTTTCACAGGAACAAAGATACAATTATGGAAAGGAGTTCAGCCATATGAACGAGCTTATGTTCAACCGCAAAATAAACAATTATTTTCTGCTCGGGTTACTAATAACACTCAGAGCCGGTGTTGTTGATTTAATATGACTTGCACAGCTAAGTTTCGCTCAAACCAGAGACAGACAATACAACAGTGCTGTCCTAAAATTGCAAGCATTCTGGACATTTATACTACTAATGTATCATTAGCAAATGTCTATACGTTTTTTTGTGTAAATGCTACACCTATCAAGAACCGTACTTGGTGGGTTGATTATGTTACTAGACTTGACTCAAATCCACTGCACTGCACAACAGGAGATAGATTGGCCTTGAAGGGGGAGACAAACCAATTGTGTTTGAAATTTTTCCAGGTTATTTGGACCCCTGCACACTAAAGTAAATTCTGACTTTAAAATAAAGTCCAAACTTCTCAACTTTCAGGCTAGAGGTTATTTGGACCCCTGCACACTAAAGTAAATTCTGACTTTAAAATAAAGTCCAAATTTCTCAACTTTCAGGCTAGAGGTGAGATACCTGATTCTTCTCTTAAATTTAATGCTTATTGCTTAATTAATTAATTGATTAGCCCTGTGAAACCTTTTCTTTCTTTCTATCTTGTCCTGCCAAGCTCTGATTGATAGGAAGAGAGAGGAGAGGCTGTTAAAACAGCATTGAATTCATTTGAGACTCAAAAGTAACATTTTACACAGCTGTAATTATTGGGAATATTTAGATTAAAAAGTTATAATTCTTAGACAATTTTAAAGGTTAATTCAATTGGAAATTCTTTGGTCCTGGTCCCACCCAGCTAGAGAATTCCCTTGATAAAACAGCAGTTAGCTGACACTTGGGGACTTATAATCCCACCCACCCCAGGGTTTGCCACTCATTTATAGCCAAACCAAACCTCATTAACTTTACTCCTCAATCATACACAGGCAATCTTGCAGCCTGTTAACTCCAACATAGTACACCTGTTCATACCCATTTCAACCAATCAGCATGACTTTTATTCTCTGCAATAATTGTGGTGCTTTAGTTTCAAGGCAAATCATCTGGAGACTGAAAGCTTGTCCTATCTGTCTTCAGCTATCTACTTTAAAACAAGAGCTCTGTAAAGTAATGCAAGAATTAGATGCAATTAAAGCAACTTATAGGACTGTGCAGAATCATAACTTCTCACCACTGCCTCAAAGCATAAAACCACATAAGAACAGATGGTTCACAGTAGGCTCAGGCAGACTTCGTCATGTGACACAAAAGCATCCACCAGCACAAGTGTTGCCACTACAAAATTCTTTTGCTCCACTACAGCATTGCGATGTTCCTGAAAATAAAACTGAGGCAGAACAAAAACCAAGGAAGGTGGAACAAAAAGATAAGAAGGTACCCAAAGAGAAAAGACACCCCCAAATCACTAAAACCAAAACACATACTAGGAAATGTAGATGGAAAGCGATGACCACAAATGCTCATAGTCTAAGCAATAAAATTCATGACCTTCAAGCCCTGATGTTGAAGGCAGACTTGGACATAGTTGCAGTCACAGAGACATGGCTCAATGGTTTCCATGAATGGGATGTAAACATACCAGGCTATAATCTTTTTAGGAAGGACAGAGAGGGGCGTGAAGGTGGAGGAGTAGCTCTGTATGTGAGAAATGATATCGCAGCGACTGAAATGACAGGAAACTGGGGAAAGGAAGAAGCGATATGGATCACCTTAAAAAGAGAGGATGGAACCTCTGTCCACGTGGGCGTTGTCTACAGACCCCCGACACAATTGGAGGAACTAGATAAAGATCTGATCGCTGATATTCATAAGTTGGCGAAGAAAAGAGAGGTGCTGTTGTTGGGAGATTTTAATCTGCCAGATGTAGATTGGAAGGTTCCATCTGCCAAATCTGAAAGAAGTAGACAGATTGTGGATGCTTTTCAAAGTGCTCTGCTCAGACAAATGGTGACGGAACCCACGAGGGAGGGAGCAACGTTGGATCTGGTGCTCACAAATGGGAATAGTGTGTCAAATGTCAGAGTGGGTGCACACCTGAAAAGCAGTGACCATCAAACGGTTTGGTTTGATATGACGGCTGAAGTGCAGGGCGGACACTCTAAACTCAAAGTCCTGGATTTCAAGCGTGCTGACTTTAGTAAAATGGGCGAATACCTGAGAAAGGAGCTGATGGGCTGGGAGGACGTACGAGAAGTGGAAGGACAGTGGTCCAGGCTGAAAGAAGTAATAAATAGGGCCACAGACATTTATGTAAGGAGAGTAACTAAAAGCAAAAGAAAAAGGAAACCGATATGGTTCTCCAAGCAAGTGGCTGAGAAAATAAAGGCTAAAGAGTTGGCGTTCCAGAAATATAGAAAATCTCAAGAGGAGGAACACGGGGAGGAATACCGGATGAAACTGAAAGAAGCCAAGAGAGAGGTACGTCTGTCGAAGGCGCAAGCGGAAGAACAAATGGCTAGAAATGTAAGGAGGGGAGACAAAAACTTCTTCAGGTATATTAGTGAAAGGAGAAAGACTAAAAACGGAATTGTGAGACTAAAAGATACAACAAAACGCTATGTAGAAAATGATGAAGAAAAGGCCAATTTGCTAAATAGATACTTTTGCTCTGTTTCACAGAAGAAAATCCTGGAGAAGGACCGCTAGGGACTGGCAAAAGTACACCTGAGAATGGAGCGGATAGAGCACCGTTCACGGAAGAGAGTGTTTATCAACAACTTGGAAAGCTAAAGGTGGACAAAGCCATGGGACCGGACGGGATCCACCCCAGGATATTGAGGGAGCTCAGAGAGGTTCTGGTGGGTCCTCTTAAAGATTTGTTTAATAAATCCTTGGAGACGGGAGAGGTTCCGAGGGACTGGAGAACGGCGGAGGTGGTCCCTCTTCACAAAAGTGGGGATAGGGAAGAGGCTGGAAACTACAGGCCGGTAAGCCTCACTTCGGTTATTGGTAAAGTAATGGAAGCGATGCTGAAGGAAAGGATAGTGAATTTCCTGGAAGCAAATAAGTTGCAAGATCCGAGACAACATGGTTTCACCAAAGGGAAATCGTGCCAAACGAATCTCATTGAATTCTTTGACTGGGTGACGGGAGAATTAAATCAAGGACGTGCTATGGACGTAATCTATTTAGATTTCAGCAAAGCTTTCGACACGGTTCCCCACAGGAGGCTCTTGAATAAACTAGATGGGCTGAAGATAGGACCCGAAGTGGTGAACTGGATTAGGAACTGGTTGACGGGCAGACGCCAGAGGGTGGTGGTGAATGGAGTTTGCTCGGAGGAGGGAAAGGTGAATAGTGGAGTGCCTCAGGGATCGGTGCTGGGGCCGATTCTGTTCAATATATTTGTGAGTGACATTGCCGAAGGGTTACGAGGTAAAGTTTGCCTTTTTGCGGATGACACCAAGATTTGCAACAGAGTGGACACCCCGGAGGGAGTGGAAAACATGAAAAAAGATCTGAAGAAGCTAGAAGAATGGTCTAACATTTGGCAATTAAAATTCAATGCGAAGAAATGCAAAGTGATGCACTTAGGGAGTAGAAATCCAAGGGAGACGTATGTGTTAGGCGGGGAGAGTCGATTGGCACGGACGGGGAGAGGGATCTTGGGGTGATAGTATCCGAGGACCTGAAGGCGACGAAACAGTGTGACAAGGCGGTGGCCGTAGCTAGAAGATTGCTAGGCTGTATAGGGAGAGGTGTGACCAGCAGAAGGGAGGTTTTAATGCCCCTGTATAAGACGTTGGTGAGGCCCCACCTGGAGTACTGTGTTCAGTTTTGGAGGCCGTACCTTGCGAAGGATGTCAAAAAAATGGAAGCGGTGCAAAGAAAAGCTACGAGGATGGTATGGGATTTGCGTTCCAAAACGTATGAAGAGAGACTTGCTGACCTGAACATGTATACCCTGGAGGAAAGGAGGAACAGGGGTGATATGATACAGACGTTCAAATATTTGAAAGGTATTAATCCGCAAACGAATCTTTTCCGGAGATGGGAAGGCGGTAGAACGAGAGGACATGAAATGAGATTGAAGGGGGGCAGACTCAGAAAAGATGTCAGGAAGTATTTTTTCAAGGAGAGGGTGGTGGATGCTTGGAATGCCCTCCCGCGGGAGGTGGTGGCGATGAAAACAGTAACGGAATTCAAACATGCATGGGATGTGCATAAAGGAATCCTATGCAGAAGGAATGGATCCTCAGAAGCTTAGCTACAATTGGGTGGCAGAGCAGGTGGGGGGAAGAGGGGTTGGTGGTTGGGAGGTGAGGATAGGGGAGGGCAGACTTTTATACGGTCTGTGCCAGAGCCGGTGATGGAAGGCGGGACAGGTGGTTGGGAGGCAGGAAAAACTGCTGGGCAGACTTATACGGTCTGTGCCCTGAGAAAGACAGGTACAAATCAAGGTAAGGTATACACATGAGTTTATCTTGGGCAGACTGGATGGACCGTGCAGATCTTTTTCTGCCGTCATCTACTATGTTACTATGTTACTAACCTAGTCCGTGTACCTTCTACCTGTATAAATACTGCTATAAATCATCAGAAGAATGTTATTCCTTTCAGTATTACTTTTCCTCAACTGCCCAAATGTAGAGTTAAACGAGCTTAGTATGACACATTATTGGGAGCTTTTGCTGCAAGTGCAGGAGTAATAAATGCTATTGATTCTGAGACTTTAGCTTATAAAGCTAAGCATATTGGAACTGATATTAATCGGGTTATTACTTTGCAAGCTCAGTGGATGCCAACAGTGTTTGAACCACAGCAGATGACTTTACAATATGAAGCGAATGCTACATAACTGTAGAAGGTATTCTCCGAGGACAGCAGGCTGATTGTTCTCACTGATGGGTGACGTCCACGGCAGCCCCCTCCAATCGGAAAACTTTACTAGCAAAGGCCTTTGCTAGTCCTCGCGCGCCGATGCGCATGTGCGGCCATCTTCCCGCCCGAACTGGCTCGTGTTCGTCAGTCCCATATGTAGCAAGACAAAGACAAGGGAAGACACAACTCCAAAGCAGGGCCACCGAGAGGGGGGGACAGGGGGGACAAAAGTCCCCGGGCCCGGGCCTCCAGGGGGGCCCGGCGCCGAGTCCGTGGGTGCTCGCCCCTCCGTCCGACTCCTAGGTCCCTCCCTCCCTCCGTCCGACTCCCAGGGCCCGCCCTCCGTCCGAATTGCAAAAGCGATCTTGTTCTTACTTCGTCGGGGGTTACGGCGAGAGCAGCACGCAGACGCAGTGAAAAGCGTGCAGGCTCCCGCTTCAGCCTTCCCTCGTTGTCTGTCTCTCAGCTCTGGTCCCGCCTTTGAGGGCAGGACCACAGACAACGAGGGAAGGCTGAAGCGGGAGCTTGCACGCTTTTCACTGCGTTCTCTTCTGCATGCTGCTCTCGCCAACCCCCAACGAAGTAAGAACAAGATCGCTTTTGCAATTCGGAGGGAGGGACGGAGGGGGGCCTTGGAATTCAGTCGGATGGACGGAAGGAGAGGGGGCCTTGGATCTGGGAGGGAGGGAGGGAGTTTAGTAGCGCTATAGAAATGATAAGCAGTAGTAGAAGGGCCTTGGATCTTGGAGGGAGGGGGGAGGCCTTGGATCTCAGAGGGGGGGGAGAAAGAAGAGATTGCTGGACAAGACGGCAGGGCAGGGGGGAGAGAGAAGAGATTGCTGGACAAGAGGGCAGGGGGAGAGAAGAGATTGCTGGACAAGAGGGCAGGGGGAGAGAAAAGAGATTGCTGGACAAGAGGGCAGGGGGAGAGAGAAGAGATTGCAGAGGGCAGGGGGAGAGAGAAGAGATTGCTGGACAAGAGGGCATTGGGGAGAGAGAAGAGATCGCTGGACAAGAGGGCATTGGGGAGAGAGAAGAGATCGCTGGACAAGAGGGCAGGGAGGAGAGAGAAGAGATCGCTGGACAAGAGGGCAGGGGGGGAGAGAGACGAGATTGCTGGACAAGAGGGCAGGGGGAGAGAAGAGATTGCTGGACAAGAGGGCAGGGGGAGAGAAAAGAGATTGCTGGACAAGAGAGCAGGGGGGAGAGAAGAGATTGCTGGACAAGAGGGCAGGGGGAGAGAGAAGAGATTGCTGGACAAGAGGGCATTGGGGAGAGAGAAGAGATCGCTGGACAAGAGGGCAGGGGGAGAGAGAAGAGATTGCTGGACAAGAGGGCAGGGGGGGAGAGAGAAGAGATCGCTGGACAAGAGGGCAGGGGGGGAGAGAGAAGAGATTGCTGGGCAGGGCAGAGGGGAGAGGAGAACTGCTGAACATGGATGGATGATTGGAGGGGGCAGGGGAGAGAGGAAATTTACTGGATATGGTTGGATGGAGGAGAGGCCAGGAGAGAATGAGGAGTTGCTGGACATGGATAGATGGAGGGGAGGGAAGTCAGGAAGGAGATGCACATGGATGGAGGGAAGGGAAGAGAGGAGAAAAGCTGAACATGGATGGATGGAGTGGGGGGCAGGGAAGAGAGAAGAAATGATGGACAAGGATGAAGGGAAGGAAAGACAAAGGAAGGAGATGCACACGGATGGAGGGAAAAGGAAGAGAGGAGAAATGCTGGATATGGATGGAGGGGAGGGAAGACAGGAAATACATGCACATGGATGGAGGGGAGGAGAGTGAGGAGAAATGCTCAATTTAAGGGCTGGATCGGAACACTTTCAGGACAGATGCCGAAACTTGAGGAAGGATAGGGACAGGGCTACAGATGGTAGACAGGACGCATAAGGACACAGGAGAATGGTGAGAGAAAAAATATCAAATGGAAAGAAGACACTGCATAAAACAGAAAATGGGACCAAAGCGAATAGAAAAACTATGATTAGACAACAAAGGTAGAAAAAAGTATTTTATTCAGAATTTATTAATTGGAATATGTCAGCTTTTGGAAATGTGTATCTGTGATATTTTTCATGCAAGTTTCAATTTTTCTAGTATTGCTGCATGCTGAGTCTGACTTCTTGAGATAACTTTCTAGTTCAGTATTTTGCCTTCATATTTTTTTATTTCTAGTCCCTTATGTCATATCTGTTGCCATGTGTTTTTCATGTGTGATCAAGGTACAGTATTCTGCTAGTGTGTAGTATTTGCAGCCCTTTTTGTTTTGTTTTTTATTAGGTTGTGTACTGGTGTTTTAGAGCCCGGTGTAATTATAGTGCTGCCTTTCCACGCATAAGGTTGTAATTCGTCCTGTCCTTGGAATTAGTGCTGTTATGCTGTTATGGTTTGGTTAGGTTATGAGTGGGTTTTTGCACAAGTTTGTGTATAGTGTTTTGCAGTGGAGAGATTGTGTTTTGGCTTTACTGAGGTGGCACCAAAACATCAGAAAAGGTGTAGAGCCTAAATCATGACACACTACCTCTTGAAGGATCTACATATAGTGCAAGGGCCCGGCAGTGGGGGGGGGGGGGGGGGGCCCAGGGGCGACCTTGTCCCGGGCCCGGCCCAGTCTCTCGGCGGCCCTGCTCCAAAGGGGAGGCGGGCGGGCTTGTGAGAACAATCAGCCTGCTGTCCTCGGAGAATACCTTCTACAGGTATGTAGTATTCACTTTCTCCGAGGACAAGCAGGCTGCTTGTTCTCACTGATGGGGTATCCCTAGCCCCCAGGCTCACTCAAAACAACAAACATGGTCAATTGGGCCTTGCAACGGCGAGGACATAACTGAGATTCACCTAACAATTTATCCAACTAACTGAGAGCGTAGCCTGGAACCGAATAAACATGGGCCTCGGGCGGTGGAGTTGGATTCTAAACCCCGAACAGATTCTGAAGCACTGACTGCCCGAACCGACTGTCGCGTCGGGTATCCTGCTGCAGGCAGTAATGAGATGTGAATGTGTGGACAGATGACCACGTCGCAGCTTTGCAGATCTCTTCAATAGTGGCTGACTTCAAGTGGGCCACTGACGCTGCCATGGCTCTAACAATATGAGCCGTGACATGACCCTCAAGAGCCAGCCCAGCCTGGGCGTAAGTGAAGGAAATGCAATCTGCTAGCCAATTGGATATGGTGCGTTTCCCCACAGCCACTCCCCTCCTGTTGGGATCAAAAGAAACAAGCAATTGGGCGGACTGTCTGTTGGGCTGTGTCCGCTCCAGATAGAAGGCCAATGCTCTTTTGCAGTCCAATGTGTGCAGCTGACGTTCAGCAGGGCAGGAATGAGGACGGGGAAAGAATGTTGGCAAGACAATTGACTGGTTCAGATGGAACTCCAACACAACCTTTGGCAAGAACTTAGGGTGAGTGCGGAGGACTACTCTGTTATGATGAAATTTGGTGTAAGGGGCCTGGGCTACCAGGGCCTGAAGCTCACTGACTCTACGAGCTGAAGTAACTGCCACCAAGAAAATGACCTTCCAGGTCAAGTACTTCAGATGGCAGGAGTTCAGTGGCTCAAAAGGAGGTTTCATCAGCTGGGTGAGAACGACATTGAGATCCCATGACACTGTAGGAGGTTTGATGGGGGGCTTTGAGAAAAGCAAACCTCTCATGAAGCGAACAACTAAAGGCTGTCCTGAGATCGGCTTACCTTCCACACAGTAATGGTATGCACTGATTGCGCTAAGATGAACCCTTACAGAGTTGGTCTTGAGACCAGACTCAGACAAGTGCAGAAGGTATTCAAGCAGGGTCTGTGTAGGACAAGAGCGAGGATCTAGGGTCTTGCTGTCACACCAGACGGCAAACCTCCTCCATAGAAAGAACTCACTCCTCTTAGTGGAATCTTTCCTGGAAGCAAGCAAGATGCGGGAGACACCCTCTGACAGACCCAAAGAGGCAAAGTCTACGCTCTCAACATCCAGGCCATGAGAGCCAGAGACTGGAGGTTGGGATGCAGAAGCGCCCCTTCGTCCTGTGTGATGAGGGTCGGAAAACACTCCAATCTCCACGGTTCTTCGGAGGACAACTCCAGAAGAAGAGGGAACCAGATCTGACGCGGCCAAAAGGGAGCAATCAGAATCATGGTGCCTCGGTCTTGCCTGAGTTTCAACAAAGTCTTCCCCACCAGAGGTATGGGAGGATAAGCATACAGCAGACCTTCCCCCCAGTCCAGGAGGAAGGCATCCAATGCCAGTCTGCCGGGGGCCTGAAGTCTGGAACAGAACTGAGGGATTTTGTGGTTGGCTCGAGATGCAAAGAGATCTACCAAGGGGGTGCCCCACACCTGGAAGATCTGGCGCACTACTCGGGAGTTGAGCGACCACTCGTGAGGTTGCATAATCCTACTCAGTCTGTCGGCCAGACTGTTGTTTATGCCTGCCAGATATGTGGCTTGGAGCAACATGCCGTGACGGCGAGCCCAGAGCCACATGCTGACGGCTTCCTGACACAGGGGGCGAGATCCAGTGCCCCCCTGCTTGTTGATGTAATACATGGCAACCTGGTTGTCTGTCTGAATTTGGATAATTTGGTGGGACAGCCGATCTCTGAAAGCCTTCAGAGCGTTCCAGACCGCTCGTAACTCCAGAAGATTGATCTGCAGATCGCGTTCCTGGAGGGACCAGCTTCCCTGGGTGTGAAGCCCATCGAAATGAGCTCCCCACCCCAGGAGAGACGCATCCGTAGCTGAGGAATTTGTGGCTGAGGAATTTGGAAAGGACGTCCCAGAGTCAAATTGGACCAAATCGTCCACCAATACAGGGATTTGAGAAAACTCGTGGACAGGTGGATCACATCTTCTAGATCCCCAGCAGCCTGAAACCACTGGGAAGCTAGGGTCCATTGAGCAGATCGCATGTGAAGGCGGGCCATGGGAGTCACATGAACTGTGGAGGCCATGTGGCCCAGCAATCTCAACATCTGCCGAGCTGTGATCTGCTGGGACACTCGCACCCGCGAGACGAGGGACAACAAGTTGTTGGCTCTCGTCTCTGGGAGATAGGCACGAGCCGTCCGAGAATCCAGCAGAGCTCCTATGAATTCGAGTCTCTGTACTGGGAGAAGATGGGACTTTGGATAATTTATCACAAACCCCAGTAGCTCCAGGAGGCGAATAGTCATCTGCATGGACTGTAGAGCTCCTGCCTCGGATGTGTTCTTCACCAGCCAATCGTCGAGATAGGGGAACACGTGTACTCCCAGCCTGCGAAGCGCCGCTGCTACTACAGCCAAGCACTTCATGAACACTCTGGGCGCAGAGGCGAGCCCAAAGGGTAGCACACAGTACTGGAAGTGACGTGTGCCCAGCTGAAATCACAGATACTGTCTGTGAGCTGGCAGTATCGGGATGTGCGTGTAGGCATCCTTCAAGTCTAGAGAGCATAGCCAGTCATTTTCCTGAATCATGGGAAGAAGGGTGCCCAGGGAAAGCATCCTGAACTTTTCCTTGACCAGATATTTGTTCAGGGCCCTTAGGTCTAGGATGGGACGCATCCCCCATTTTCTTTTCCACAAGGAAGTACCTGGAATAGAATCCCAGCCCTTCTTGCCCGGATGGCACGGGCTCGACCGCATTGGCGCTGAGAAGGGCGGAGAGTTCCTCTGCAAGTACCTGCTTGTGCTGGAAGCTGTAGGATTGAGCTCCCGGTGGACAATTTGGAGGATTCGAGGCCAAATTGAGGGTGTATCCTTGCCGGACTATTTGAAGAACCCAACGGTCGGAGGTTATGAGAGGCCACCTTTGGTGAAAAAATTTCAACCTCCCCCCAACCAGCAGATCGCCCGGCACTGACATGTTGATGTCGGCTATGCTCTGCTGGAGCCAGTCAAAAGCTCGCCCCCTGCTTTTGCTGGGGAGCCGTGGGCCTTGCTGAGGCGCATGCTGCTGACGAGAGCGAGCGCGCTGGGGCTTAGCCTGGGCCGCAGGCTGTCGAGAAGGAGGATTGTACTTACGCTTACCAGAAGAGTAGGGAACAGTCTTCCTTCCCCCATAAAAACGTCTACCTGAGGAGGTAGATGCTGAAGGCTGCCGGCGGGAGAACTTGTCGAAAGCGGTATCCCGCTGGTGGAGCTGCTCTACCACCTGTTCGACTTTCTCTCCAAAAATATTGCCTTCCTCTCAAAGGAGTCTAAGGTTCTAGAGTCCTTGCCCGGGGGCGCCGAAGCATGCTCTCTAGAACTCTTAGCCTTCTTTAGGGCCAGATCCACAACACCAGAGTCATGAGGCAACTGAGTGCGCATCAGCTCTGGGTCCCCATGAATCCGGTACTGGAACTCAATCTTCTTGGGAATGTGGGGATTACTTAGAGGCTTGGTCCAGTTCGCCAGCAATGTCTTTTTTAGAACATGATGCATGGGTACTGTGGACACTTCCTTAGGTGGAGAAGGATAGTCCAAGAGCTCAAACATTTCAGCCCTGGGCTCATCCTCCACAACCACCGGGAAGGGGATGGCCGTAGACATCTCCCGGACAAAGGCCGCAAAAGACAGACTCTCGGGAGGAGAAAGCTGCCTTTCAGGGGAGGGAGTGGGATCAGAAGGAAGGCCATCAGACTCCTCATCAGAGAAATATCTGTTTAGCTTCTTATGATGTCAATGTAACCCATTTATATAATCTATCTTATCCTTTTTATGGTTGTTTTACCAATGTCACTCATTTATGGTGGCATAGACAATTATATACTTTTGTACCGGATATGGAGTAACAATTGACCCTATATTGGTATCCACAAGTACTAAATATAGCCGACATTTCATTAAGTTTACAGCCTTTGAGAGACGCTATATAAAAAACGGAACTTTTACAACAATATTTGCAGAAGTGCAATAAAACTTTGATTCAACACCAGATTGATACAACTCACACTAGAGATACACTTGTGGACATTTCTTCACGCTTCCAAAAAGCTACCGCCCATAATTGGTGGGGCATTTTCTCTAGACATTCATCTTCAGCTACCAAAGCATTAAATTTGCTATTTCATCCTGTCTTAATCATACTTTGCATAATCATTATTTTGACTGTATGGAATTGTTATCTTACTCATTATATGCAAAAAAAATATCTCATAGTTATTCTATTATACCATTATCGTATAAGCAAAATTGAA
The DNA here is from genome assembly GCF_901765095.1 of Microcaecilia unicolor. Classification (NCBI taxonomy): domain Eukaryota; kingdom Metazoa; phylum Chordata; class Amphibia; order Gymnophiona; family Siphonopidae; genus Microcaecilia; species Microcaecilia unicolor. The sequence goes on along the minus strand of NC_044038.1, from coordinate 186,472,021 downwards.
AAGCAAAGAACGGAATGTGATGGAAAATATTAAAAATTGCTTTTCAGTCTTGCTTTAATCAATAATACATTTTTTAAATCCCGTCTTTGACCCAAAAGTGACTTTCCTGGTACAGTGGTGGAAATAAGTATTTGATCCCTTGCTGATTTTGTAAGTTTGCCCACTGACAAAGACATGAGCAGCCCATAATTGAAGGGTAGGTTATTGGTAACAGTGAGAGATAGCACATCACAAATTAAATCCGGAAAATCACATTGTGGAAAGTATATGAATTTATTTGCATTCTGCAGAGGGAAATAAGTATTTGATCCCCCACCAACCAGTAAGAGATCTGGCCCCTACAGACCAGGTAGATGCTCCAAATCAACTCGTTACCTGCATGACAGACAGCTGTCGGCAATGGTCACCTGTATGAAAGACACCTGTCCACAGACTCAGTGAATCAGTCAGACTCTAACCTCTACAAAATGGCCAAGAGCAAGGAGCTGTCTAAGGATGTCAGGGACAAGATCATACACCTGCACAAGGCTGGAATGGGCTACAAAACCATCAGTAAGACGCTGGGCGAGAAGGAGACAACTGTTGGTGCCATAGTAAGAAAATGGAAGAAGTACAAAATGACTGTCAATCGACAAAGATCTGGTGCTCCACGCAAAATCTCACCTCGTGGGGTATCCTTGATCATGAGGAAGGTTAGAAATCAGCCTACAACTACAATGGGGGAACTTGTCAATGATCTCAAGGCAGCTGGGACCACTGTCACCACGAAAACCATTGGTAACACATTACGACATAACGGATTGCAATCCTGCAGTGCCCGCAAGGTCCCCCTGCTCCGGAAGGCACATGTGACGGCCCGTCTGAAGTTTGCCAGTGAACACCTGGATGATGCCGAGCAGGGCCGTGCCTAGGGTCTCTGGCGCCCCCCTGCAGACTATCAGTTGGCGCCCCCCCCCCCCCCGGTGAAAATGATCGCTCACCACTTGCCACACTGACAGGAATTGTCAGCAATATTCTTAGAAACAAATTGCTATACATTGCAAAATAAGATAGCAGATGTAAATTCTCAAAGTGGACATATTCCAAACGCTAAAATGAAAATAAAATGATTTTTTTCTACCTTTGTTGCCTGGTGACTTTCTTTTTCCGATCATGCTGGCCCAGTATCTGAGTCTGCTGCTATCTGTCCTCTTAACTCCATTTCCAGGGCTAATTTATTTCTTTACTTTCCTCCTTTCTTCTTCATTTCTTGCTCTATATCCATTTCCAGCAATTTCTTCTCTCTCCCTGGGTCCTGCCCTCCCATCCATGTCCATTCTTGTCCCTCTCTGCCCTTCCCTCCTCCATCCATAGCTAGCAATCCTCCTCTCTCCCCTCCCCTCCATTTCCAGCAATTTGTCCTCTCCCTGGGCCCCCATGTCCATCCTTGTCCCTCTCTGCCCTTCCCTCCTCCATCCATAGCCAGCAATCCTCCTCTCTCCCCTCCCCTCCATTTCCAGCAAATTGTCCTCTCCCTGGGCCCCCATGTCCATCCTTGTCCCTCTCTGCCCTTCCCTGCTGCATCCATAGCTAGCAATCCTCCTCTCTCCCCTCCACTTCCAGCAATTTGTCCTCTCCCTGGGCCCTGCTGCTGCCCTCCCATCCATGCCTGCCATAGGCGGTCGGTGGCCCAACTGTTTGGGGAGGCTAAAGGGGGCGGGGTTAGGGGTGGGCCAGGGGCGGAGCTTACCTCCATAAGTGTTTGACAACACACAGAAAAAAAATAAGTAAAAATAAAAGTCACAGTTAATACCTTTTATTAAATTTAGATATTAGATATGTATCAAATGTCAAAGAATAAAGTGGTTGCTCAAAGCATATACTAAACACAATCGCTCAACTGCAAAACACTATGCACAACTTTGTGCAAAAACACACTCAGAACCTTACTGTACCATAAATATTACACTGGGAAGACCCTAATACACCAATATACCACCATACGGAACATGCAGACCGTCAACAATATGAAACAAGGGATCATAATATCATGATACGTGTAGAGCCAAAAAACACCCTTTTAGGGTGGCTAGTGTTCACAATGAGCTCCTTTTATTAACGACCATATGTAGATCCTTCAAGAGGTAGTGTGTCATGATTTACGCTGTACACCCTTTCTGGTGTTTTGGTGCCAACTTAGTAAGGCCAACACACAATCTCTCCACTGCAAAACACTATATACAAACTTGTGCAAAACACACTCATAGCCTTACCAAACCATAACAGCACTAATTCCAAGGACAGAACGAGCTACAACCTTTATGTGTGGAAAGGCAGCACTATAATTACACCGGGCTCTAAAACACCAGTACACAACCTAGTGAAACCAAAATAAAACAAAAAGGGCTGCAAATACTTCACGCTAGCAGAATACTGCATCTTGATCACACATGAAAAACACATGGCTTAACAGATATGAAGGCAAAATACAAGAAGTCAGATTCAGCATGCAGCAATACTAGAAACATTGAAACTTACATGCAAAATATCACAGATGTACATTTCCAAAAGCTGACATATTCCAATTAATAAATTTTGAATAAAAAATGTTTTCTACCTTTGCTGTCAGAGCATTTAGTTTTTCTATTAGCTTTGGTCCCAGTGTCTTCTTTCCATTTGATATTTTTTTCTCTCATCATGTCCACCATCTTTCTGTGTCCTTATGCGTCCTGTCTACCACCCTATCCTTTCTCCAGTTTCAACATCTGCCCTCAAAGTGTTCCAATCCAGCCTTTAAATTCAGCAATTTCCCCTCCATCCATATAAAGCATTTCTCCTCACTCCCCTCCATCCATGTGCATCTACAACCTTTGTCTTCTCTTCCCTCCATCCATGTCCAGCATTTCTCCTCTCTCCCTTCCACTCCATCCGTGTGCATCTCCTTCCTTTATCTTTCCTTCCCTCCATCCTTGTCCAACATTTCTCCTCTCTTCCCTGCCCTCCACTCCATCCATGTCCAGCATTTCTCCTCTCTTCCCTCCCCTCCATCCATGTGCATCTCCTTCCTGACGTCCCTCCCCTCCATCCATCCATGTCCAACAACTCTCCATTCTCCCCTTCCCTCTCCTCCATCCATCCACCCATATCCTGCAAATTTCCTCTCTCCCCTGTCCCCATTCATCCATCCATGTCCAGAATTCTCCTCTCTCCCTTGCCCTCCCCTCCATCCATCCATCCATGTCCAGGAACTCTCTGTTCTCCCCTGCCCTCTCCTCCATCCATCTCCAGAAAATTTCCTCTCTCCCCTGTCCCCATTCATCCATCCATAGTAACATAGTAGATGACGGCAGAAAAAGACCTGCATGGTCCATCTAGTCTGCCCAAGATATGAGTTTATCTTGAATTTGTACCTGTCTTTTTCAGGGCACAGACCGTATAAGTCTGCCCAGCAGTATTTCCCGCCTCCCAACCACCAGTCCCGTCTCCCATCACCGGCTCTGGTACAGACCGTATAAGTCTGCCCTCCCCTATCCTAGCCTCCCAACCACCAACCCCTCTTCCCCCCACCTGCTCCGCAACCCAATTTCAGCTAAGCTTCTGAGGATCCATTCCTGCTGCACAGGATTCCTTTATGCATATCCCACGCATGTTTGAATTCCGTTACCGTTTTCATCTCCACCACCTCCCACGGGAGGGCATTCCAAGCGTCCACCACCCTCTCCGTGAAAAAATACTTCCTGACATCTTTTTTTTTTTTTTTAATTATTTATTTATAAGTTTTAACAAATTATTACAAGAACACTTGGTTCCTGACATCTTTTTTGACTCTGCCCCCCTTCAATCTCATTTCATGTGCTCTTGTTCTACCGCCTTCCCATCTCAGGATCCCATCTTCCCATCTCCCATCATCCATTTCCAGAATTCTCCTCTCTCCCTTGCCCTCCCCTCCATCCATCCATGTCCAGGAACTCTCCGTTCTCCCCTGCCCTCTCCTCCATCTATCTCCAGATAATTTCCTCTCTCCCCTGTCCCCTCGATCTATGCCCAGCAATTCTCCTCTCTTCCCTGCCCTCCCCTCCATCCATCCATGTCAGCAATTCTCTCCCCTGCTCTCCCCTCTCCCCTCCTGTCCAGTGATTTCTTCTCTCTCCCTGCCCTGCATCCATACATGGCCAACAATTCTCCTCTCCCCTGCCCTCCCCCCTACATGTGGCAGGCTGCAGCGTTTTTGCGAGGCAGCTCTGGCTCTCCCTCCTTCCTTCCTTGGTTCCTGCTCTGGCTCCCCGATCGGCAGCCCCCCCCCCCCGCGTGTTTTAACCTTTACTCTCCGACGTGGGAGCGATGTCAATCAATGAAGAACGTAGAACAGACTCGCTTCCAGCTTCTCTCTTCACACAGTGTCCCGCCCTCGCGGGAACAGGAAGTGCATCATCGCTGACGCTGAAGGCGGGCCACTGTGAAGAGAGAGAAGCTGGAAGCGAGTCTGTTCTACGTTCTTCATTGATTGACATCGCTCCCACGTCGGAGAGTAAAGGTTAAAACACGCGGGGGGGCGGGGGGGCTGCCGATCGGGGAGCCAGAGCGGGAACCAAGTAAGGAAGGAGGGAGAGCCCGAGCTGCCTCACAAAAGCGCTACGCTTGTGAGGGCAGCAGGGAAGTCCACGATTGGGCTGGGGCGCCGGGGCGAGGGTAAGCACCGCGGCGGCGCCCTCCAGAGGTGGGCGCCCCCCTGCGGCGCTTACCTCGCTTACCGCATCGGCACGGCCCTGATGCCGAGAGTGATTGGGAGAAGGTGCTGTGGTCAGATGAGACAAAAATTGAGCTCTTTGGCATGAACTCAACTCGCCGTGTTTGGAGGAAGAGAAATGCTGCCTATGACCCAAAGAACACCGTCCCCACTGTCAAGCATGGAGGTGGAAATGTTATGTTTTGGGGGGTGTTTCTCTGCTAAGGGCACAGGACTACTTCACCGCATCAATGGGAGAATGGATGGGGCCATGTACCGTACAATTCTGAGTGACAACCTCCTTCCCTCCGCCAGGGCCTTAAAAATGGGTCGTGGCTGGGTCTTCCAGCACGACAATGACCCAAAACATACAGCCAAGGCAACAAAGGAGTGGCTCAGGAAGAAGCACATTAGGGTCATGGAGTGGCCTAGCCAGTCACCAGACCTTAATCCCATTGAAAACTTATGGAGGGAGCTGAAGCTGCGAGTTGCCAAGCGACAGCCCAGAACTCTTAATGATTTAGAGATGATCTGCAAAGAGGAGTGGACCAAAATTCCTCCTGACATGTGTGCAAACCTCATCATCAACTACAGAAGACGTCTGACCGCTGTGCTTGCCAACAAGGATTTTGCCACCAAGTATTAGGTCTTGTTTGCCAGAGGGATTAAATACTTATTTCCCTCTGCAGAATGCAAATAAATTCATATACTTTCCACAATGTGATTTTCCGGATTTAATTTGTGATGTGCTATCTCTCACTGTTACCAATAACCTACCCTTCAATTATGGGCTGCTCATGTCTTTGTCAGTGGGCAAACTTACAAAATCAGCAAGGGATCAAATACTTATTTCCACCACTGTATATCTCAAAGAACAATGTATAATACCCCACATACCAGTCTTATTTTTTTAAAGCTACTTCTTATTGCAAATTTTATTAATATCAATATTAACACATCAGTTTAAATCATTAATATTTTCAATGTGGATATACCTCCTGCTTATACTACCTACCTTAGACCACAAACTCAATAATCATACATACCATCATTCATACCTATACACATAGAGCATATGCGCACCACTTAGCTCAATAATAACCCAGATCTATAAAAATACATTCCTGTACATAACATTTCCTATCACAATTCGGTTATCATTACACAATGCATGTAGCAAAGATCATCCTTGTATGTAGTCCTCTTATAATTATAGACTGTCTTTTAATCAGCAGTCATAAATTCAAATCAAGAATGTCTCATAAGCAAAGTTCAACCGTTGTACATGCTCATCATATTCTCTTGAGTGGTGTCATAAGAAACTCTTCCGTATCCATAGGTTACCTCAGCTATTATGAGTGCTCAAGCTCTTCAGGCTGTTACCAAGATGGCTTCCTCCATGGAATACCGGAAATGAGATCAGCGTTACCGCTCTGCCTTACGCAGGAAAAGGTGTAATGGCTTCCTGAGTCTGTTCCTACCCATTTATAGATTCCCTCATTCCACTTCTTTATTAAGGCAGAGCGGTAACGCTGATCTCATTTCCGGTATTCCATGGAGGGAGCCATCTTGGTAACAGCCTGAAGAGCTTGAGCACTCATAATAGCTGAGGTAAATTAGTTGATGTATTAGAATAATGGATGTATTTTGTTAGGATAGGGATGGAACTGATACACTTGCTTTGTTACTGTGTGTAGAACTGGAGCCCCTGAAGACGCCTAGTGCGAAATGCGTCAGACTTGGAGCGATCACGCCTGCGAGAGCGTGGATTAACAACGCTGTCTTACAAGATGCTCTGAAGGGCTTGCATTGATTACATTAGTAAACCTATGGATACGGAAGAGTTTCTTATGACACCACTCAAGAGAATATGATGAGCATGTACAACGGTTGAACTTTGCTTATAAGACATTCTTGATTTGAATTTATGACTGCTGATTAAAAGACAGTCTATGATTATAAGAGGACTACCTACAAGGATGATCTTTGCTACATGCATTGTGTAATGATAACCAAATTGTGATAGGAAATGCTATGTTCAGGAATGTATTTGTATAGATCTGGGTTATTATTGAGCTAAGTGGTGCGCATATGCTCTATGTGTATTGGTATGAATGATGGTATGTACGATTATTGAGTTTGTGGTTTAAGGTATGTAGTATAAGAAGGTATATCCACAGTGAAAATATTAATGATTTAAACTGATGTGTTAATATTGATATTAATAAAATTTGCAATAAGTAGTAGCTTTAAAACAATAAGACTGGTACGTGAGGTATTATATTGTTTGTTGTAGTCCAATGATATTTACTCATTTAGTATTTAAAGAACAATGTATGAGATAAGGCATCTCTCAAGAACAGGTTGGAATGCCTCTGAAGCCAGCTTGTGCAGGAGGGAGGCAGGGTATGTTTGAGGTTCGAGAGATAAGCCACCTGGCCAGTGGTTTGTTTACCTGAACTGAGAGCATATGACTGAAACCTCATGTACATTCTTGGATAAGTTTTAGCTTAATAAAAAGGGGGCTTTTTGCAGCAGAGCCTTGGGGCTCATTCTGTGGATGAACGCATCGTGCAGAAAAGACTTGTTCCTGGTCTTAGGGAGACTTCAGGCTTTTCGCTGCAACGGGCCCCCCAGCTGATAAGGGTCTGAATGATGTAATTCCTGACCAGTGATGATGTATGTATAAATATATATATCTTTCTTAATTTACTTTTCTATAGCCTTCCTTTAGTAATGTACTCGATTAGTGTGTTTATTTCTTAATCATTGTGCTGCAGTAACAGTAATGACTTATGCACTCTCCAATTAAAGTGCAAATAAAGAGTTTCATTTACCCAATACGAATAAAAAAGAATCTGCAGTATTTTAGTCTTTGAGCAGTCTGTGGTGATTCAAGTGAGCAGGCTGCAATACAGAAGCAATACAATGGGTACTTTGCTTTAAGGACTTGTTCTTTATGATAGTGTATTATTTTATTTTATGCATTGATTTTTTTTTTTCACTTTATCAAATTTTAAATTAAACAGAATTTTTCTGAGATCTGAGGTTCCAAAGTGAACTGTTCCAAAACACAGGACTTGACAGTAGTTTGTCACACTCAAAGCTAGATTGGCTCAGGAGGCCTTTTACTAAAAATTAGCATGTTAGCAGCAGGCTCCATTGGCCTCCCTCTTCTCTCCCCAGGGCCCATACCACTCAGGATTTTATAGACCTTTATCATATCTCCCCTCAGACATCTCTTCTCCATGCTGAAGAGTCCTAACCTCTTAAGCCTTTTTACTCATATGAGAGTCATCCCATCCACAAAAGTTGGTCACCCTCTGTGGCTTTTCCAAGTCCATTACAACTTTTTGAGATGTGGCAGCCAGAATTGTACATAATATTCAAAGTATAGGCTCATCATGTAGTGATAAAGAGGCATTATGATATTCTTTGTTTTATTCACTAATCCATTCCTAATAATTCATAACATTCCTGTTCAATTTGTTGGCCACTACCGCACACTGAGCAGAAAAGTTTCACTACCACCCATGATTTGAATTATTATTCCCAACGTGTATCACTTTGCACTTGTCCACTTAAATTTCATCTGCCATTTCAATGCCCAATCTTCCAGCCTCCCAAGGTCCTCTTGCAATTTCTTACAGTCCACATGTAATTTAACAACTTAATTTCATATCATCATCTGCAAATTTAATCGCCATGCTCCAGGGGCCTAGGCCCACCCAGCAGCGAAGCGGAGGGAGCAGGCAGCGCTGATCCTGCATCTGCCTCCTCTCTGACGGCAGTGCTTTCCAGACGCTGCCTCCGCCGCCACGATCTACCTCCTCCCTCTGTCTCACTCAACAGCAGCGGTAGCGTCGCGATTCAAACACGCTGCCGCTGCTGTTGAGAGTGAGACAGAGGGAGGAGGTAGATCGTAGCGGCGGTAGGCAGCGTCTGGGAAGCGCTGCCGTCAGAGAGAGGGCGGGCAGGTGGAATGGGAGGGAAGGATGCATGGGGGTGAAGGAGAATCGCTGGACACATGGATGGGAGCGGGAGGGGAGAGAGGAGAGTCACGTTATATGGATGGTGGTGGGGGTCAGGGGAGAGAGAATTGCTAGGGATGGATGGATGGAGGTGGGGGTCAGGGGAGAGAGGAGAATTGCTGGGGATGGATGGATGGAGGTGGGGGCAGGGGAGAGAGGAGAATTGCTGGGGATGGATGGAGGGGAGAGGAGAGTTGCTGCACATGGGTGGATGGAGGGGAGGGAAGAGGAGAGAGGAAGGTTGCTGGACATGGGTGGATGGAGGGGAGGGCAGGGGGCAGAGGAGGGTTGCTGGACATGGATGGATGGAGGGCAGGGCAGGAGAGAGGAGGCTGCTGGATATGGAAGGAGGAGAGGGAAGGGAGAGAGAAGAAATGCTGGACATGGATGGAGGGAAGGGAAGAGTGTGTGAGGAAGGAGATGAGATGAGGGGAAAGGAAGAGAGGAGAAAATTGCACATGGATGAAGAAAATAGGCAGAAGCTGGATCCACTGGACAGTCAAGTCTGCGGAGGACCCAGAGCAAGAAATGAAGAAGAAAGGCGGAAAGTAAAGAAATAAATGGAAAGGAAGCCCTGGAAACGGAGTAAAGAGGACAGATAGCAGCAGAATCAGATACTGGGCCAGTATGACCAGAAAAACAAAGTCACCAGACAGCAAAGGTAGAAAAAAATCCTTTTATTTTCATTATAATGATTGGAACATGTCCACTTTGAGAATCAGGTGCTCAACATTAAAGATTATATTTATTTACTTAATTATGGCATTTTATCCCACATTAAACATGAATTAGATTGGAACCTGGGATCATTTAATGTTTTTTTCTGGAGAGAGTAATGCATTGCCTCCCCCTCCCCCCAGGCTCTCTCCCCGGCTATAGCCAGCTCTGCAATTTTGAGGGAGGTGGACGGGGGGGGGGGGGGGGCGCAGAGGTGGACCGGGGAGAGAGCCTGTTGTTAAACATTTACCAGCACACCACTGTCTAGTGCCCACCCATCCAACCTGTTGGCCCACCCAAAAATTGACTTCTGGCTATGCCACTGCCATGCTCATCATTCCCATTGCAAGATCATTTAAATATATTAAAAAGCACCAGTCCCAATATAGACCACATTTTGTCAAAAGCTTTCTAAAAATACAAATACACTATATCAATGGACACACCTTTAAGCACAGGTTTATTCACATATTTAAGAAAAATGGAGCACATTGATGATGCAAGATTTCTCAAAATAAACATGTTTATTTTATTTTATTTATATATAAACAGTGTTTTAAGCCTGTAAAATGTATTGTATATTTTCCTGCATTGATTATATCTGAAGTGTTTTTCTCTTGTTTAGCCAGCAGATGGTGTATATATTTGAAATCTTGTTGGCTGGGCTCTGATTGGCCCAGGAGCTCATCTCATTTGGATTTTACTGGTTTTGAGTTCAGTTTTAGCCAGGGAGGAAAGAGACACATCTCTTTGTTAAGGCTCAGTGAATTATATTTCCCGACTTTCCCACGTACTGCTTAGACAGTATACAAATGTTTAGTTAGTGTTATAATTGATCCATACATCAATTACCTGTTAGTGTACTAGTTACCTGTAATCTCCAAAAGTTAGAAGAATGGTAGAGGGTCTGGCAGTTAAAATTTAATGAATGTTTATCTATTAAATATACCAGTCTCATAATTGTTAATACTTCTTAATAATTTATTCATTAATACATTATTAAGAAGTATCAATAATTATAAGACTGTTATATTTAATAGATAAAAGTTCCTAAATAATACCAATAGAAATTTTTGACCCCTAATCTCTATTATTTAAAAGTTAATGCCAAGAAGTGTAGAGTGATGCACTTGGGGTGCAGAAATCCAAAACAGAGACAGACCTTGGGGTGTTGGTGTCAGAGGATATGAAGGTGAAGAAACAATGTGATGGCTGCGGCCAGAAGGATGCTAGGCTGCATAGAGAGGGGTATAACCAGCAGAAGGAGGTGTTGATGCCCCTCTACGTTGTTGGTGAGGCCCCACTTGGAGTTTTGTGTTCAGTTTTGGAGGCCGTATCTTGCTAAAGATGTAAAAAGACCGGAAGCGGTGCAAAGAAAAGCTGCAAAAATAGTATGGGATTTGTGTTGCAAACCGTACAAGGAGAGACTTCCTGACCTGAACATGTATACCTTGGAGGAAAAGAGAAACAGGGGTGATATGATACAGAAGTTCAAATATTTGAAAGGTATTAATCCACAAACAAACCTTTTCTGGAGATGGGAAAGTGGTAGAACTAGAGGACATGAATTGAGGTTGAAGGAGGGCAGACTCAGGAGTAATGTCAGGAAGTATATTTTTCACGGAAAGGGTAGTAGATACATGGAATGCCCTCCCGCGGGAGGTGGTGGAGATGAAACGGTAATGGAATTCAAACATGCGTGGGATAAACACAAAGGAATCCTGTTTAGAAGGAATGGATCTACAGACTCTTAGCGGAGATTGGATGGCAACGCCAGTAACTGGGAAGCAAAACCAGTGCTGGGCAGACTTCTATGGTCTACGCCCTGATCGTAACTGAATAGATATGGATGGGCTGGATTTTTAGGGGCTTTGACGTTAGCTTCAGAACTTTTAGTACAAGAACAGTGCTGGGCAGACTTCTATGGTCTATGCCCTGAGAATGGCAAGGACAAATCAAACTCGGGTATACATATAAAGTATCACATACCATGTAAAATGAGTTCATCTTGTTGGGCAGACTGGATGGACCATTCAGGTCTTTATCTGCCGTCATTTACGATGTTACTATATTGTTTGCCAATTGCACATTTTTGTCCACTGTTCCAAGTTCTGAGAATAATCACAACTGTTTGTTCATTCTGCCTGTCTGGACTGATAAAGAATCCCAGTGGTTTGTGTGTTCAGTCTGTGAGTGCTTTCTGGGAACTACGGGACCATTGGGAGTGTGGCTGCGGTAACCCAGAAATCACTGGGGATAATTTGAGCACAGGAGACTCACCCAGAGGTGGCTGTGACCCAGTCAGTGGGAGCAAGGTGCTAGTGTAGAGCACAAGCAGGAGGTGCAGGTGGATCTGAGTTGTGCTGGGGACAGACCCTCTAAGTGGCCGCGGGGTAACCCCAGGCAGGTGGCTAGGCGTTTCATCACATACACTATAATCAATGAACACCTTTAATCACAGGTTTTATTAACACCTTTAAAAATAATGGAGCACATTGATGATGCAAGATTTCTCAAAACTAAACATGTTAGTTATTTATTTAGACATATCTACTCTGCATTTCCCAAGAAAGCTCAGGTTCAATGCAGCTTGCATAAATTAAAAATAAGCATTACAAGACAATATTAGACAAGAATACGACTATTTAAAAAAATTCTTTTTCATATTAGCTGAACACAGATATAGGGCCCTGTTTACTAGCCAAACTCACATTACATCTAATTATTAGCACACATTAAAAATGCTAACAGGGCCCCTAAAGAAGTAAGTTTTAAATAAATCTTCTAAATGACATATAATCAACTGAGGTGTACAATATACTTGGGTAATGTTGGTTTTGTCTCATCAAACCATGACTACTATTGTTGAGTAAGTATCGCACCTGTTTACCTAAGCTGTGAATGGGCTGTGTTGCATTAGGTGCACAGCTTAGTAAACAGGGGGCCATGTTATTATAAAATTTTGCCCAGCGAAGTATATGCAGAAAGGGAAGGGGGATCAGGCCAGTCTCCAGTAGGACTATCTAGAGGATCGGGCATGCCCCGATTAGACCAGAGTGCCAGGGAACAACTGTCGGCTCCCATAACAGCCCATGAAATACAACGGGTTATAAAAACTCTACCAATGAAATCAGCGCCAGGCCCAGATCGGCTCTCAAGTGAATATTATAAAATTCTGAGCCAAGGAGATCACGTGATGAGCTGAGTGGAGCAGACGTGCAGTAGCTCCTCTCTCAGACCCTGCCTCCCCTCGGACACAACACACTGATTGCCGGGCGATAGTGAACCGCGAAAAACACATAAAGCAGCAAGTTAGCTTATATGGACCCTTTTGTTATAAAAATTGAAGCGGGGATGCCAGCGAAAAGCGTCAAAAAAGATGCGGCGAAGCCGCGGGGGATGGATCCCAAAATGGCGCCGAGCCCCGGGCCAAGCCTGAAAGAGGTAACTTTCACAGAACAACAACTAGTACAATTAACCGAAGCGGTAAAGTCGGCATTAGAGCCTCAATTACAGCAGCTCTCTAATCAGCTCACCTCGATGGAAACACGTTTGGATGATACTACCCGTCGAACGGGAGAGTTAGAGCACAGAGTGTCGGCCATAGAAGACGGCGAGGCTGGGCAAGTCAAACAGCTGGAAGAGCTTAAAAAATTAGTGCATCTGCAATCTCAACAGATCGATGAGTTGGAGAATCGTTCGCGACGTGATAATTTACGCTTGGTAGGCATTCCAGAAACAATTCCGGAGCACATGTTACAATCAGTACTGGAAAAATGGCTGTCTGAAGAAATGGCACTCTCAGATAATACAGAATCCTTGTGCCTGGAAAGGGCCCACAGATTAGGGCGTAAGCCGGAACAAAATCAAAGGCCAAGAGTGGTGATTGTAAAGGTGCACAATTTTGTGCACAAGATGGAGATCCTGAGAGGGGCTCGGCTGAAGCGCGATAAGCTGTTTTATAACGGCAGCTCCGTCAAGATATTTCAGGATTTTTCACTATGCTTACAGGAGAAGCGACGGGCATTCCAGCCGGTCTGTAAAACAGAAAGTCAAAAGAAATTTGCCTTAATCTATCCAGCGACATTAAAACTCCAACACCAGGGAAAATGGCATCTCTTTAAAACACCGCAAGAGGCCACAAAATTTATTGCTGGACTGGATCCGACATGAGAGACAAGAGAAGGCTTCTAAGAAGCAGAGAACATTCCATAAGGTCTAAGTTCAAGTGTATGATTATGACAAGTTAAAGTGGTTGTGTGTTGTACTTTATATGCAGAGATGCTTATGTAATTTACGGTGAAAGGAACAGTAGGTGGTGGGATTGATATGATATGATAACATGTGTGTGTTTGGGGGGGGGGGGGGGGGTTTCAAATCTCATCTGATCTCCGTTGGGTGAATAAGGATGGGAGTTAAGTGTTTTGGGTTGTAACAGGGGGGGTTAGGGGGGGGGGGGGGTTAGGAGAGGGAGGAAAGGGGGAATAATGGTAATGTTGGGCAGAAGGGAAGAAGGTGATAAATGTTTGTGTAATCCACAATGCAAAAGCGATCAGAGAAAAAAGCGGGCTGGATGTGATAGGAGGGATGTCAGCTGGGGATCAGACTGGAGAATCTTGACATTTTGGATCTCTCGGGTGAGGCTGGGTGCCCGGGAGATGTGTTTGGAAGTAGCTAAATACGACAAAGCTTTACGGAGAGGAAGATTAAAACTTTAAGGTTTGCTACATGGAATGTGGGAGGGATAGCAACTCCAATTAAAAGAGCAAAAATTCTGGAGGCCCTAAAGAGACATAAAGTAGATGTCGGGTGTTTACAAGAAACTAGACTCTCCCCGGAAGAGCATAGGAAATTGAGAACTAGATGGGTGGGGGAGGTCCACTACACTTCAGCAGGAGGGCGGAAAGGCGGAGTGGCCCTATTAATACGCAAGGGGTTAGCAGCCAAATCCGAAGTAGTGCAGGTTTGGTCCATAGGGTGATTACGTAGTGGTTTAAGTTATGGATACAAAATAGAGAATTCCTGGTGCTGGGATTATATGGACCTAATGTCTATGATGCAAATTCAATGCGAAGTTAATGGAAATCTGCATGCCATATAAAGCTTCACAATTATAGTCATGGGCGATTTTAATCTGGTCTCAGGGACTATCATGTAGATTGCTCTGATCCAAATGTGACATCTCGGGGAGGGCCTAAATCACGGGCCATGAGGTCCTTCATGCGCTCTCTAGACTTGGTGGATACATGGAGGGCACTACACCCTGGAGAGCGTGATTATACTCATGTTTCTCGAGCACATGGCACGCTTTCTAGACTAGACTACATACTGATAAGTCGAACAGCATTTTCATGGGTAGCTAGAGCAGAAATAGGCCCGGGGGGGTTGTCTGACCATTCTATGGTTGTGGATAGATGTGGAGACTACGAGGTTCTATCAGACATCGGGGGGATGGAGATTCCCGGCATATCTTTACCATAACAAGGAATTCGGGACTTTCTCCATCAGAAATGGGAAGATTACAAGCAGAATAATAGAAGGCATATGACTCAATCAACATTGTTCTGGTCGGCTGCAAAAGCTGTATTGCGAGGGGAGGTGATAGCCTATGCCCATGCAAGGAACAAAAACATTCCATAGCAATCTTGAGGCTGGAAGCCAAACTGCAGAAGGCGAAAGCCCGTTATATACGTAGCCCCAATGCCACAACAAAGAACAATTGCAGGCAATGCAGGTTACACTTAATTCATTGTTGCACGAACGCATGTGCAGATCCCTGGCATATCAAAATTTAAACTGCAAAGATTTGGGAATAGGTCGGGATCAATGTTAATGAGATTAGTAAGGGCTTGGGGAAATCGGCAACCAATAACGACTTTGAGAGATGAGAAAGGAGTGCAGTGCAATAATAGTGAAGACATTGCACAAATATTCACAAGGCACTTTAAGGCTCTATATCAGGCAACCCAAAAACCAGATCGCCAAGTACTTAACAGTTTTTTGGAACGCGTGGGGGTACCCAAACTGACAGAAATAGAATTAAACACGCTGGAAGGTCCATTACAGGGAAAGAGATCCAGGAGGTGATTAAATCCCTACCCTTGGTTCCGCGCCAGGGCCTGACGGATATACAGGGGAATTTTATAAATTACTACCAACCTCTTTCGTGGGACCTCTCTGTGACTATTATACTCAGGTCATAAACAGAAGGTAAATTTCTCCAGTACTCTAATATGGCATTGATTTCACTTCTTCCCAAACCAGGGCGCCCAGAAGATCAGGCTGCCTCCTATAGACCAATCTCACTCATAAATGTGGACATTAAATCCTGTCCAAAATTCTTGCCAATAGGTTGGCCACGATATTACCTAGGGTAATAGGACAGGAGCAGGTAGGCTTTGTCAGAACTAGGCAGGCAGTTGGAAATGTGCGCCGACTACTGTTGGCAATGGCATTGAGTCAGCAGCGGGGTGTGCCGACTTGCCTGTATAGTTTGGACGCTGAAAAAGTTTTTGACCTAGTGGGCTGGGAATACCTATTCACAACTCTTAAATATATGGGAATCCAGGGCTGGTTCTATCAAGCCATAATAGCTCTATATAAAGACCCAGAAACTGTGATTTTGGTAATGGGGTCAAAGCTGCACCATTTGGGATAGAGAGGGGTACTAGACAGGGGTGCCCCCTCTCACCTTTACTTTTTGTGCTAGCATTGGAACCACTGCTGAGGGCTTTGAAATCCGAGCAGGATATACCGGGAGTGATGGTGGGAGAGGGACAAGTTAAAGTGTTAGCGTTTGCTGATGACTTGGCCGTGATCACATCCAGACCGCAGGAGGCATTGGAGGCTATGTTAACTATAATTACGGAATATGGGAACTTGTCAGGCTTCTCGCTAAATTTGCAGAAAGTCCAAGGGATTGATGATATACCCACAGGCAGGAGGCATGAGTGTGGGTGAGAGGAATTTGATATGGGAAAAAGAAAAAATCAAATACTTGGGCACTTATATACCACAGGATTTGACTACTCTATACTTTAAAAATGTGCAACCATTACTTACTCAGACTTGTACACAGCTGAGACTGTGGCATGATTATCCATTATCAATAACAGGGAGGATAGCCTTATATAATATGGTTATTGTGCCCAAGTGGCTATATGTCTTCCAAACCCTGCCACTGTTTTTACGCTTGCAAGATGAACACAAATTGAATAAGCAACTGAACAAATTTTTGTGGAAAGGGCGGAAGGCTCGGATACCGATTGCAACACTCCAGATGTCGGTGGAACATGGAGGCCTGGGACTTTTGAGTGTGAGACATCTTACTGTAGCATGTGGTATGAGACACGTCTCAGATTGGTTTCGTAACACAGCGGAGTTTTCTGCCACGGAATTGGAGACACAGCTCACTGCTGGGATCCACTTTAGTAACCTGCTACATACAGGAGGAGGTCGGATCCCGCCGATACTACAGGACTCTCATATAATGCCAATAGCGAAAGCAGTTTGGAGATGGATCTGTCGACTTCACCATTTCTCATCACGGACCACACCATATTTGACCATTTGTGACAATCCAGGCTTCCCGCCGGGACAGATATACGGTGTGTTCCGCCGTTGGAAAAGCAAAGGGTTAAGTTACATAACGCAAGTGTTGACTGAGGAGGGGCAAATTCAACCATTTGAAGAGCTGAAGTCTAAATATTCTTGTCGACAATCAGAGTACTTCCACTACATGCAATTAAAACATTACATTTCCGCTCTGGAGTGGCAAGGACCTGACGGAGGACGTACAGGAGGAACTGTCGGATGCATTCTCCTTACAGGCACAAAATAAAGTTCCGCTTCGGATGCACCATAGGCACATCAGAGACACAATACCAGAACCTGATTACAAGGGCCTGGACCGTAGACTTAGGAACAGAAATTTCCTATCAAATTCTTAAAGCATATGTTTTGTCTTTGCGAGGCTCTTGCAGGATGATGTCACATTGGGAATTACAATTTAAGTTGCTATGCGTGCACATATTCCACCAAGAAGGGCCTTCCATATGGGAGCCTCGACGGTGGGGCCTGTCTGAAATGTGGCGAGATGGGAGTACAGTTAGGACATATGTTTTGGCATTGTGCAAAAATAGCCACAGTTCTGGAGGAGTCTCCTAAAACACGTATCCCTTATGTGGAAGGCAACATGGTGTTATGAGCCACAATTATTGTTTGGTAATCCGGGATTGGTGTCCCCGACCCCAGCTGGTTATAGAGGATTTGCAATTCGGGCAACAACTGTAGCGAAGAAAAGTAATACTAACCGAGTGGATTACAAATAAAATTCCCACAGTCATCAATGGAGATGCCAAATGGTTTGTCTCATGAGGTTTGAGAGACGGCTGGTGGATCAGAAAGAAACCTTTAAAGAAACAGATTTTTGTAAGCTATGGACTCCATTTTGGTTGACATTGCCTCCAGCGGTTGAAAGGTCCTATATTAATTTTTGATGTACATAATCATATAAATAATAGTTTGCGTGGTGTAAGTAGAGTAATACACAGATGTTAGGCACCATAGACAATGAGGAGAAAGAGGAATGTTCCCCCGGGGGGGGGGGGGGGGGGTGGGGGGGTGGGAGGGAGGGAGGGAGGAGGTAGGTATAGTTTTAAGATTGCATAAATGATGATGTGATAGTATGATGTTTGAAGTTTGATTCAAGACTTATCTGCAATGGATACTGTGCTGTATATATACCTAATGATTGATACCATCATCAATAAAAACCTATTTGCAATAAAATCTGAGCCAAGATCTTGTAGGGCCCCTAATCGCAAATTATGAAGCGGTAATTGAGCGGGGACACTTCTCACCAGGGGAGAACGAAGCAATAATAACTCTTATCCCCAAAACCCTTATCCCAAAACCCGGCAAACCCAGGACCAAGTGGAGTCTTACAGGCCCATCTCCCTATTAAAAGTTGCACAAAAATCTTGGCACGAGTGCTAGCGGATACAATGGCAAAGTATATACCCCAACTAGTCAGTGAACATCAAGTAGGCTTCGTGAGAGGCCGCCATGCAACCCTGAACGTAAGAAAAACACTCCTTTCCATAGCGCACTGCCGATCCACTAAAGACCCCTTACTGCTATTAAGTTTAGATGCCGAAAAGGCATTCGACAAAGTACAATGGGACTACTTATTTCAGGTTCTGACATATGTGGGACTAGAGGGGTAGATCACGGAGGCCATTACAACATTATACTCCTCCCCCACCATGCGTGTAGTGGTTAATGGCACTCAATCGGCAGCTGTTGAAGTGCAGAGAGGGACCCGGCAGGGCTGCCCCCTATCGCCGACATTATTCCTTCTGTATTTAGAATCCCTACTGAGAACGATATTAGTAGATCCAGACATCGTGGGGGTAACCCTGCCACACCAGACGGTAAAGGTCTTGGCCTTCGCCGACGACATTCTCCTAACACTCACACACCCAGCACAATCGGTGAGACAGTTGATAGGAGCCCTGGATGAGTTTGGGTTTCTCACGGGGTTTTCCTTCAATTATCAAAAATCGGTGGCCCTCCCCGTACCCAATGTAATCAATCATCCTGGATAGGACAGTTTCCCTTTTAGTGGGAAAGGCGAAAATAAAATATCTGGGAGTTCAGATAACATCTGATTTAACCCAACTCTATAAAGTAAACGTGGGTGAGTTGAAGCAGCGGGCGACTGAGGTTCTGCAGGGATGGCAGGCACTTCCGATCAATCTTTCAGGCTGCATAGCACTATACAACATGGTATTGTTTCCTCAATGGACGTATATGTTTCAGATGCTCCCCATGTGGTGGCGGGCCAAAGAGGACCAATGGCTGAGGAGGAAACTAAAATACTTCTTATGGTAGGGTAAGAGGGTCTGACTACCAATGGTCAGGATGATGCTCTCACGACCCAAGGGTGGCCTGGGTTTACTAGACCTGCGCTTGTTCACTGTAGCCAGCAATCTCAGACACATATCTGACTGGTTCCGCTCAAAACATTTCTTCTCTTGCATGCTGAGACATCCTTGCTAGGCCCACTCCACTTTGCATACTGGCTACAGGGCCCTACAGGTATATTGCCAAAACTAGAGCCATTAAAATATATTCTGATGCCACTAAGAACCACATGGAGATGGGTACGCAAGCACTATCGGAGAAACAGGGAGGTTTCACCTTTACTGTCGATTCAAGGCAATGGGGCATTCCCGGCAGGGAGTGACTCGGCCACATTCCGGAGATGGACCACCCAAGGTATACGCTATATATACCATGTGATATCGGAACAGGGAGGGATTCAGCCCTTTGAGGAATTGTGTGACGAATACGGGTTGAGCAGTCAGGATATTTGCCTATTATCAGGTTCGCCACTATGTTAAATCACTCCCTCCATCTGCACTGGCTGCAGATGCATGGGACGAGCTTGAGGAGTTGCTGGGGCTGGATGCACAATTGCGGGTGCCAATGAGCTACTTCCACAGACATTTAAGAAACTCGTTACCTGAACTGGATCTCTCCTTGGTAACGCAAAGCTTGGAATCAAGAATTGCACATCGGCCTCCAAACAGAACAACTTGCGATGTGCCTTAGGGCCTGTGCACGCTTTGGACAGAGAATGTAGCGTGGGGCAAGATCCAATACAAATTTTTACTAAGATTGCATATATCTCCTCATAGAGCATTTCGGGCCGCCCTCCGAGAGACAGACTCTTGCCCAAGTGTGGGGCCCACCAATGCTAATCTTGGTCATATGTATTGGCACTGTCCAGGAGTTTATGCCTTTGGGGACTACTTGGCACTCATGTCTCACGACTTTGGTCCTACCGCTGGCGCCCGGCCCCGGAACAACTATTTGACATTTTTCGCACACAAAGGCTGATGCCTGAAGGATATAAGGGATTTCTGAAAAGAACCACCTTGACGGCAAAGCGGACGATTCTGCAATTGTGGCTGGACCCAGAGCCTCCAAGCGTGGCTCATTGGAGGTCGGCCATGATTCACTGTTGTGCATTGGCGAGGAAAGGAACTGTGGACTTAGCCTCTGGGAGAGGCGACAGATTCTGCAAACCTGGTCTCCGTTCTGGGACTCTCTCATCCCCGTGGCCAGAAGCAAACTTTTAAACGGATGGTGGGAGTGGGGTAGTAGCGGGTTGGGAGGGAGGGAGGGGAGAGGAGGCATGATGGGGAGGGGTAGTAAAGGGGAACAAGGGGTGTTGTAGTAGAATTATAAGAAAACCCCAAGAACGATCTTTATTGTACTTATATTTTGGAATGGTAATGTAATAAATGTTCTGAATGTTAATAAACAAGAGTTAAAAAAAAATTTGCCCAGCATTGTGTTAGGCTTCCTGGGCTCTAGTTTCCCAGAGCACTTTTAAAGCCCCTTTTAAAACTGGCATTACATTGTCCACCTTCTAATTTTCAGGTCCACAGAAAATTTTTAATAATAGATTAATCATTATTATTTTTAGTATAAATTCTTTATTATTTTCCATTATCAAAATATGTTAACTAAATAGGTCAGGATGTTATCTTAAACCTAATAAAGGAGATTAAAATATTGAAATTATATGATATCATCTAGATCAGCTATGTTCTTTCTTGTGCTCCTTCACGAGAGTCCAAATTTTAATGCACCACTCAAGATGTCCTCTATTCACAGCATACAGAGTTCCACCAAAACAACGCCTTCACAAAGCATTATTTTCTAGAATGATAGAATAGTTTGAATTGCTGTTGTAACATATTGAACAAACCATCTCTTAAAATCCATCAGGATATCAAAGATTGATACCAACTGAAGAATCACAATACAAAGTATTTTCTGCACATCTGGCAAATCTCATGTCATTATATTGTACATTGCCACATAACAATATAGGTGCCTCTCCCTGTCATACAGGACCAACATAATTTGAATATTGTCTTGTTGATCCTATAAGATTGAATCCAAACCCTATGCATGAAAAAAATAAAACCAGCAAGACAAAAAGGGGAACTGAGGAACTGAGTTCGATTCCCAGCTGTTGAACAAAAAGCATAAAAAATAGGAGTGGAAAGCTTCAAAGAACATGCAGAGCTAGCTGTTTCAACACTAAATCTCCTGGGACATGATGGGCCCCACATCAGCTAAAGGCAGGCTCCAGAAAGTCCTGTGGAATAAGGGAAACAGATGTAGCATGTTCTGCCCATGATTAACAGTTTGTGGTATTCAGAGACTTGCACAGGAATGTTGTATGAGAGAATTGGTCAGATGCCAAAGAAGAACGATATAAAATCAGATTGGAACAAAGAGGTAGGCAAGCATTTTTGAATTTTTTCTTTGTCTGTGTATAGCATTTTGATTTGCCTAAGCTTGCTGTAAAATTGCTTGTGTGTGTAGATATGCCTTGAGTATAGAAATGCTTCCTGACTACCCCTATTGATGGTAATCAGCTTGTACACTAAACAAATGAGTAAACTGTTATATTAAATATGAAATTCGTCTGCCCTTCTCTACAAAAGTGGCGGCATCCTTTCATACACAGCACAGGCAGCTCCTTGTGACTCTGGGCAAGTCAACTTAACCCTCCATTGCCCGCCGCATTGAGCTCTGCCATGAGTGGAAAGCGCGGGGTACAAATGTAACAAAAATAAATAAACAGCAGTATATTGGCATTCTCCAGAAAAGGTTCCATTGAGCGAGAGGGTGATGCTTAGTTTACATTCCCACACCATTTTAACCCCTTAGATTACCTCTTTCTCTTATGATTTACATAAAATATTAGGGACACCATGTGTTCTGTACTATAAATGTAATTGAAATGTTCCATTAGCCTGGATTCCTCTAGTATTTCTGCAAATTACTTCTTCCACGCTTTTAGGGTATTCCTCCACTGCAACCACTTATAGCACTGCATAAATGGGAGATTGTATTAAAATGCAGTGTGTGAAAAGTCCAATCAGTCATACCCAAGAGTCCAAATGCCCTTCCACATCAAGAACCTGCATAGTATAGTTTTTATTTATCATGATTTTCAGGCTGCAGCACAGGGAGAAGTGTCTAGATGCCCCTCGATGTACATCTTTAAGGCAATAATTCTCAACCTAATCCTCAGGGCCCACCTATCCAGTTGGGTTTTCAGGATATTTCTTAAAACCTGATTGGCTTGGGTTAAGAACCCAGAACTGGATTTGATCTCAGTGTTTGAGGAAGACACATACCAACTACATAGGACAGGTTTGTTCGTGAGCCTTCTTCGATGAGGAACTATACCAAAGACTTTGCTGAAATCCAAGTAGACTACATCCAGTTCTCTGGTCAGCAAGTGAAATAAATCAGATTTGTTTGGTTTTTTTTCCTTTGGTAAAACTATATTGTCTTGGATTTTGCAAGCCGAGGGAGTCTAAAAAGTTCATGATCCTTTTCTTCAGTACTGTCTCCATTACTTTTCCAACCACTGAAGTAGAGCTTATGAACTGTCGTTTCCCTCTTCTTCTCTGCCATGTTTGTGAAAGGCCACATCCACTCTTCTCCAGTCCCATGGAACCTCTCTCCTGTCTCCAAGGATTATTAAACAAATCTTTAGAGAACCTACCAGAAATTCTCTGAGTTCCCTCAATATCTTAGAATTTATCTCATCTGGCCCCATAGCTTTCTCCACTTTCAGTTTTTCAAGTTGTTCCTGAACACTTTCTTCCATGAATGGTATGATAGGTACTCCATTCCCATAGGTACTTTGTCATCTGACTGTGGTCCTTCACTGGGATTTTCTTCCATGAACATATAAGTTATTTGTTTAGCATGTCCGTTTCTTCCTCATCATTTTCAGCATAGCATTTCTCAGTATTTTTCAATCTTACAATTCTATTTCTAACTTTTCTACATTCCCTAACATACCTGAAAAAGGTGTTGTCACCTATCTTTACATATCAGACCATTTTTTTTCTTCTGCCTGTGCTTTTGCCAGCCATCTGATATTCTTTTCTGGATTCCTTTTTTTACATTCTTCTCTATTTCATGAACGGTCCCTATTTTGCCTTTATTAGTTCAACCACTTGTTTGAGAATTATATGACCTTTTCCTCCTGCTTTTATTTATTTATTTATTTATGTATTTATTTGTTGCATTTGTAACCCACATTTTCCCACCTTTTTGCAGGCTAAATGTGGCTTACAATGTACTGTTATGGCATTTGCCATTCCAGGTTAGAAGATAACAATTGGTGTTACATAGATAACATGGATGACGTAATAAAATTAAGCAAACAGATGTAAGAAGAAAACAGTTCCGAATATAGGTAAAGTGGAGATGTGTTACATTTACAATTATTGATCATTGTGGTATGCCTTGTTGAAGAGGTAGGTCTTCAGAGATTTATGAAAGTTAGTTCGTTCGTAAATAGTTTTTAGGTTAAGCGGCAATGCATTCCATAACTGCGTGCTCAGGTAAGAAAAACTTGCATGCGTTAGTCTGTATTTTAGACCTCTACAGCTGGGGAAGTGAAGATTAAGGAATGTGCAGGATGATCTTTTAGCGTTCCTGGGTGGCAAGTCTACCAGGTCTAACATGTAGGCTGGGGCATCTCCGTGAATGATTTTATGAACTAGAGTGCATACCTTGAACGCAATACGTTCTTTGAGTGGAAGCCAGTGTAGCTTTTTCTCTTAGGGGTTTTGCGCTTTCATTTTTTTTTTTCCAAATATGAGTCTGGCTGCAGTGTTCTGGGCAGTTTGAAGTTTGTTGATGATTTGCTCTTTACAACCAAAGTAGAGTGCATTGCAGTAGTCTAGGTGACTCAGCACCATTGACTGTACCAGGTTGCGAAAGATGGACCTTGCGAAGAAAGGTCTTACTCTTTAAGTTTCCACATTGAGTGGAACATCTTCTTGGTTGTGTTTTCACATGACTTTCAAGTGTGAGAGTTCGATCAATGGTAACTCCAAGAATTTTCAGGGTGTCTGAGACGGGAAGGGACAAGTTTGGTGTGTTTATTGTGGTGAATTTGCTCGTGTTATGTTGTGAGGTGAGTATAAGACATTGTGATTTTTCTGCATTAAGTTTCAGTTGAAATGCATCCGCCCATGAATGCATGATATGGAAGCTTTGGTTGATGTCGGTGGTGATTTCCTTTAAATCATGTTTGAATGGGATGTAGATCGTTACATCATCTGCGTATATGTATGGATTGAGATTTTGGTTGGATAATAACCTGGCCAAGGGTGTCATCATTAAGTTGAAGAGGGTCGGCGAGAGGGGAGATCCTTGAGGGACTCCACATTCAGGTATCCATGGGGCTGATGTAGTCGAGTTAGATATCACTTGGTATGATCTTGTGGTAAGGAAGCCTTTAAACCAGTTAAGAACGTTACCTCCAACTCCAAAGTATTCTAGGATGTGTAGTAATATTCCATGGTCAACCATGTCGAAAGCACTGGACATGTCGAATTGTAGGAGAAGTATGTTGTTGCCTGTTGCGATAGCTTGTTTAAATTTAGTCAGGAGAGTAACTAGTACTGTTTCAGTGCTGTGGTTAGACCGAAAACCTGATTGGGAGTCGTGAAGTATTGAAAATTTATTTAAGTAGTTGGTGAGTTGTTTGGTCACCATCCCTTCCGTTAGTTTGGTTATCAAAGGAATAGATGCTACTGGGCGGTAGTTGGTTAAGTCACTTGTACTTTTCTTTGCATCTTTAGGAATAGGGGTGAGTAGAATATTTCATTTATCCTTTGGAAAGAGTCCATTTTGAAGCATATAGTTCAGATGCTTCGTGAGGTCTGATATGAGTTGTTGAGGGGCAAACTTTATAAGGTTATTAGGGCATATGTCTAATTTGCAGTGAGACTTTCCTTAAATAAAGATCTGTTGCCATTTTAATAGCTCCTTTCAGATTGGTCCACTGTCTGTCCACTTCTCTTATGTCCTCTGATCCTATCAACTCTTTTCTTCAGGTACTCCCCTTATTTTACTAAAGTCAGCATGTTTGAAATTCAGGACTTTTAATTTTGTCTTTGCACTCTACTTTAGCTACTATAATCAAACCTCACCATGCGATGATCACTATTGCCCAAGTGAGCACCCCTCTGGCCATTACACATACTTTCTGTTTGTGATTACTAGATCCAGTATTGCTCCTTCCCTTGTGGGTTTCACCACCATTAGACTGAGCAGAGTACCTTGAAAGACATCCACAATCTACTACACTTTCTGATTCTGCAGATAGGACATTCCAATCAGTATCTGGCAGGTTGAAATCCCCTAGCAACAGCATCTCTTTCATTCCCAACTTTTGGATATCCATGACCAGAGTTTTGTTTTTGTTGGAGGGCTGTGGACAATACATGTATGGATAGAAATGTCATCTTTTCTTTTAAAAATTATCTGTATTACTTTCCCCTTTTCCCAATCCCCCTGCACTGCAGCCACTTTTTGGCATGGAGGAGCAGCCTAGTAGTTAGTGCAGCAGCCTGAGAACCTGGGGAGCTGGGTTCGATTCCCACTGATTCCTTATGGCTCAGGTCAAGTCACTTAACCCTCCATAGCCACAGGTACAAAATAAGTACCTGTATATCAGATGTAAACCACTTTAATTGTAACTACAGAAAGGCTATCAAGTCCCATCTCCTTTCTTTAATATTGTTTTTCACATACAGTGCTTCACCTTCACCTTTTCAGCCATCTCTGTCCTTCCCTAAAGAGATTATAGCCCAGTATGGTTGTGTTTCATTTATGGGAGTCACTGAACCACATCTTTATGACAGCAGCAATATCTACGTCTGCCTCTAATATCAGGGCTTGCAGATCCTGAACTTTGTTGCTTAGCCTAGCGGTTCAAAACTCTGCTGCCCGTCTCGTCTTCCGCCAGGGTCGCTTTACTCATACTACCCCTCTCCTCAAGTCGCTTCACTGGCTCCCTATCCGTTTTCGCATCCTGTTCAAACTTCTTCTACTAACCTATAAATGTACTCACTCTGCTGCTCCCTAGTATCTCTCCACACTCGTCTTTCCCTACACCCCTTCCTGTGCACTCCGCTCCATGGATAAATCCTTCTTATCTGTTCCCTTCTCCACTACTGCCAACTCCAGACTTCGTGCCTTCTGTCTCGCTGCACCCTACGCCTGGAATAAACTTCCTGAGCCCCTACGTCTTGCCCCATCCTTGGCCACCTTTAAATCTAAATAAAAAATATATGGGTTTCAATCTAATCAACCTGGTGTGGGTAAATCAGTAATTTCCAACAATTCCACCAGCTTAAATGATATATAACTCAACTACAATACTTTTTTTATTTTTAATTTCCAGTGCTCAGTAGTGCTGTAGTGTTCTTTAAACCAACTGTCTCTGGTTCAGAACTGCAGCCGTCTCACATCATAGCACAAGCCCTTCCTACCTACCAATTCTCACAGGGTTGAACAATAAACACTCCCTGCCGAGAGAACACAAAAAGATGTAATACTGTAAACACTTATCAGCCGGTTGTTTTAATCACATTGAACACCAATCACGGGTGCTCTGGAGGCACTGCAGACTAGAGAGCTGCACGGCTTCCGTCCCCGATGGAGGCAGTTCCTGCGGGGTTCCCGCGGGATGGAAACAGTTCTGCGGGGTTCCCGCGGGGACGGAGGCAGTTCCTGCGGGGTTCCCACGGGGATGGAACCAGTTCTGTGGGCTTCCCGTAGAAGTGTAAGCTGCACCTGCACCAGCCTCTCATCTACCGAATACCAATTTATTTGAGTGCTGTCTCCTCCTCCTCTTCTTCCTTGCTTTAACAGCATAAATGTGGAAAGTCTTCCATTAAGGAGGTGGTAGAGTCACAAATGATGACGGAATTCAAAAAGGCGTGGGATGAACACAGAGGATCTCTAATTAGAAAATGGAAGTTATATAAAAGCTAACCTTAAATGGCTGCATGTGTGTGGATGTGTCAAGTGACACTTAGATGGCAACTCTGGCTGTGATGAACTAGAGCTGATACCTGGCAGACTTGTATGGTCTGTGTCTCATACATGGCAATCTGGTTTAGGATGGGCTGGAAAGGGCTTAGACAGCAACTTCAGTGGCTGGAACATGAGGACAGTGCTGGACAGACTTTTACGGTCTGTGTCCCACAAATGAGAAATCGAATAGACTGGAGTGAGCTTCAACGGCAACTCCAGTAGTTGGAACATAAGGATAGGGCCAGATAGACTTCTGTGGTCTTTGTTCCAGAAGCACGGAAGAAAGACCATAATCAAGTATATAATATCACACTCGTTGATTTAATGATGACTTGATCACGAGTGTGACTATTGGCAGAGTGGATGGACCGTTCAGGTCTATTTGCTGTCACTTATTTTGTTACTATTAATCCTCTTTGCTACCAGACTTGTGTCAGACCTCAGCTCTGACACAGGCACAAGAATCAGATGTCACCTAACCTACTGGCGCGTGCATGTGGCGGCCTCTCAGCACACACTGCCAGTAAATCAGAGACAAATCTTACATGTGCACACCAGAGTGTTCCAAGTTTCAGCTTCCACTCCTTCCTTGCCTACAGTGCTGTGGCTCAAATCCAGAGAGAGACTGAGGGAGCTGACTGGAACTTTCTTTTATGTACTATTAAATTCTTACGGGGATAGGTGGGGATGGGTTAAATTCTTACGGGGACGGGTGGGGACGGGTTGGGATGGTTTAAATTTTTGCGGGGATGGGTAAGATTCCAGTGGGGACAGGCGGGGACGGGTAAGATTTCTGTCCCCGTGCAACTCTCTACTGCAGACCAAGCACTGGCCCACAAACAGCTAAGGATAAGTGTTTACAGTATTACATCTTTTTGTGTTCTCTCGGCAGGGAGTGTTTATTGTTTAACCCTGTGAGAATTGGTAGGTAGGAAGGGCTTGTGCTATGATGTGAGACAGCTGCAGTTCTGAACCAGAGACAGTTGGTTTAAAGAACACTACAGCACTACTGAGCACTGCAAATTAAAAATAAAAAAAGTATTGTAGTTGAGTTATATATCATTTAAGCTGGTGGAATTGTTGGAAATCACCTTTAAATCTAGACTGAAAGCCCACCTCTTTAACATTGCTTTTGACTCGTAACCACTCACCTCCACCTACCCTCCTCTCCTTCCTGTACACATTAATTGATTTGATTACTTTATTTTTGTCTATTAGATTGTAAGCTCTTTGAGCAGGGGCTGTCTTTCTTCTATGTTTGTGCAGCACTGCGTACACCTTGTAGCGCTATAAAAATGCTAAATAGTAGTAGTAGTAGTAGGGGCATATGAGCTCACTGCTACCCAGATATATTTTATTAGCTCTAATCTTCACTTCTACTTTGTTGCTGATAAGCAAGTTGATAAGATTTCCACCCAAGGCAGTATACAGAAATGGATATAAGCAACAGAATCACAGTAGTACAAATATTCAAACAACAGTACATATTATGGCATAGTATGTTATTCACAATGTCAACACAATCCACATTAAAATATCTTAATAGATGGCAAAAGCAGAGGTGGAACATATAGACAGACAACAGTAGATAGACATAAAGGTGACTAACTAAAGGAAAAATTGCATACAGCGCTGCGTACGTCTAGTAGCGCTATAGAAATGATAAGTAGTAGTAATATGAAGTTAGAAAAAGTGCAGAAAAATGATCTCAGAGTAGGAATGGATAATCAAGTCATGCTACAGTCTGCACAGCTACTGTTAGTCCTTGTCTGTATGACTAGCTATTGAGTTGCTTCTTCCATTAAAGGCTTGAGAGAAAAGCCAGACTTTCACGTGCTTCCTGAAGTCTTTTCATTAAGCAAAGCTTTTCTGGGAGCGCATTTAAGGGTGTGGGGGCTACTCCAGAGACAGCTCATTGGTAGGTGTCACATCGTGTGATTTCCTTTGGAGAGAGGGTATGGTTATGGATATTCCTTGGGAGAACCTTAGCAACCTTGGAAGTGTGTAGAGAGAGATCCTGTTCTTCAAGTGCTCTGCTCATTTCCTTTAAAGGTCTTGAAGAGAGAGGGTGTGGTTATGGATATTCCTTCGGAGAACCTTAGCAACCTTGGAAGTGTGTAGAGAGAGATCCTGTTCTTCAAGTGCTCTGCTCATTTCCTTTAAAGGCCTTGAAGATCACACAGAGTTTTAAATTTAGCCCTGTCCTGTAAAAAGGTTTTGAAGAAATGGTGAGATATGATCACATTGCTTACAACCTTCTATCAGTTGTGCAGCAGACTTCTGAATCAATTGGAGCTGATGCAAACGCTTTATATCAGACCAATATAGAGTGCATTAGTAATCCAGCCTTGATGTTATGGCACGAACCGCTGTGACAGACTTGCAATCTCATCTACCCTGTCACTTCAATATAATGAATACACCAGTATCACAATATTGGTTGTTCTCCTTCCACCAAGTCTCAGAAATGCCTATAATGTCTATCTCTTCATTTACTGCCATTATTCTGAACACGCCCACTTTTTAAAAAATCTGATATATTTGCATATAGACAATCCCATTTTCTGTTTATCTTTACAAAATGCATAGCAGTTGACAGGGTAATCTGGAATTTTCTCTCTCCCTATTCTTTATTTAAACAAGCCTGGGCTATGTCATCTTTTATGATAACTCTTCTATCAGAATATTCTAACTTCTGCATTTAGCCAATATCTCTTAAAGATATCTTACTTTGAATCATGCACTCCTGAGTGACTGTTGGCTTTCTCTTTCAGTTTAAAAGCTGCTCTGCTTTCCAAAGTTTGTGCCAGATGGGTAAAGTGGAGCCAATAATTTGGAACAGGCTCCCCTTTTCCAAAATCTAAATCCCTCCTCCCTTCGCTATTGTCTCATGAACACATTTAGACTCTAGAGATCTTCATGCCTCTAGGGCCCTGCACATAGATGGGGAGCTTTTCTGTTACCCTGTATGTTCTGGATTTTAATTCCTACCTAAATGCCTAAATTTGACTCAAACTTTCTTCCCCACACTTTCCTATGTTGTTGGTACCCATAGGTACCAAGATAGCTGGCTGCGCCTCCTCCATCAACTAAAATCATATCTAGGTGACACATGTCTGCCGCATTCACATCAGGCAGGAAATTTACCTACATTCCTAATGACTGAATCATCAACTAGAATAGCCATTCTAGGCCTTCTCTTCTGGATATATGCCCCTGGAGAGACATTTTCCAAGCAAAAAGATACATTACATCACCCAGAGGGCAGGTCTTGGCTATAGGATCATTTCCTGCTACACCAAAATAGTGCTGTCCTTCCAGGCAGCACTGGAGCTGTCACACTGGGATTTTTCTACTGTGTCCATGAAGGTCTCCTTTATATACCTTACTGTCTGCCTGAGCCCTTAAGTTTATTAGGTATATTTTATGCTGCTTCTCAATGGACTGTACAGGACCTAGAATTAATCTGTTACTATGGGTTACTCACTTGATGATGAAAACCCCAATTAAGCCTCCTACTTTAATTGGCTTAAAAAGCCTATAAATCAAAGAATCAGAGAAAATAAAAAATCAAAAGGGTGAAAACCAGCAAATCAGTACCAGTCAGGAAAATTAGAAAGAGAGAGAGAGAGAGAGAAGCCCTGGTTTAACCTAGTACCATCTTAATCATCAACTTAAAAACACAAAAAATATCTTAAAAAATGACAAAACTACCAGAGCCAGTGTTATGGTATAAGCCAATCATCAGAATTAAATCTGTAGCATGATGTTGTGTTGGATCAGATACATATATATATATACACCAATATATTTGTGCAGCTTTTAAAAATACACTGCAGCAGAACTGGCTTTCATTCCAAAAGCCCTCTTCCCTCTCCCTTTGGGGAATATTTAAAAGACAAAGGTACTGCTGCAGTTGCAGGGACCTCACCTTGCCTTTTCTCATTCCTTAAACAAAAGACTTAAGACTGCTTTAAAGTTTTAAATTGACTCTATTTCTCTGATCAACACAACAAAGATTGGACCTAACCAGTAGAGGCAAGGAGACAAGCAGGTGGGAAAGGTGTGAAATCCAACTTAAAGACAAAGGGCACCTGCTGGCTGCCCCAGACAAATCTTATCTATCACAGAGAATCAAGCAGGAAGCCCTGTACATCAAAAGACCATTTGCCAGCAAAATCCAGACAGCAAGTCTCGTGATGTCATAAGACATGAGACCAAGACTCAGGGGTCGTGTGCAAACATGAGACCATGACTCAGGGGTCCTGTGCAAAAAAAAACAGGAAGCCAGCAACCAGATGCACATGGCCTGCTTCCCTGCAAAATAAGAGTATAAAAGGACAAGCTGTTTCCCCAAGAAGCAGACTCTCTCTTCTCTCTTCAAGACTCTCCCTCCAGGAGATTCTCTCTTCAGCACCAATCCAGATGCCTTGCTCCTGATCTGCAGTCCACCTGCCTCATGGCTCTTCAATGGACCACAAAATGCTTTTGCAACAGACTGCTTTGTAAGTTATAATTTTGATCTAGACCTGCTACTCTACTTTACCTTACTTAAGCACAGATTATCTGTAAAGATCTCTTAAAACCTACCTCTCGTGTGCAATTGTATATTAAATCAACCTTTTTGAAGCTAAAAATACGGTCTCTTTGTGTTCTGAGTATATGGTATCTTTTATATATACTTAATTTATTTAATTTATTGCAATTATCACCTTTGGTGATTGGTGGAGAAATTAATATCCTAAAACTTATAAATACAGCGCCTGCTCTTAAATTATAAACAGTAGTGAGTGCTCTAGAGCTCTTTCCCCCAAGATAAATAATTTCTTGTAACATTTTTATTGGTGGAGAATTGCGCGCAGAGTTATTGTGCACAAAATAGCAGTGTTCTTAAATTATATTTTTGTATTTTGCTGCTTTATAGTGAACTGAGTATCAGGTTTCATTAATTAAATTTCCGATTGATAAATTGATAAGGTTTTCAGGGCATGTAGAATATTTAGAATGCTGTGCTGGATGGATGTTTGGTCTTATTTAGGTACTTATGCACTCATTATGTATTTCATAATCAAATCTTTAGGCATGCTCTGGCATAAAATAAAAACCAATTTTGCAGTTTCTTTTGAAGAGGACAAAGATAACCCCACTTTGCCTAAGCAATGCGTAGAATCCTCTGGCCCTAATCCTTGGACCCGTAATGTAACTGATGATATTTCCACCCCCTCTGATATTGAAACAAAATTTGATTTATATTCAATTAAGGGAGCAAGAGAATTTCTGCATGCACTTGGTTAATGTGGGCCATGTGTAAGAAAGCCTTAAAAGAACATGCAGAATTGAATGACAGGTTACTAACCAAAGAAAGAGAATGCATGCAGGTAGACACAGAAAAGGATTTTCTAATCACAATGGCTAGTTGCTTAAATGATCAATTAGACGCCCTTAGAATACAGGTGCAACAGCAGGCAGCACAGGAGACTAAAATGAAAGCCCAAATTTTAGCTTTAGAAATGCAGGCCAGCCAAGTTCCAGGCTTGAAGCATTTAATCAGGGAATTAACACTGCAGATGCCCCCTATAGATGAGAATATTGATCATGTACAGGATTCACATTTGCAGGGGTCAGCCATTACGGGTCTCCCATGTGCCCCTCCAGACCCAAATACAGCTACAGCCATGCCTGTTTCAGCTGTGGTAACAGTATCACAGTCCACACCCATAGCAGGAGGTTCAACTAGAACCATTAGTTCCCAGGCCCCCTCACAGCATCCCAAACCTCAGCACATATATGCACAACCTGTTCTGCAGTCTAATTTAAATGCTCATGAAGGTAAGCCTCCAGTTAAATGTTCAGCTCCTCAACACACAGATGCACCACCTGGGCAGCATTCTGATCTAAGCTCCCATAGAAGGGAACCTCTAATAAGAGAATTAGCTCCTCAGTATGTAGCTACTGAAAACCGCCAGCAAGCATGTGACATTTTGAAATCTCATGGTGAGAATCTTTCATACGGGGAGAACAAACCCACCAGTGTCTTTACGGCAAGAGCATTATAGATAGCTACCCAGAGCTTTTATAACAAGAGAAATTTGCCGCCAGATAAACAGAAACTTATAACTGCAAGTCCTGCTGGACCAGAAACTGACATTCTGTCAGCCCTTCCTGCAATTTAATTCCTAATAAACATGAGGAGACGCGTCCAGCCTGGACTGGACTTCTCCACAGCATGACCCACTCTGCAGATGGCGGTGGGAAATCCAGGTGCTTATTTTTAGAATAGATTGGACAGGAATATAGAAAAAGTTTTTGCTATAAACCTTTTGAACACTGATAGGAATTAAAAATGTAGCTGCTATTGTTCTTTTGAGTGTGTAAGATTTAATTATGTCTCTTTGCAATAAGTCAGATTTAAAATGTCTCTCTGTGATAGCTTCTGTTGTAATTTGTTTTTGATAATATTGTTTAAGGATTTAGAAATGTCTTTTTTTCTGATGAGTGACTCCCACTGGAGTTGAAACTAAAATACTGGGTAAGAAGTTTTAAAAATGCCTCCTTATAATAGGAAACTCCCGCTGGAGCTGAAACTTAATATTGTGCTTTAATGTGAATTAACAACATATGCTTATTTTTATAGAAAAGAAACTAAAGCTTAAGAAAATAAAGCCTGTCTGCACGCTGCTGCTCGCATACTATGGTCTAAGATTATAGGAAGGAACTATGAAGCAAGAGAGGGCATCCCCCACCAGAACCAGCCCTGTGACCTGCTAAATTAATGTGAAAGTGTCTTTCTGTCTTTTTCAGAGTTCGAGTTCTACTTATGAGATATTAATATTTTTATGGCGCTAGTAATTAATACATACATGGCTATCTCAGATACTTTTCTAAATAAATAGATCTGATTCTGTTCTACTTACGAGATTAATATTTTTATGGTGCTAGGAATTGATATATATATGGCTATCTCAGATATATTTCTATATTTTAAAAATAAACAGATCTATGCTGTTCTACTTATGAGATAAAAACCATGTATAATTTTGCTAATTGTTGCTTACTTCTAAATGAATGAAACTGCTGTGGTAATCCAAATGGATGCCGCAGATGATGCTTTTGGTGCTTTATTAATTTTGCTAATTGTTGCTTATTTCTAAATGAATGAAAATGCTTTGACAATCCAAGATGGATGCCGCGTACGTTGCTTTTGTGTTCTTGTGTTCTACTTGCAGGTTAAGCTCAATCCTGGATCTGGAATGGACGATCGGAGACCTAAAGGCCTAATAAAGTTCCTTGTTTGTTTGTCATGTGGTCTCCATGATACATGTTTGTTTTATGTTATGGGGTACCCAAGAAACTATACACAGACATTCACAGACCCTCCCTACTAACAGTCCCTCCATTAGTTCACATTGTCCAAGAAAGAAAAAAAAAGAGAGACCATTTTCACTGGCAGAAAAGCTACAGAAAGGATTATTATACAAGCTACAGACATATATATTAAGTTCTACCAATTGCTATCTAAGGTTATATATTCACATGTGTATATTTGAAAATATGAGCAAAGGTTTCTCTTTACATGATCTATCAGGTACAATCAGTACAGGGAATGTTTCTAACCTTTTTAGTTTATTCTACATCACAGCCAGTATGTACAAAATGCTCTCTCTGGAATGAAATATTGGCTGTTTGCAAAGCAAAATTAACATATCTTTTCTAAATTCTTTACAACATTAAACACATGAGTATTGTCTATTAATTTGCTACATTAAACACTGCTAAAGCAGATAAATATGGTAACCTTTTACCACACTCATTACCCATAAATAGTTTCTCTCTGAAAAAAAAAAGTTTCTCTCTGGGGAAAAAAAAAAAGTTTCTCTCTGAAAGGTATTTCATGGCACTATACCATGACTCTGTTTTTGTTTATTTGGTCAAAATATTAATGCATAGGATTGATAGGAATAATTATTTTGTGTGTACATATGCTTTTCTTATTTCTAATTAAACAGTAGTATAATAGCTCCACATTTACACTCTTGCTTATGTATTAGAACTATCTGTCCTTTTATCACTGCTGTGAATACCTCAGTTAGCCTCTGAGATAGAGAATATAGGGAAACATTAACAGTGTCAGGATTTTCCTTGGAATGTCAAACGCTGAGAATAGTGACTGAATAGATTGTTCCACCCCATTGCGGTGGCATAAATTGGTCAATTGCGCACTCTCATGCTATTGATTTGGCTAGCATATTGGGTAAGATATCCTGTGGCACAAACTTGGGAGCAGCCTACGCCCCTGAGCAGGTGGCACAAAAAGAGGTGGTCTCTGGGGAAATAGAGCAAGGTGACGCTTGTGTGGCTGAAGTCATATAAAGTGTACTTGCAATCCTATTTTAAACCAGAGCAAAGCCATACTCTGCCACCTGACTGAATGAAAGCCTAATGAAACTGACCACAGAAAACTTAACCCTAGCTACCTAAATGTAAGTCATGAGTAAACAAAAGTAATAATGATGAGTCTTTTTGCTTATAACAGTCATATTCCAGCTAAGGACATATTCCAAGATTCATAGTGATGTGCCATAGTAGATGACGGCAGGAAAAGACCTGCACAGTCCAGTCTGTTCAATGTCCAATATTAAAAGATTCACCTCTTCCAATACACATGCCCATGTAAACAGTTCAGTATCTTTGCTATTATTCTTTGAATTATGCTACTGTATTAGGTTAGAGTTAAGGTTTTGTTTTTTGTAGCCTTTATAGTTTATTTTTATGATTCTTCGCTCCAAATTTTATGTTAATATTTGTCACTTAGAACCAAGAGAGGGAGTGTTATGGTATAAGCCAATCATCAGAATTAAATGTGTAGCATGATGTTGTGTTGGATCAGATATATATATATATACACCAATATATTTGTGCAGCTTTTAAAAATACACTGCAGCAGAACTGGCTTTCATTCCAAAAGCCCTCTTCCCTCTCCCTTTGGGGAATATTTAAAAGACAAAGGTACTGCTGCAGTTGCAGGGACCTCACCTTGCCTTTTCTCATTCCTTAAACAAAAGACTTAAGGCTGCTTTAAAGTTTTAAATTGACTCTATTCCTCTGATCAACACAACAAAGATTGGACCTAACCAGTAGAGGCAAGGAGACAAGCAGGTGGGAAAGGTGTGAAATCCAACTTAAAGACAAAGGGCACCTGCTGGCTGCCCCAGACAAATCTTATCTATCACAGAGAATCAAGCAGGAAGCCCTGTACATCAAAAGACCATTTGCCAGCAAAATCCAGACAGCAAGTCTCGTGATGTCATAAGACATGAGACCAAGACTCAGGGGTCGTGTGCAAACATGAGACCAGGACTCAGGGGTCCTGTGCAAAAAAAACAGAAAGCCAGCAACCAGATGCACATGGCCTGCTTCCCTGCAAAATAAGAGTATAAAAGGACAAGCTGTTTCCCCAAGAAGCAGACTCTCTCTTCTCTCTTCAAGACTCTCCCTCCAGGAGATTCTCTCTTCAGCACCAATCCAGATGCCTTGCTCCTGATCTGCAGTCCACCTGCCTCATGGCTCTTCAATGGACCACAAAATGCTTTTGCAACAGACTGCTTTGTAAGTTATAATTTTGATCTAGACCTGCTACTCTACTTTACCTTACTTAAGCACAGATTATCTGTAAAGATCTCTTAAAACCTACCTCTCGTGTGCAATTGTATATTAAATCAACCTTTTTGAAGCTAAAAATACGGTCTCTTTGTGTTCTGAGTATATGGTATCTTTTATATATACTTAATTTATTTAATTTATTGCAATTATCACCTTTGGTGATTGGTGGAGAAATTAATATCCTAAAACTTATAAATACAGCGCCTGCTCTTAAATTATAAACAGTAGCGAGTGCTCTAGAGCTCTTTCCCCCAAGATAAATAATTTCTTGTAACTCTGGCATACTGGTTGTATAATTTTATTGTAATATTTCCATGAAATGAACAAAAATTCTTCTCTAACAAATCAGCTTCTAGAGGCTTGAAGTGGAAAACTAAATTTTTTTGCAGTCAGAGACAAACAAAATTTCTAAAAAAAATTAATAAAAGAAAAAGAAAAAAAGGTTCAGTTTACAGGTGACTTGCGTTTGAAATGTTTCACAGTTTAATTGTCCAGCTGAAAAAAGGAAGATTGTTCATTGTGTACAAAAATATATTTCTGAACCTTAAAGAGCAATTACAAAATCTGATACAGACAACGACCTGTAAGAAAGCAGTAAGAGAAAGGCCACAGAATTCTGCACCCTAGGAAAGCCAGGCCAGCCCTGAGACCATCCCCCTACAGAAGAAGGGAGGGAGAAGGTGGGGCCTGTACAGGGTACTTTGATACAAACACCCTCTTAAAATTTCACAGCAGAATTTCCATTGAGAAAAAATACAGAAAATATAAATATACTCCTATCTTCTAGCATTATGGTTCATTATTCAACTCCTAGTCATCAGTTATTGACTTACAAGTTCTTAATTCACACTTTGAAACCACAATGCTGGTATCAAATGGTTACTGAAGAATCATTAGCTAAAAGTGTTCTGGGAAGAGAGGTAATATGGAATCTCAGTGGCTTGGTATGATGCAACATCTTAGTCTGGTAGGAGCAGGGTTAATTTCAGTAAAGGAAAAGGGTAAGATGAAAGAGCTTTGTTTATAAAACCTAAAAAAAAAAAGAAGGCCAATACAATTTGGACAGTGAATGGTTGTTCATGATGAGCAGTTAAGAAAGGACAAGTAGTCAAAATAACTAATTGTGAGGGTAGATAAATACTGGAACACATTATCTAGAGAGGTGACGGAAATCACCGTAACGGGGGTTTCCCCCTGCCATTTTCTGCTTGTTCTCATATCCCCTTTCCCAGATGGCTAAACAATAACTGTACCCTGGCCTTAGAGCTAGAAGGAAATCTCTTCCAAGGTAAAGGAGAAAATGTGATTGCAGGGACCAGGAGGCAGAGATGGGAGTGAACTGCAGGGATCAGGAGGCATATCAGGAGGAGATGTGAGGACTGAGGCCCAAAGGAGCAAATAAAGGAAAACAGTTGATGGGGTCAGGTGATGGTGGTGGAGGAGGAAGAGATGTGATTTCAAGGACCAAAAGAAAAAAATAGGAGATGTGATTTCAGACACTGAGAGGACAAGGTAAATGCAGGAACTGAGAGGAGGTGGAGCCTAAAGTAATCCCACACTGGGTAAAGCTCTTTTCAAACTCACTAGTTTTCTGTATTTCAGTGGATGCAAAAATTTATTCATTTCCGCAGAATTTCATTTTTTACACTTTCAAATAGAAAATGCTCTTTTGCACTGTTGAATGAAAAAATTAAAATGAGTAAAATGGTAAAAAAATGACAATAGTTTTTTTCCCCTCACAAAAATAATCAGATTTCCAAAAGACTGCATCAGTCAGGTTTAGCAGTAACACGCTGCACAGTAAGACCAACCCTGATCATTTCAGCAAGACAGTGGAGCTGCTACTATATTTAAATCACTGAAAACAATGAATGAAAGGAGGGATTTATGTCTTGTATATTCAAGTATGAGTAATAAGACGACGACAGGATGTGGACAGGTCAACTCTCTGCTCTTATTGGTGACTTGTATGGAAATGATTATTAACTTTATATCCTCTGCATCACAACAGAGAGCCAATGAGGCCTGAAATTACAAATGCATAAATAACCAATACAACAGTTTTTACCTTCTGTGTGCAATGACTTCCACTACTTTTATACAGACATAAAATACACTGATGAACTGGCTGCTGCACAAAACTAAAGCCCTGGTTTCTTTCAGTTTATTTAATCTGTGTATAGGGATGCACATTTTTATTATGGTAATTTTCATCCCGTTTTAGTATACACTACTTCATTTAGGGCTTCTTTTACAAAGCCATGCTAGCAATTCCTGCACGGCAAATGAGAGAAGCCCATTCAATTCCTATTGGCCTCCTCTCAATCGCTAGCGCGGCTTTGTAAAAGAAGCCGTTAGTGTGCATTAACACAAAATATCATGTACTATTTTTAGTGCGTGCTGATACAGATAGAAAATGACAATAAAATCTTTTCCCCTGCACACTTTTTTTTTTTGTTGCATCTGGAAATCTATAGTAGTCTACATTTCCCATTCAGCATTAAGCCTGGTAATACCCGACTTGCACACAGAGATGTATCTTGATATCCCACCTCAGATCTACCCTGTATTAAAGTAGAATCAAACACAGGCGTTTGAAACTTAAGACACTAAGAGGCATATTTTCAAAGCACTTTGGGAGGCTAAGTTCCATAGGTTTCTATGGAACTTTGGGAGGCTAAGTGCTTTGAAAATGAGCCTCTAAGGGGGCAATTCTCCATAGATCGCATTAGGATGATGTGCAGTAAGTGTGATTTCAATTTCTGCAATTGCATGCACAGAATACTAGTGTAAGAGCGCATTTATGCACCTAACTTTAGAAACG
Source organism: Microcaecilia unicolor (assembly GCF_901765095.1). Lineage (NCBI taxonomy): Eukaryota > Metazoa > Chordata > Amphibia > Gymnophiona > Siphonopidae > Microcaecilia > Microcaecilia unicolor. Next base: position 186,432,141 of record NC_044038.1, on the reverse strand, counting down.
AGCCCTTACACTAGCTCAATGGATGGTGTAAAAACTCACACATAACTGCTATATTCTATAATACAACCTGGATGCACAACAGCTGGGCACACCCCTGACCCGCCCAGGCCCCTGCCATATCCATGCACTTCCATGCTTTGCACTGTGCATGCACAGTTTACAGAATATTGACGTAGGGCAGTTACGCGCATGAGTGCTAATTAGTGCCAATTAAAATGAATTAATGCCAATTAGCAGCTTGTTAATCAAGTTACATGTAACTAATAATAGTGTATAGCTTGCACAGGCAACTGCGTGCTAAGCGTAAATTTGTGCGCAAATTTATAGAGTTAGGAGGTAATTAAGAGAACTTCACAGCTGGGCAATCTGCAGGTACTTAACAGCTAAGTTTCAATGAAAAGTTACACAAGTTGTTTTGTTGGAAAATTTCCAGCCACAAATTACACACCACGACCCGAATGCTCAGAAGCAAACGCAAGCACTAGAGGCCATTAGTGCTGGACTGGTGCCCGCATTAGTGAGTGAAGAATGCTCAGAGGTTCCAGCACGGGAAACAAGCGTGCCAAAGATTAGCGCAAACAGCATGCTAATGTAGTCAAATGGATGTTAATCAGGTCATTTTCTATTGCCTCACAATGCTCAGAGAACTGCGCACAAACCAAACCACCCTCACTGCTGAAAAAAAGAACACCAATTCAGAGCAGGCATTAGGGTGTTAGAATCATGAGAAATCCTCTCCATTCTTTAAAATCTGCCATTTTTTCTTCAGTTTCAAAGCAGAAGGAAGCCTGTGCAAGCCCCTAAGCGCCAGAAGTGAGAAATATGCGCAAGTCCAAGCAAACCTGAAAGTGAAAGCACACATTGGTGCCAGTTTCCTGCATTCAAATATAAGTTTTACAAGTTAAAAAAATTGTTTTGAAAAGCTTATATTTAAAGGCACAGAAAACAGACACCAATATGTGCTTCATGTTTGGGTTTGCCTGACGCATGCGCATAGGAGCTGATCTTACTGTCAAACTCTTCTGCACATGTGCCAAGCACATCCCCCCTCCTTGCTTTCACTTTAACAGCACGCATATAATTTGCATACCATTTCCTTTGAGCACTGGCAAACTAATTTTCTGCGCCGTTGGCTTACCGCAGGAGTTCTGCGCATTGGGCCACAAGAGTAATTTTATAACACAGTGCCTAGAATAAGAGGGTTAGAAGGGTCCTACTTTTCTTCATAAGATACTAGAGTAAATAACAGTCATGAACAATTAGAGCAGCCCTAGGGCAGGTGTAAATGCTACACAGAAACTGTAGCATTTGATAATCTACGCATGAACTTGTGTGTTTTGCCCTCCAGCAAAGTACACACCATCATGTCATGAAATATAACTTTTAAGCTGGTTTCCCATTCCATCTGTAGGAGAAAATAAAGCTAAGGAAATCAAGCCCTTAATGCACTCATGAACGCCACTGGCAGGAATACACAGCAAGATGACTCCCTCTAAGCAGTTTCTTGCAGCCCCCTCCCACCACGTCTCACTTTTATGCCTCTCTTCCCCACTACTCTCCTTCCCTTGTTCCACTATCTCCCTCCTGCCTTAAAATCGATCATCCACCTCTAGCCTTCACCATCCAGCAAGATGTTAGCCTCCCAAATCTTCACTCCTGCTCCAGCAAGCCAATCAGGCCACCCCCCCCCCCCCCCCAAAAAAAAAAAAAAAAAATTTCTAACTCAGCAAGCCAGTCGGTCCTCTGTCTCTCCCTGCAAGCCAGATAGCACCCCTCCCAAATTCCTACATCAGCAAGGCGGTCAGCCTCCAGATCCCCCCTCCCCACCCCACCAACTCTCAGACTCACTGATTCCTGTCTTTGTCTGTGGTCACTGTGGAAGTAGGAGCTGCTTCTTTTCTGCAATGCATGGCTCTGTGTGAGTCTGAGCCATGCGGTGCAGAACTCTTGCACTGGTCTTGTGAAACTTCAGAATAAGAGGCTGATATGAGAGTTCCTGCACCACGAGGCTCAAACTCAACACAGAGCAACGCAGTGTGCAAAAAAGAAAAAAAGGGGGTGCAGGAAAATCTTGGGTGCCAGAAAGAAATTTCTAATCACCACAGTGACCTGGTGCCTTGGATTAAAATACTTCAGGGTAAAGGGAAGGGTGGAATGGAGGGTTCGATGGGAGGGAGGCAGAAGGGAGGGATCACATACTTATCAAAAAAAGTTATAGGTTCAAAAAATGTAAGGGTCATTAGGTATTTGTTGCAGCATTGATTACTCTATTGACTATTGGTCTTGTATCTAAGTTGCGCCTGAAAGGTTGAAGACTGGTCTGTGTTAAGTTTTGATTTATTCCTGTTAGTTTGTAATTGGATGTCTTATTTTGTCAATGCTAAATAAAGACCTTTATAAATTAAAAAAAAATACTTCAGGGTAGGTGTGTACTTTACTGCATAAATTACACATCCCCCTTATAGAATTACCCCTAAGTGGTGCATGTATACTTCACACCTGATATTTGTTCACATAGCCAAAGGGTGGGAGAGAAAAACAGTACGTATACTTTTTGTTATGCACATGGCTCTTCCCTCAGCCAAACAGTCTCAGCAATGTCTTTAAAGCCAGATGATAGTTTGAATGCTATGGAAAGCTGAAGGCACTTGAAGTCAGGAGAGAAAGAATTATCTGACAGGCTCATTTACCCTTAGGGGCAATGTCTCCAGATGGGTTTTGTTGGGGTATGAAAGAGGGAGACTAAAGAATAAATTTGGTTTCATAATTTTTACTCGTCCAATACTTGTCTCAACTTCTGTCATCCTACTGCTGCTTGAAACAGATTCACTGAAATACTGACTCATAAATTTCTATTTGCTGTTACAATTTCATTGTATACCTAAGGTGATATGTTTATAAACCATCAGATTACACCTAGTGCTTTGTATATACTATGTAAACCGCTTTGAATGTAGTTGCAAAAACCACAGAAAAGCGGAATATCGAGTCCCATTCCCTTTTGATTATTTATTTACTGAAAAACACAAAGCTATACCGATATGGACAAAGTTGATAAATATCAGGTGCCAAATCAAGTTTGTTAACTGGTAGATAAAATTAAAGTAAATCTCATGACAGCAGGTTTTATCTAGGTTTCAGTTTTGCATTTTTACTTTTGCTATGGTTTGTTTACACTTTCAAACAACAACAAAACCAGGAGACACAAGATGAAGCTAGAATATGGTATATTTAAAACAAATAGAAGGTTTTTCTTTACTCAGCTTGTAGTTAGACTCTGGAACTCGTTGCCGGAGAATGTAGTGACAGCAGCTGGCCTTACGGAATTTAAAGGGGGTTTGGACAGATTCCTGAGGGAAAAGTCCATTGAACATTACTACATTTTTTTTTTGGGGGGGGGGGGGGGGGGGAGGGATTGCCGGGTTCTTGAAGCCTGGATTGGCCGCTATCAGAGACAGGATGCTGGGCTTGATGGACCCTTGGTCTTTTCCCAGTATGGCAGTGCTTATGTACTTATGTATGAAAAGTCTGGAACAGCTGTTAATCATTTCCATTTATCTCATTACATTTCCAAGTATATGGCCAGTAACTCAGAAGTAAAACCGACCCAATGAGTACTGTAATTAATGTAAATCTCTGCAAGGCCATCGTGCAATGGGAATAATTTAAATAAAAGTCTTCAAGCTTCTGCTTTACTTTCAGGCTGGACAGAGTTTTGCCTCGTGTTTGAGCTGTCCTGTCCTCTCCTCTTTGGCAGGTACATAGTGTGCTGAAAGTACTTTCTGTCTGTGACCTAAAGTGTCCACAATGCTCAGAGCTCTGCTGTGGAGCAGTTTCTGCAAACATGGAAAAAGTCCCTAGAAGAATTTGATTCATGCAAGGAAACAGCAGAAAGGATTAAAATGAGCAGTTTTAACATATTTATTTGGCAATATTTGTGATTTTATGTATAGTGGAAAGGAATTGATGTGATACTGAAGAAGGCAGGGATTTCTGTAAGTAAACAGTGTTTGACTAATAACAAGCCTTCCTTTAAAAATTGCTCTGGGCTCTTTGTGTGAAAAAGACACTATGCTGTGGTGGAGCTAGGGTGGGTTTATTTTATATTATTTGCTCTGCATTATCTGATTATCTCCCCTCACCAACAGCTTGAAACATGTTACAATAAAACATAATATAATCCAGTACCCTCTCAACTCACTATATAAATAATCATCCTCCCCACCCCAGTACAACAGCACGCAAATCTGTTTCCCAACCTCTGACACAAGTGAACTGTACAAGTACAAGGATTTCATTTGAAATTCCAGTGCCTACGTTTACAACTGGCTAGAGACTCCCCAGCAGCACTGCAAGTCACAAGATCTTCAAAGGGAGAGTTAAGAGCTGCAGATACAACGCATGCCTGAACCTGCAAGCACCACCAATCCACTGAAATTCACTCTCTGAGTTAAAAAAAAAAAAAAAAGTTTAGGCCGAGGATAAAAAGTGAGAGAATACACAAGGAGGAATGGGCATTGAAGAAGATGTTAGAGGTGGGATTGACCATAATAAATCAAAAAGACTTCCATCATTCTGAATACAGGAAGCAGTGAATACACTGAATGTAAGGCCTACAACACCTATGATAGGAAATCACCTTCCTTCCTCCTGCACAATCAAGAAAAATAACTGATATGCTGTCAACATTCACACAAACTTTACATAAGAATTATATAATGCTATTAGAAGACTGTGAAGTGTCAGATTGTGAATGACTTCAGTTCCTGCATAGCAAGGCTCAAACTCACTGAGACTACGTAGTGCAGAGAGGAAGAAGCTCCAGGTCTAGAAGCAGGCCACAGACAGCAAAATGGCCATCAAGGTCAGCTGGACTAATGCGGGGATAGAGCTGGCTAGCTTCTTGGTTGATGACGGCTAGCCTGGGGGTGAAGGGGTAGGAGTGGAGTGTAACAGAAGGGAGATAGTGGGAAAAGGGAGAACGTAATAACACCAGTAAAATAAAGTTCTCTCATCTTCTTTTTTATGTCTCTCTCTTTATATATGGATAAATGTATAACTTTAGCAACACATGTAAAACTCGTGTCAATAATGTGGAACAGTAGCTTAATGGTTAGTACAATGGGTCAAGAACTAGTGGAACTGGGTTCAAGTCCCACTGCAGCTCCTTGTGACCCTGGGCAAGTCACTTAACCCTCCTTTGCCCCAGGTACAAAAATTTACATTGTGAGCTAAGGCCAGAGAAGTACCTGGATATAATAAATTAAAACTACTTTGGCTATACCACAGAAAGGTGGTATATGAAATGCATTACCCTTAACATTTTACCTGTAACAGGGAAGGGGGGGATATGAGAGAGAAAGAGGGAAAGGATTATGCCAGGGGAGGGGAGAATAAGAGAGAAAGAGGGAAAGGAAAATGATAATGACAGTGTGGGAAAAATGAGAGAATGACCATAGAACTGGAAAAAGGATATGCACTAGATGTAATTTACTTGGACTTTACCAAAGCCTTTGACATGGTTCCTCATAGAAGGCTCATGAATAAATGTAGCAGACTGAAGTTAGAACCCAAAGTGGTAAACTGGATTAAAAACTGATTCACTGACAGACAGCAGAGGGTGGTGGTAAATAGGACTTACTTGGCGGAAAGAAAGGCGAGTAGTGGAAGGTTTCAAGGACTTGTACTGAGGCTGATTCTATTCAATATATTTGTGAGCAACATTGCTGAAAGATTAGAAGGGAAACGTTTGCCTTTTTATGGACATGATTTTTTTTTTTTTTTTTTTTTTTTTTTTAAAGAGTGGACACCCTAGAGGGACTGGAAAACATGAAAATCGTGCCCAACATTAACAAACATTAATGTCTGGCAGTTAACATTTAATGTGAAGAAGTACAGAACGATACACTTAGGAAACAGAAATCCAAAGGAGCTGTATAGGCTAGGAGACAAAAGGCTATTACGAACAGACCAGGAGAGAGACCTTGGGATGATAGTGCCTGAAGATCTCAAGCCAAAAAAAAAAGAGACAAGCCAGTAACCACAGCAAACTCAAAGACCTGAATACATATACCCCAGAGGAAAACAGATAAGGGAGATAGGATACAGATGTTTAAATACTTGAAAGGTATTAATATGCAAAAAAATATTTTCCAGAGATGGGGAAGCAGTAGGACTAGAGGACACGAATTGAGGTTTCACAGTTGTAGACTTAGGAGTAACATCAGGAATTAAAGTGTGTGTGGGACAAACAGACGATATAGAAAGAGGATGAAATGAAAACAAAACTCAAATAACCTGACTGTTGATGCTATGATGGGAAGAAGTGGTGCTTGGAAGGCTACTCCAGTACCTGGAAAGTAAGGCCAATGTTTGGCAGTCTTCTATAGTCTGTGGCCTGAAAATGGCAAATACAGATCAGAATGGGCTGGAGTGGGCTTCAACCACAATTCCAGTAGTTGGATTGTTGAGAAGGCCAGTGCTGAGCAAACGTCTATGGTCTACCCCAAAAATGGTCAAATATGCATACTGTAGATCACATTTCTGTATGATATGCTATGAGGGCTGGTGTTGTGTATCTCTATGGTGGAGGGCAAGACATTTGTTGACACTGGCCTATAAGGCCTATTACGAGAAGACTCCATACCTTGCTGCCATGACTCTTTCTTATATACTTGGTAGAGTAATGTACCCTGTAGCAAGCCCTCACCTGGTCTTGCCTCCTCTTTCGAGTGCTCTCTGGGAGTTAACCCGTATCAGCACATTTTACTGGCTGGAGTCCTGCTTTGTGGAATCATTTGTGGAAATTTAAGATTTTGTTGAAACCCCATTTTTACTATTGGCATTTGGCATTCAGATCTCAGGGACTGCGGAGGTTCACTGAATGTCACCTGTAAGAAGTGAGAGCATCATACTTGGACTGATGTTTTGTTATATGATCAAGGCATTTCCTATTGTTTTTATGGCACTATCTGTGTAAGCCAAATAGTGAAGCAAATTTTAATAAGTCTAAACTAGAAAGTAAACTATTAACAATATGGTTGGATTGATGGCTTAAATCATTGATAATGAACACAGCTATGCTGAGCCATAATAATAAAACAGAGTATGGCATGATGTTGGCACTATGTATAACTGCCTATATATGATAGGCATAGTGAAATTGCTGACAGCCCTGGTTGTGGTATCAATGTTCAATCATGAAGGATTATAACCTGCACAGAGCGGCAGATCTTTATTTATTGGAATTTATTAACTGCCTTTATGAAGAGACTCATCTCTATGGCTCCAACCACCTTGTTGTGCAGACTAGATGGACCATGCAGGTCTTTATCTGTCGTAATTTACTGTGTTACTGTGATTTACTAAGCTTTCTTTTCCCATAGACATAAGGGAAACATCCTTAGTAAATCAGGCCCTAAAGGAGCTATGGAAGATTCCTTTCCCTTTCACCCATTTCTGTACATTTTTCTCACTTTCTTGTTCCTAACTACATTCATCCTATTCCTCTTCCTGGTCATTCTATCCTCCTCAGCCTCCATTTGACCTCATGGACCGCCCATAGGGGATGCAAAGTGATGTGGGGCCATGTGCAGAGTCTCACTGCAGGGCCCTATCTTCATAAGTGAGTAGGGACTGAAAACTGGGCAAAAAAGTGTGGGTCATGTGCAAAACACACAGCTGCTCAATGGTAGGGCTGGTCCTGCCTGCCCCATGTCTGTACTGCTTAGCACACAGTCTTGGGAGGCTGATGTTCAAAAGATCTAGATGCTTAAGTAGTATCATCTTTCTAAATGAAAATTTTCATCTGCTAGATGTCTGCATGCCATCACTTAGTTTTACTAGGTGCTCAAAATGTAGGTCAGGAAGGACTCAAAGGAGAAGGGGATAAAGTTCTGCATGCAATGTGTGTGATCTACAAGGAAGAACCCAGCTACCTGTGTCCTGCCTACATTTAAATTATGTTTTCAATCACTAGAGTTCTGCAGAGCTTGCTGTCTCTCATTACTGAAAATGTGATGCTGAAACAGCGCTCCCCACTAGAGGGTGACCCAATATGTAAGTGGCTTAAAGATAACCTTTTGTTCCTGAATTCCTCAAAATGTGATTCCATTCTCTTCCTCAACCCCCAAGCTGCCTGCCCTGCCCCTTCCATTGTCCAAGACCTCCCATTACCAGTGAAACAATTCATATATTAGGGGTCATCTTTGATTCCAGATTTTTCTTCAGAGCCCAAATTAACTCTGCAGTCTGGTCTGCATTTTTTGCTCTACTGCAAATTCGCTCTATAAAGGTCTGTTACTCTCATCAAATCATCTTTGGACCTTGCTCTTGTAATGTCATTTTCCACGTGGACTACTGTAACTCGGTATCAGTCTTCCCTTAAGCTCTCTGAAATGCCTCCATTTTAGTTAGTCAACCATTGTCAAGATGTTATACAATGTTTGTTGTCATGACCACATCTTTTACTTCAAACTAAGCACTGGCTACTGGTCTCTACCATCCTTCAATTTAAAATTCTCCGTCTTGTTTACAACAGTATTCATTCAGGCACCCCTCGTTACACAGCTAACTTGCTCACTCCATATTCTCCCCTCCTGTCCATGCCAATCCTCCAAGGTTAGCCTTCTCACTCTCACCCCCATTGCATCTCCACTTGATATTCTCAGGATAACACCTAAATAAGAAAAGGCATCTTTGCCAACATCTGTCAATTCAAAAAGAAATCTGTTAACATGTGGCTCTTTTATCAGGCATTCAGATAACACTCCAGTTTCCATTCCACACTGACCTCTCAAAGAGCGTCCTAACTCCTTTGCATTCCCAAGTTCTCTCTAATCCCCCTTCCCCTCATGTATTATCCATTGCATACTACTATGTCTTGTCTGTCTTTCTCTCCCTACCCCACCTACTTTTCTGTTTTATCTTTTGTAGTTCCTTTCTACTGATCATGATTTACAGTTAGCTGTACAATAGCACAAGTTGTGTGATGTACAGTATATCAAGCCCAAGTTTAAAAAAATAAAACAATTAGTCTGCAACTCTCAAACTTTAAACAGTTGCATATTGGCAAACATTTAATTTAGAAATGAAAATCTAAGCAGCTCTTTCACCTGCTGCCAACTATTACTATCCTCCCTATTTCAGGAAGTGACTTCCCAGAGCCACTGCAGGGCAATAATCAAAGCCATTACCACAGACAGAACAGTATTTTGCCTATAGAAATAGGCCTTTTTGAAATCTGACCACCCTTTAAGACGTCAAAAAATGCATCCCTGGGTAATGAAATGTGATCAGTATTGTCACTGCTATTTTTTTTTTTTTGCATCTAATTTTTTTGATCTACATTTCTACCTGTTTCGATAGGGAATCTATTGATTTTCCTTAACTCCTGTGTTTTTCCTACCTTTTTTTTTATTTTGAATTTTCAGTGCTATCATAATGTTAAGTAGAAAATGCAAGAATCTGGGGGGGGGGGGGGGGTTGTTTGTTTTTGTTTTTGTTTTTTTAAGGCACATCATATACAATGCACAGCAGCACATCACATGCACCATTCCCACCCACTACCCTTCTCAGGGCCATTACTCACACAAACAGCCAAACCTAATTTATTAGCTTTTCTCTGTCACCGCTCAAAATGAACACTGACATACTTTTCCATCAATCCAACATCTTTCTCCTTGTCACTTGCATCTTGGTCGTGCCAATCTATCCCGGCCATAGTGAGCAAGGTCTGGGAATGCCCCCCGCCAGCTCAAAGCTGAGTTTTACGGTCACGGCACCAGGGACACTGGAAGTAGACTGCTGACTGCCACTGGTTACTCATGGGTCCAAAGAGACTGGTGGGTTATGACAGTAGTGTTGGTTTGCTTGTGTGATACAATTACAATCGTGTGGAATTGTATCAATCATGTGATGTGAACATGATGTGTGTCCTGCTGAGACTTGATGGAGAATGAACTTTAAATCACTCACTAGGACAAATTTGGATACTATTACAATTCATGTATGTTTAAGCATGTTTTTTTAATAAAAAATATTTCAAAAAGCATTTTATTAAATTCCTGTAACCTTTCAGGGCCTCCTATGTTGGGCAGTATGAGCACCATCACATTAGAAGGTTTAAATTTTGCATTTTTTTCTACTGTTTTTTTTTTTTTGGGGGGGGGGGGGACAGCAGTCTGTTCTTCTTAAAACCTTGGGTGGCAACACTAGATATAATGATGGCAGAAGACTGCTGATCCAAGTCATTCCTGCCTGATGATTTATTATATTAAAAGCTCTTCCTGCACTGGATTTTAATTAAATGTCCAAGAAACCAGTGAGGAAACAAAAACTGACGAGATGGGTCCATCTGGTAGCAAGGACAATAAGATCTAGTCGTATGATATTTGCTAAAAAATTGGTTGTCTCTGAAGAACAGTAGAAAACATGGTCAACCTGCCTCTACCAAGTAAAGATGGTAGAAATCAAGGTAATGATGAACCATTCAGGTCTCCAGATCTGATTACATGTGTGTAATTAACTCACTATTGAGAGGTGCATAGGCTCAGTAATTAACTCAGTATTTAGAAATTGGTAGACTGTACTAGCCAAGATGGAGGGCAAAAAGGAAGGCAGGCAGTGGATGGGGTTGGGGGAGATGAGCAGGGCAGTGAAAAGCATGTTATGGATGGGCTTTTTCTCCTCAGCATTGTGGCAGCAGCAAGAAGTCAAGTGGGCAGAACTGGAACAAATTTAGAAAAGAATGGTAACCACAGAACCAACAAGGTCTTCATATTAACAGTTTGGAGTCAGAGCAGATGTAATGCAGAGTGTGTACTAAATAGCATGTGCAGCACACCGATTACCAAATCAAGGAGAAACAACGAGCAGAATGCAGTCTACACTGAGATCAAACAAGCACTAGGACCATAATAAGAACTGGGTTTGGGCAGAGGGCAGGTGGGAAATGCTGGGAGAGATAGAGAGGACGGGGAAAATGTCCAGATAGGGGTACAAAGTTCTTTGAGTTCTAATTCACACCCCTCCCCCTCATTAATCATTAAATTTGCTAAAGTCTTGTTATATATCATCCTAATCCAATCAATAAACCAAGTGCTGAGAAAACAGTACCTCTTCTGGTGGAAGCCCTCTTCTATTAAATATTTAGGGGAACAGCTGACAAAGGAAGTAAGACTGAATGCCCTAGTGTCTATAAACTAAGAAATGTGGCTCGGGACCTAGAAAGATCGGGAGGGCAGGATTGAAACAGTAAAAATGAAGGTATTCCCTACAGTTTTGTATCTATGTCAAATACTCCCAATAAAGGTCCCTCCCAGAACATTTCAATCCTTAAAGAAGAAGCTATTTATATGCTGCCACCAAGGATAGTTAGGGTTATCCTTCTTAAAAAAAAAAAAAAAGGAGGGGGGGTTGTCAGTACCAGATATGGAAAAGTATCATGAAGCCACTTAATTAAGGGCACTAAGCAAGTAAAGCTCCCTTACCTTCAGTGCTGATCCCCCAACCCCCCCCCCCCCAAAACCCACTCCCCACAACTGTACACCGCTACCATAGCCCTAAGGGGTGAAGGGGGGCACCTACATGTGGGTACAGTGGGTTTCGGGTGGGTTTTGGAGGGCTCACATTTACCACCACAAGTGTAACAGGTAGGGAGGGGATGGGCCTGGATCCGCCTGCCTGAAGTGCACTGCCCCCACTAAAACTGCTCCAGGGACCTGCATACTGCTGTCATGGGGCTGGGTATGACATTTGAGGCTGGCATAGAGGCTGGCAAAAACTTTTTGGAATTTTTTTTTTTAGGGTGGGAGGGGGTTGGTGACCACTGGGGGAGAAAAGGGGAGGTCATCCCCAATTCCCTCCGGTGGTTATCTGGTCAGTTTGGGCAACTTTTTGAGGCTTGGTCATGAAAAAAAATGGACCAACTAAAGTCGACCAAATGCTCGTCAGGGACGCCCTTCTTTTTTCCATTATCAGCCGAGGACACCCATCTCTTAAGCACGGCCCAGTCCCGCCCCGACATGCCCCATTCTTAATGGCTGAAGAATATTTTTCTCGAGTCTAAAATGAAAATACAATTTTAAAAAACATACCAATTATATTACAACCAATTCCTCCTTTAACTCCAGGCACAAAGGAGTATAACCTGATATACAAAGCACTTCTTCTGAAGGTGAATAACTTATGAACAGAGCCTGCGAGACAATCTATGGCCTGAGAGCTTGCTCTATAACAGATTTACTCCAAATGAGAGCAACAATGATTTCTATAAGCAAACTACTTCTCCTTCCTTCTCTACTTAATTGAGGGCGACTGAACATAAGCTTGGAGTCAGGAAAGGATTCTAACACAGTGCCTGAGGTTAACAGACCTGTGGCATGTCTGATAAGCTTAAGCAGGGAGTACAGGACTTCTCAAGAGACACAATACCTATAGGATATTTTGTTTGTGCACCAGAGATATGTCAGACCTAGATATCTTCGTCGGTCACCTTTCAGATCAAACAGTAATGGTGCCTCTCAATAAAGTAATACAGCAGAGAGAGGGAGCAAAGTCCAAACAAAAGTCCAAAAAAGCAAAAGAAAAAGTACCAGGAGCCTTCAAAATAGGGACACAAATCCTTTAATCATACGTATTGGTAAAACAATCCTCGGAAAGACCCAACACAGGCCGTGTTTCGGCACTTAGCGCCTGTGTCAGGGGTCAGGATTGTTGGAAGCAATATGCTGCAACGGTGTGTTGTCCCTCTTCGCACCCAATCAAGTAGAAAATAAAGCTCTAGTAAAAAAAAAGCTCCCCTTCAGTAACGGAGTCCGTGAGTAAAAACAAAACAAAACCAAAACAAGAGACTAAATTTACCAATAATAGGTAAGGATAATTGATACTGTAAAGAAATTTGTAGCAGTTCATGCAGGAGGAGAAATACAATCCTGTGTTGGTCTGTAAATTGCTTAAAGCAACCATAAAGAGAAATATTATTCTCACAGGATACATTAAAACAAAAAGAGCAAAGACAGAAAAATCAGAGGTTGGACATAAGGCAAGCTGCTCGAATATGGTATACAAGAAGCTACAGAGATGCAAAAGAAATTGCAAAGGCTCCGGATTTATAATGAAGGCTTCCAATTTTAGGTTTTAACCAATAAAACACCCCCAGAGTAAAAGAGAAAAAAAATGTTGAACAGGTGTTTATTTGATAAACACCAAGAAACCCGCATAACCCATAATATTCTTTCACCTCTCCCCTTGTCTGCCTTGGATCCTTCAGTTTTTGTGTCTTTTCATGCTGACAGCTCCTCAAGCTGCAGAAATCTGTATATTCAATTCCACCAGAAAACGTCCCCAGCAGCAGCACCTGCACCAGAAAAGACTGATAAAACACCGAGTTTTTATATTCTCAAAGAATGCCTAATTGATAGAAAACACACACCTAAAAAGTTATTAATCCCTAAGAATACGAAGTCCTATTTATAATACTGAAAGATTCAGATATTCTTGCCAAAATTTCTATAAATATGGTAGCAAAAAAAGGGCCCTGTTAGCTAGAGTGCCGAGGAAAAAAAGACAACATAAACTAATCTTGGAGGTCATAAATAAAAGGTAATATTACACATAGCACATCTACAAGTTAACAGCATCTTTTCATCTTATTTATTAAAGCTGTACTCAGAGCTGGATATTCAGTAGATGAGATAACTGCTGATCTCTAAGGGATCTGCCTGGTTACACTCCTAGAGGAACTGGTAGAGCCGACCACATCTATTATGCTCTTTGAGATGCAAAAAGTGGTTTGGCTTTCCAATGGTAAGAATCCAGTGTCAGATAGGTTCTATTTGATTTTTACAAGAGGCATTTCTCTGCTCCATCCCTTATCGTGTCAGAAGCGTTCATGTAAATAGAGGGACACCCAAGAGACCTAGAAGCCTGACAAATGCATTAGATCCTTTAGCTTTATCCTGGTTAACATGGCTACTTTGACCATTCTTCTTTCATTACTCCACATCTATAACCTTAGCCTGGAAATGGCTATCGTACAGCCAATTTTGAAAAAAACCTTCAGTTGGAAATAGGATGCTGGGCTTGATGGAACTTTTGTCTGTCCTAGTGTGGCAATACTTGTGTACTTATGGACCCTGCTGATTCCCAGTAGTTATCGTCCAGTGTCTAATGTCCAAAATTCTAGAAAAAGCTGTTTTCCGCAAACCTTCAAATTTCGCAGAAAAAACACTAGCCCTTCATCCCCATCAATCCGGTTACAGCAGTCACTGCTCTGACTGGTGTACTCAGTGAAATTACTTCCAATCTGGACAATAACCGTATTGCTTTGGCTGTTTCTCTCGATCTTTCAGCCACCTTTGATTTAATTAACCATTCTCTTTTATCTCGGCTTGCTTCTTTAGATATTTCAGGGACAGTCTTATGTTCCTTCTCTTCTTTTCCCTCTGAACAATCTTGGTCTCTTCCCAGTCTTCTATGTCTACCTCTCACTTGTTATAATGCGGCGCTACACAGGTGTCTATTTTGCTACCATTATTGTTTGTTTCTTGGTCCTCTCGTTACCCTTATACAGAATTTTTCAATATATTCTTATATTTATTCAGAAAATATTTTGCTCCTGTATTACATGGATACTGTCACTCAAAATATTGCTCTACTTCAATTCTGTCTGGACACCATTGCAAAATAGCTTGATGACCATCAGATGGTTCTCAATCAAAATAAAACTGTGGCTTGCTAGATCTCTGGCTATCCTCTTGGTTCCACCAATGATCTTCACTTTCTTGACACCACTATTACTCTGACCCAATCCTTCCGTTACTTTGGAGTCACTTTGGATTCCTAATTATCATTTGCCCCTTACATTTCTTTTCTTTTGCGATCTGGTTTCTTTGTGTTGCATCAACTAGGCAGCATTAGGAAATTTTTATCTCATGATTTCATGCTTTAGGACTCTGATTTCAAAACTCAACTACTGTAACATCATTTTTTCCGGATTACCTCAAGCATCTATAAAAAAAAAAAAAAGCTTCAGACTCTCCAAAACACTGCCTGTCATTTCATCTGTCATGCTAGAGCCAGTACAAGGTTCTTCTTCTGGCCTTCAAAACCTTCCGACTGGGTCTTCCACCTTACCTTTCTTCTTTAACAATACCCTACTCCCCACCCCCCTACCTGCAGTTGCTTCGCTCCATTAACCACCACCAGATGGTGCTCCCAGGTCCCAAACTGGAAAACTATGAGTGCACACGTCACAGTGCATTTTTCTTCCTGGCTCCAACTTCCAGGAATAATCTCCCACTTGACATTAGTGGTGAATTATCCCTTTCTAAATTTAAGACTGCTATCAAAACCTGGTTGTTCAGGCAAGCTTTTGGTCCATGAGGATGGGAAATTTAATTCTATCCCTGGTTGTCCGTCCTTTTTTTTTCCTTGCTTACCCTCTTGTTATTTTAACTTCGATTGTTGAACTTTGTATTATGTTCTATCCCCTCTATCCTATCTTACACTGAAGCTCCTTTTTCTTTTCAGTTTGTGAATAATTGTTTTTAATAAGTAAACCTATTAGCTCTGTTTGACAGGCAATAGCAAGCACCTCCAAAGAATAAAGAAGAATATTGCTAACTCATGAGAAGGGATGAGGCAGATTCCAGCTCTTATCACCCAATATCACTCCTAAACATGGGTATCAAAATTCAGCTATTTCAGGTTATGCTAGAGATTTTTGATGGGAAAGATGACTAGTTTGGAGAAAGCAGTTTTATAAGGGAAAGAACCTCAGTAAGACGTACAAGAAACTAACTAATCACCACAGTTATAGTAAAGCAGGACAAGATCTCAGATGGAGTAATGGCTCTAGATGAGGAAAAACCTTTGATAACCTTTCTTCCTCACAGTTTTAGTCAAGGAAGACCTACTGATTTTGACATTTTATGCAGCACCCAAGGCCAAAGCGTTGACTAGCAGCTCACTGTCTGACTCCTTCCCAGTCTTGAACAGCACAAGATAGATAGGAGTATCCACTCTGCTGTTCAATCTAGCTATAGAAGTACTAGCACAGAGGATGTACTCAAGGGTATCAAGTGAAAAATTCAAATAGGAGGGATGCTGCACAAGATATAACTACAGATTATGTTTTATTATTAAAAAAAAAAACTGCAAGACCTCAGGTCCAAACATCCGGGGGGACCAATCAAACGCCATGACCATACAAGAAGGAGCCTAGGCTAATGTACCTGCTCCAGCATGCTACATGTTACCTGCCTGGGAGCTTTTTAGCTATTTTGATTGAAGTAATATCTAAATGTGTATGACATGACAAATCCCCTTCTGTGAGACTCAATATACTTCGGAGGCTAGAAAAGACTATGGCACTTCCAAATTTTCAAGCATACTGCATTGTTGGGCATTTATATATAGCTTGTGGCTTACCTAAAGCCCTGACTGCTCTTAAAAGACATCAGATAATCAACAAAAAATTCCCAAATGATCTCTGGTAAAAAAACAATATCAACATAAAAAAAACAGAGAATAATATAATGGTGACAACAACCAGTGAAAGGACTGACCCAAAAGATGTTCTACAATAAATTATTTGAAAACGTTTTTCTATATATATAAGTTGTTAATATATGAGAATCATGAGACGTTCTCAGAGTATAAACTCACCTAAAGCAAGACTACACTGAAGTGATTGACGTCTCTAAGGGTGGACAAGTTTCTCAATCATGGAACCTTTCTATTTTTTTATTTTATATCAAACGCACCCATGTGCTGTAAATAATTCCCAATTAACAAAAATAATAAACGTGAAGAACAGAACAGATGAGTCAATCCTCTCACTGACTCCAACAAACCTTCTGCGTAAAAAGTATGATAATCAAAAACTCTAAGTGTATTATATATGCTGTTACTATAAAGAGTAACTCTACTAAACAAATGTAAAGAAATCTTAAAGGCAAAATAACCAGCGTGTTCCTCTCACTTCCAGATACAATGATATCCTCAAAGCGAAAACATGAGTCCAAAGTTTCCAGTGTTTTTTTCAATCTTCTTAGATGTAACAGTACTTTCAAAGTGAAATCATAATGAGTCCGACTCTGCAGGGTTTCAAAAAACTTCTTCAGGAACTCTATATATGATAAATTTTCACTGTCAAAATAAGAAAGAACGTAAAGTGCCCTCGTCTACATTCTACAGAAGAGGGTACTTTACACGCTGGCTATTTTGCTACAGCTCTATTAATACATTTTTTTTGCAGCGAGTTGGGACTGCTTTGGGGCTGTTAAACGGACCTGTATACAGTGTTGGTGACATTACATGGACCATAATTGCATCCAGTGAGAACGTGGTATCCTGAATTACACAACGCTAAGTGCCTTTAAGATTTCTTTACATTTGTAGAGTTTTTGACTATCATACTTCTTACGCAGGAGGTTTGTTGGAGTCAGTGAGAGGATTGACTCATCTGTTCTTCATAATTAGTGATTGAGTATTCACGTTTATTATTTTTGTTAATTGGGAATTATTTACAGCACATGGGTGCATTTGATATAAAATAAAAAATAGAGAGGTTCCATGATTGAAAAACGTGTCCACCCTTAGAGACGTCAATCACTTCAGTGTAGTCTCGCTTGGGTGAATTTATACCCTGAGAACTTCTCATGATTCTCATATATTAACAACTTTTATATACAGAAAAACTTTTTCAAATAATTTATTGTAGAACATCTTTTGGGTCAGCCCTTTCACTGGTTGTAGTCTCCATTCTATTATTCTCTGGACTTAAAAAAACATCAGGCAGAGTGAATGGAGTTACATCATTGCTGCTTCTACCATCGACTTCTCTACAAGTCATAAAAATTGCTCTATTCTTTTCTATTCTCATATGACCAAGGTGTGGCGAGCACTATGTGGTAGACTAAAAATACCTCAAAATTTGACTTACCCATAACCCCACCCCAATCCCCAAAGACATAATCCTACCATCTTGGTAAATGCTGTAGGCAGGCATGTAAACAAATGAAAGAATGGTGAAAGCTAGCCCTGTATTTCTGGGACAGCCCTGGGAGACAGGAACATTACACTATACTCTACATTGTATTCAAAATTCAGTCTATCAGAGGACTCCTTTTAGCATTATATGCAAATAGGAGAGGCCTTCCAGAGACACATAGACTGATTGGGAACCCAAGGCTCCTTTGGTCCTACAGAAGTATTAATTCAAGATAATAATATCACATAAAGCCAACTCCCTATTGTACAAATAAAATCAAGACATAGTGAGCACAGAGCCCCTCAACTATTATATAGCACTATAAAATGCATTTTTCTTACTCACATAAAATGACAGGAAAACTAACCACAAGATATCAATCTATAGCCTCAGATCTGAGATGATGATGAAGATATTACACTACTGTTCATACTAATGTTCTCTTTTTCACGCACTGCCTCTAGACCAGGGTTTCAGAACCCAACCCTCAGGGAACCCCAAGCCGGTCTGTTTTTCAAGATTGCACGAGATAAATTTACATGTACTCCAATGTATGCAAATATATATCATGCATATTCATTGTGGATATCTTGAAAACCAGACTACTTTGGGTTCCCTTAGGACTGGGTTGAGAAACCCTGCTCTAAACGATGCTGGAGGGGTGCAGAGAGGACAGATTATATGTGCACAAGTACAGGGATTCTGGAGAGGAGTGAAAGCTGAGGTGTTTCATATAATGGGGAAAATGTAAGCCTTAGCCCATAACTCTGCTTGAATACTAGCAAAGGGGACCGATATATAAGGATAAATACCAAGTGACTGCTTAGTCAGTTGATATATACTGCAAAGTTCATAATTGCTACAATATGGAAATCACCTTCCTCGGATTACCGAAGCAAGCAGGTACATGAAATAAATCTGCTCAACAAGTTAACTTTTACTTTTATGTTAAAAATGATGAGGACTCACGTGGTTGGCAAACTAGACCTTTTACAAGAGAAGCACAAAATAAACTACAAAAATGTATCAAACTTTGGTTTATCACAGTTAGGTATCTTTGTAAAAGTTCAAAACGGAATGTCTCCGGGCTTAAAGGAAATGCATAAACAGCTGTGACAAATCTACCTGGATATCCGGAATGTCATCTTGCTTTAAAGGAATAGAGAGTTTTTGTTTGTTTGTTTGTTTTTTTAAATGTCCCTCTACTGAAAGCCACAGAAGTGTTCCCCGAGCAAGGAACAAGTCCTGGAGACAGACAAATCTCTGCAGTACTTTTTCCCTCAGTAATAATCAAAGCAAAACTACATGTGTTGTTTTACTTTATTGGTGCAAACCCTAAGGCAAAAAAAAAACTACCAGGTGTAGGCAGTTCAATTATAGCCCTCCTTACGTATAAAGCAGGAGCTTGACCTTCTATATGCTTCAACAATCCCTTCTGCTATAGCAAGGCACCTAGGGTTCTCATTCACTTATCTATAAAAACGATCAATACCCTGACCCTTGCATGGCCTATCCTATCACCACTGAAGGGAAGTTGAAATGAACAGCCCTAGACAGAAATCCGGCTTGGAGACTGTCAGCCAGCGAACACTAAATATCCCTTTTCTCTACTAATGCAGGCCTCCTATTTGGACAAGAAGTTTGCATCAAAGAAGAGGGAGAGGAATAAGGGTAAAGGGTAATGGGTAATGGATTTGATATACCACTTTTCTGTGTTACAACCAAAGCAAAGCAGTTTACATCTATTATATACAGGAACTACAGTGAGTGTACAAGGCTTGAGGAGAACAAGGGAGTGGAGATGAAGGGGATAAAGAGAAGCAACTTGCTGGTGAGCTAGGCAGCCCTTTGTCAGAAATTATATTGCCAGTTTAAAAGTCTGCTAGATGCCCTTAATAAAAACTCGCCAACTAGGCCAGTTGGCAACCCTAGAGTTGACCTGGCTTGATTCTAAGTCCCATCTGCAATAAGGAATGGTCAAGTTCATATATGTTATCTATACTCTCACCACAAAGGTAAAATGGACTCTTTATGATAGAGGTGGTTAATCTTTATCAGAAATCCCAGCAGTTCTGAAAGAAAATCCTGTGTCCCCAGAGCTATTCATGGGTCACGCCACTAATATGGCACATTGCTATGGGACAAGTCTCAGCTAACATATTCTACTTAGTACTGAGACCTTCAGGCCCTATTCAGACTTTTGGATGGCAGGTAAGGAATGACCCAGGTGCTTTCAGAGTCCTTTTAACGATCCGGGATAAAAGAGGAGATCAACAACATTTCTATGCATGACACCAGACTTAGCTACTGTTTGCTTTTAAAGGAAATATGCTTACTTTTATTCTGAATCCAATCAAAGGTCTCCCCCCCTCCCCAAACAATCCTCCGAAAGCCCATGCCAGGGTCAGAAAACTGGCAATTCCTGCCCAAACAGACATGTCATGGCTCATAGAAGGCTCAGTATCACTACAAAGTATTCAAGGTGGCGTAGCAAATCACATACCAAGTAGGAAGACTCCATCAAGAACAGCTGAGACCCCCCCCCCCCAACTGCACATTCAGCAGCATTTACATACCAGCTGCTTCTAACAAGCCAAAAGAACTCATAGAGCACCAACCCAGAGATCTTCTGTCATCATCTGTTCTTCTGCTGAAATCCTAACACTCTGGAGCTGGGGCTCAACAGATCTGTGTTGTGAAAGACAAACAGTATAGTGAGAAGCAGCCGCAGCCACCTTTGAATCTGATGTCAAGCAGGGCAGATCTTGAGAGAAGCGAGATCCTGGTGTGCTGCTCTCAGACTGAAAGGAGAACCTAATCCAGCTGTTCAGAATACTGAGAACATACTTTGCTTTACTCAATTAAAAGTGCCACGGGGAAAGGCTTTTCTGCAGCTGACCATGATCAGCCTACCACCATATGACTAGAAAAGGCCAATCTATTACTCCACCAGAAATAATAATGAACTTACAGAGCCACACAGGTTGAAGAGTGTGTGTTCCCTAACTCTGCACTGCTACCAAAGGTATGTATGAACTGAGCAGGTACCATGATACTCTGAATGATACTCTGATATTGCAGAAAACAGCAAAAACTGGACAATGAGACACAGAAATTTTAAATTAACCAGGGATCTGTAATTCTGTTGCCTTTCTTTGGAAGTTTTAAGCACTGTCCAGCAAAGTTTTATAGGTGGCACAATGTCACTTGCTTGGGAATTGGCTAACTATGGTGGAAAGCAGGTTTTCTGACACTTGAACTCTAATTTTCAATCTGTTCCACAGATAAAACAAATTCTAAAGAGGGCAAAGAGGTTTATGTGACCTTGTCTTCCTATCAAGGGCCCCCTGAAGAAGACAGGTTTACTTAAATGCCACTAATGATCTACAGGAAGCTAACTCCTCAAACACGTCCTTCATACACATCCTCCACAACAGGTCACCCAAACTCCCTCTTGAATACTGCTACAAGAAAATAAATTTCATTGACCTTCCCCATTCTAGGATTCTGGCCAGGTTACTGGTAACGCTGCACCCAGAAAGCCTCTACCTCACCTCACATCCACGAAGATTGACATAGTGCATTACTTTGCATTCCTACACATGGTACCAAACAGCTCCTCACAAACTGTAACAAAGGGTACCCCCTCACATCTGTGAAAAGCTTCCACACACAGCTCCCTACCAGATTAGTATAAATGCTGGTATATGTGGTACCTTAGTTGCAAAGATACTCACTTTTATCCCAGACAGCTGCTCCATGCACTGAAAACCCTCTGGCACAGTACTTCACAAATTAGAGTCGGTGCACAAAACATTCACTTACAGTTTTCTTGAAACTAAATTGTTTACAAAATCTCTCTGAATGTGTGTTAAAAGGAAATATCTAAAGCTCTTTAGATTTGAAAGAAAACATCAAGACAAAGATTTGGCAGGGTACAGAGCTTGCTTAGCACTGCTCTACCAAGTAAGACTGTGAGAATGCTGAGAAAGCCAGATTCCTGGTCAGGGTCAGGGCACAGGAACAAGGAGAGAGGGAAGAAGTGAGGAAAGGTGCTACTGATCTGTGGAAATCTCTCTGTCTGATTCCGATTTGCTGGTTTGTCCGGGAGGAGGAGTGTGAGTCATATGTGGGATAGATGATGCCACAAGCCCATCCACAGAGCTTGCTGGTAATACAGGAGGAGTAACGCCAACCATTCCTGGAGGAAACCTGAAACACAGAAGAGATAGTAAGCACCAGGGTAGAATTTCCAGAAACAGGATTGGACTTTTTGGGTATTGTGGGAATCTGTACTGCTTACCTGGGGAGATTCCTTGGGAAGAAACCAAATGGGTAAACAGATAGGAGAAGATAAGGATGGGGAATAAGAGGACAAATAAGGATATTAAACCATCTAATTACTCAGTTTGATTCTTGATGCATGCTACAAACCACAGCTGATGTTTGGGTTCCCCTTCAACTCCTCTATGCCAATTAGAGGCTTTCCTCTACTGCATTATCATTTTTGCCTCTCCTGGAAAGTTGTTCCATGCATTCAACATCTTTTCAGCAAAGAAATAAGAACATAAGAGTTGCCCTACTGGATGAAACCATAGGTCTATTTTCAACAGTAGCCAGTCCAGGTCACAAAACCATGACAAAATCCAAAAAAGTGGCAAGATTCCATAACATTTAATCCCAGGGATAAGCCGTGGCTTTTCCCGGGCCTATCTTAAAGAACAATTGATGGACTTTTCCTCCAGGAATTTGTCCAAACCTTTTTTAAACCCAGCTGCATTAACTGCTTTTACCACTTGCTCCAACAAAGAATTCCAGAACTTAACTGACTGCGGAGTGAAAAAATATTTCCTCTTATTTGTTTTAAATGTGCCACTATGTCATTTCATGGACTGTCCCCTAGTCTTTGCACTTTTGAAACAGCAAGCAATCGATTCATGTTTACCTGTTCCATGCCACTCGGGAATTTATAGACCACGATTATATCTCCCCTCAGCCATTCCTTCTCCAAATTGAAGAGCCCTAACCTCTTTAGGCTTTCCTCATATGAGTCCTTCCAACCGTTAATCATGGTAGTCACTCTTCCCTTTACCTTTTCCAGTTCCACTGTATCTTTTTTCATATGCGATACTAGAATCGCACACAATACTCAAAGGTGCAGACTTTATGATATTCCTTAATTCTCTATTCCTTTCCTAAGAATTCCTAACATTGTTTTCTTTTATTGGCTGCCGCCACTGCACACCGAGCAGAAGATTTTTTTTTTAATTTATATGAAGTCTTTATTAATAAATGGTACATTCTTCCAACAGTACAATCAGTAATATTCATACCGTTTAAAACATTATATAATGACAGAGGTATTAAGTTACAAATCAGGTTTCTCCAAACAATACTAAGATCACGACACTTTAGCAGATGTTACCTCCGCACCAGGGCGAGAAAGAAGCAATATTGATATCTTTCGGAACTTCAAATTTTTATAAAATTTTTACAATAAAAGACAAACAAACTCCACTCCCCCCCCCCTCGCCCCACCCGGACTGGTTTTATGAATCAACAATTAAATTATGTATGAAGGAGAAAGGAGTCCCAAATCAGGTGCCATTTATTGGTACGATTACTCCGCTCTGCAATAAGCCGCTCCATCTCACACAAATATCTCAGCTTTCAAATCCACCGAGTTAAAGGTGGGGTCGTAGTCTGTTTCCAACAGGCTGCTATAACAATTCGAGCTGCACATGTGGCATAGCGCACCAGTGTTTGTTGATTAGATAAGAGGCCTGCTGCTTTAGTAGAGAATAAATAGATAGTGGGTTGCCATAAAATCTGTACCCCCAGCCATACCTGCAGCCTACTGTGAACCGCTTTCCAGAAAGCCTTTATTTTCCTACAATGCCACCAAATGTGTCCCATGGTTCCCTTCACAGCACATCCTCTCCAACACAGCCCAGACAAGGTAGGGTAAATACGCTGTAAACGCTCTGGTGTCATATACCACCTAAATAGGACTTTAATGGCATTTTCTTTAAATGGCACATGAGATGACACCCCCGCCGCAGCCTGTTCCATCCTCTCCCATGCCCCCTCCTCTAGTTCAATACCCAAGTCCCTCTGCCAGCTTTTCCTGTGTAGTATGTAACGGGGTGTTTGTTGAGTGATAATGTGATGTAGGCGGGATATCAGCCCTGTAGTCGTGCCCGGCCCCTCACAAATTTGCTCGAGAGCGGATTGCTTCCTGTGCAATACTTCCTGTATAGCTTTTGTCTTAAGAAAATGGGTAAGTTGAAAATATGCATATTTATCGGTCACCACTGTCGGGAACTGTTGTTGAGCTTCTGCAAAGGACAGTAGGGCCTCGCCAACAATCAGTTGCCCCCATGTTCGAGCAGAAGATTTTAATACATTGCTCACAATGACCCCCTAAATCATTTTCCTTCATGGTGACTCCTAATGTGGAACCTAGCATTACATAGCTATAATTTGGGTTCTTCTTCCCAATGTGCATCACTTAGCACTTGTCCACATTAAATTTCATTTACCATTTGGATGCCAAGTTTTCCAGCCTTTCAAGGTCTTCCTGCAATTTCACAACTTTCAATTGTTTCATATCACCTACAAAATTGCTCAACTCACTCATTCCCAGATCATTTATAAATATGCTAAAAAGCACCTGTCCCAGTACAGATCCTTGCAGCACTGCACAATTCGTCTTCCTCCATTGATAGAATTGTCCATTTAATCCTACTCTCTGTGTTCTATTTTTTAATCGCTTCCCAATCAACAACAGTTTGCCTTCTATCCCATGGCTTTTTAATTTTCTCAGGAGTCTCTCATGATGGACTGTCAATAGCTTTCTGAAGATCTAGATACACTATATCAACTGGCTTCCTTTTATCCACATTTATTCATTCCATCACAAAAACGTAACAAATTGGCGAGGCAAGATTTCCCTTGGTGAATTCACATACACTCTGTTCAATTAAACCACAATTGTCTATGTGTTTGGTAATTTCATTCTTTATAATAGTTTCCACCATTTTGCCCAGCACTGACATAAGGCTTACTAGTCTGTAGTTTACCAGATTATCCCCAAAACCCCTTTTAAAAACTGGCGTCATTGGCCAACTTCCAATCTTCAGGTACCATCAACAATTTTAAATGACAGGTTACAGATTCCCAATCAGAGACTTGTAGTTTCATTTATCTTTCAGCATCCTGGGTACATCATCCAGTCCATGAGATTTAATGCTCTTTAACTTGTCAATTTGGTTTATTACATCTCCCAGGTTCACCAAGCTTTCTTTAACTTATTCTGGCACAAGTAACTCCCTAAGTTGTCAGATACCAAGCTCCAAAAAACAGAGAAAAAGGAAAGAATCCCTAAGTAAAGAGCACGTTGAGGAAGAAGTAGGGGTGGACCACAGAACTGCCAGCAGCCAGGCATAAACAATTAAAATTTTATTGACAAAGCACCCAAACTGGAAAGACCTGACACAGGGCCATGTTTTGGCAGAGAATCGCCTACCTCAGGAGTCAAAATGCTCTAACAAAAACAAACAAAAAAAAATACACCATTGCTTTTTTCTGGATGTTTTTGGGAGCCACATATACCTGTTGTCTGCCTCTATGCTTACTCACTTTTTGTAGTATTTAATGATTGCATCTAAATTTTATTTATTACAACTGTTTTTAACTTATTGCTGTATATATACATTTTTACAATGTATTTTTTGTTGTTTTTAAGAGCATTTTGATCCCAAGGCAGATGGTTCTTTCCAATTTGGGTGCTTTGTCAATAAAATTTTGGTTGTTTATGCCTGGCTGCTGGAAGTTCTTTGGTCCACCCCTACTCCTTCCTCACAGGTAACTCCGTTACATCTTCCTCAGTAAAGATTGAAGCAAAGAAGTCATTTACTTGTTCAACTATGGCCTTGTCCCGTGTCCACTCCCCAAGTACTCCTTTTACACATTGATGACCTAATGGTCTAACCAATATTATTCCAAATTCCATCCCCTTGGAGTCATTCACTGGCACTACACTACTGGATTTTGTGAGGCTGGGGTGTGGAGGGTTGAGGCAGAGGGTTTAGTACTATTATTTTTAAAGTTTTAAAGATTGCCTTCTAAAAATATATATATACTACCCTTATGTCTTTTCTGGTATTGTTGTAAGCTTGTTCAGGATTGACATAAAGAAACTTTGTAAATAAACAAACTTCCTTTCTACAGAAAAATGTTTTACTCCTGTATATAAATTACACCCATGAAGGACAATTTCCAAAAGCCATTATCTACCCACGTAGGCAACTATTTACTTGGGCCAAGGGGCTTTTTGAAATGGCCCACCCTGTATGCAAGTACGATTGTGCATGTTGTAGACCCCCACTCACATTTATTCACATATTTGCAAAGACATTTCCTGGGCCAGATCACAATGGGAAAAGGAATATCACACAGTTAATATATTTTCAAAACTATGCACTTTGTTTTGGTTACCAAATGTCAACAAAAAAAAATGAGGGTACAAATATCTGTGGATTCTTTATTTTGGGGCAGTTTTCAACAGAATGTGTAAAATCTAGGTGTAAAAGTACCTGTGGAGTTTGCAGGTGCTCTTGATCACGCCATTTTGAAAATGGCCCCACTAAAGCATACAACTGTCTGTCATATCCTTCCTCTCTCTCCTCTTATAGTAACATAGTAAATGATGGCAGATAAAGATCTGCATTGTTCATCCACTCTGCCCAACAGTCACATTCATTATCAATTGATGATTAAACCAACAATCCAATAAAATTACTAACAACATTGCTGAATTCCACTTTAAGATGTCTTTCTCTCCCCTACTGAGATACACAGCACTTGCCCTCATAGCATACATAAAATACACATACTTGATCCTGTACTGCACTTACCATTTTCAGTACTCAGACCATAAACGTCTGCCCAGCAATGGCCCTTCTTCCCTACCACTGGAGTTGTCATCGAAGCCCACTCCAGCCCATCCTGATCTGTCTTGCCATATACGGGACAGAGACCATAAAATCCATCCAGCAATGGCCTCATTCCCCCAATTATTTCAATAAAGATCACCTTTCTGAACTAACGTCTCCCTCAGTCTTCTGGAAGAGCCTGTTTAGCTGACTCCTTGGATTCTCTCTTGCTGACGCACGTAGGGACTGAGTGTTCCTCTACTTTGTGTGGTTGACTCACTTCCCAAAGCCATCTAAGTACCACTTCTGCTCATCATAACTTAACCCATCAACAGCTATGAATTCATTTTTGTTTTGATATTACCCTCTTTCTATTTAGGGATTCTGTCTATCCCCTGCACTTTTGAATTCTGCTGCTGTTTTTGTCTGATATTAAGTCTTCCTACATCCTTAGCAAAATACAGCCTCCAGAACTAAACACAATCAGGTTGATATTCAAAACTATTTAAGAACTTAGATTGGCCATACTGGGTCAGACCAATGGTTCATCTATCCCACTATCCTGCTTCCAACAGTGGCCAAGCTAGGTCACAAGTACCTGGCAGAAACAACTCCTGGCCAGTTAAATCTCCTTTTCGGAGCTGATTACTGCTGCTGAAAACCGGCTATTTTAGGGACATTCCAGGGGTAGAGTCGGCATTTAAGGGTGATATTCAGCACTTAACTGGCCAAGGTAACTGCATAAATAGGACTATATAAAGTCAGTCCTACCTTTATGTTGTACCCCACAGCCAGTGAAGTGCTCGATATCACCCTTAACCAGCTCCGCAAACCCAAAAATTCAATGCTGAAGCCCTGACATGGCCAGTACTGAATTTCCAAGCATAACATCAATGGTGGTTAGCAGAACGCCGAGAGCCACCAGTTGAATTTTGAATCCAATAATCCAAGGGGGGCCTCACCAACAACTTGTATGTCATTAACACCTTGCTTTTTCTGCTTTTTATTCCACTTTCGATGCAGCCTAGCATTCATCTGGCTACAGTCACATTGTTTTGCAGCCTTAAGGTCCTCAGACACTACCACCCCAAGGTCCTTCTCCAGGTCTGTGCAGATCACATACAGCTCCTTTGGATATTTAAAGTTTTTCATGCAGATCTTGAAACATTTTGGTAAGCCTTTTCTTGACTACTTCTGATTCTAGTCTGTTCCAAATATAGAAAAGGACAGCAGCTAAAGACCATATGGCCTATCAGTCTGTCCATCCATACTGACTACTAAGGGGCTCATTTTCAAAGCACTTAGCCTCCCAAAGTTCCATAGAAACCTATGGAACTTAGCCTCCCAAAGTGCTTTTGAAAATATGCCTCTAAATGTCTAAAATCTCTAAAAGAAGGCAGCTGTTTCTGCCTGGGTTCAAACCAGGCAAGTGTGACAACCACTGCATTATATCCCTCCAGTTTCTCTTCCTCCCCATCCCCTCAGGAAAGTGTCTGAAATCATTAACAAAGCCATCAGTTTCAATACATCTTCCAGAAATGGAAATCATACTCTGGATGAGATCTCACCAATGATCTGTACAATGTCATTAAAATCTTTTTGTCTGCTAGTTCTGCCTCTCCTTATGCATTCTAGCATTCCTCTGACTACCACCTATTTGTTTTAATAATATAATTTGATATATCACTCCAAGTTAATATCAGGGCAGCTCAAGTATCTGACAGCTCAATCATGTACTGCCCCCTAGGTTTTCTGCACCCCAAAGCAAACATGCTGCCAAATACTTGATTAAACAGTCTTAAAGGCAAACTGTACACACTACCCCCCTCCCTTTAAAAAAAAATATCACTCAAAAAGATGTTGAACAGAACCAGACCTAGGACAGATGCTGAGACACTCCACTCATCCTCTTCCTTTCCTCAACATGAAGTCCATTTACCGCCACACTATCATCTGTCCCTCATTCTCTAACTCAAGTTCATTACCTTTGGGCCCACACCCAAGTTGTTTAGTTCATTTATGAGTTTCTTATTAGAACAGTTTCAAAAGCTTTGCTGGAATTCAAGCATATATCATCAGCCCATTACCTTGATCCAATTCCCTAATCAACCAAGCCAAGAAACTTATCAGATTTGTTTGACACCATCACCGTTCTGCAGCCCACAGGATCCAAGATACTTCAACATCCTTTCCATCAGTATAGTTGTAATTAATTTTTCTACCACAAAAATTACACTAAACGGTCAACTTTTTTCATTTTTTACTGATTTTATGATGAGTGACATTATCTGTCCTTCTCCAATTCCATACAACCACTCTTATCACCAAAGATCTATTAAACTGATCCTTCTATGAACCTGCCAAAACCTCTCTGAGTAACTTTTCACGCTGCACTTTTGAACTTCAGCTTAGTCAGCACCTTAGATGTATCCCACCTAGCCTTAAAGAACAGGACAGAGAAGTGAAAAGAGAGGACTTTCAGAGAGTAAAAAGGTCCCTGCCTGATGCTCCAGAAGATTCTTGTTCATTGTCTGGGTGATGGACCCAATATTCAGGCCATGGCAGTCAGCAGTCTTTAAGCCGCTGACACCCACAGGCTGAATTAAGCCTGGATATTCAATGCTGGGCGCCACTCTTAACGTTATCCACTCACTTACCCAGTTAGCGGACTATCAGCATTAACTGGATAAAACCTTGCTCTGCTCTGACTCCACCCTGGTACTGCCAGGTCAGTGCCACGGTGGTCAGAGGACATATTCAGCCACACTGCCCCATTGAATATCCCCTCCCAACTTTCCTGCCTGATTAAACTCTCATGAACAATGGGCCCCATATTATGAAATTATGCTGAGGCCTGAGAACTCACACTGATCTGTAACCTGCAGCACCATTCAGTTCTCCATGGGAAGCTGCTGGCTCCATCCCAGACCACTGAGCAGCTGCCAGCAAATATTCTTTATTAACACAGTTCCGGAGGGCATCGGGAATGGGACCTGTGGAGAGACAGAGAAGTCTGAGACCCTGGGGATAGTAACAGACATATATATCTAATGACAAATACAAAAGAGAACCATTGCCTCTTTACCTCCCTTACTACTTGGATGTCTCCCTCGTCATCTTCCCTGTTACCTGGATGGCTACATTGTTCCCTTTGCCTTCCTGCCCCCTATTACATGGGCAACATCTCACCCCACACCGACAGCTGCCTTCTTTTGGATGACTGCCTCTTGTTCAACTGTTTATGTTAACTAGATGGCTGCTACTCTCTGGCTCGCCTCTCTGCATACCTGAGATTGCTCTGCGAATCTCCTTAGCTGCCTCTTCTCTGGACTCAATTGAAGCCTGTTCACTGTACCATGCAGTATGAGGAGTGCAAATCAAATTAGGAACATCCTTAAGGGGTCCCTGGGAAAAGCTGAAGTGAAAAATAAAGAATGACACGTCAAAGTAGCTCAAGATATCAATCCTCTTGTACCTTACCTGTTTACAAAACTAGCAATGAGTGAATTAAAAATATGGTAAACGATTACAGAATTTATTTACAGTAGGCATCTTAAAAACACCTGTGGTAATCTTCCTTAAAAAGTCTCCCATTTCCAGTAGCTACCAACAGACATACAAGCTTGAGTGTAACCATTAGGCAACTGCTCATCTTATGTCTCCACTGTGGAAAGTCTAACAAGATTCATTCCAGCCTTGTGGTGAATGTATATACAAAAGTGAATGCCAGGTCTGAACTGTGCCTTTTCTCCCACTGATCTTGGCTCTGTTTTCAAGATCTGCTCATATATTCTGGGTAGGTGTAATAGGTTAGAATGCATGAAAGCAAAAAAGCTGTCCTAATTTTATCCACCAAGCTAACCATCGTCTGAATATTGGCTGGTATGCAGTTAGCATCTGGGTAACTACTTAACCTGGATATTCAATATCTACTACTACTTATCATTTCTATAGCGCTACTAGACTTACGCAGGGCTACACACTTGAATATGAAGAGACAGTCCCTGCTAGACACAGTTTACAATCTAACTAGGACAGACAAACAGGAGAAATAAGAGATAAGGGAATTACTAAGGTGGGGATGATAAAATAAGGGTACTGAACATGTGAGTAAAGGTTAGGAGTTAAATATCTGTACCCTCACATGGCCCAACATGCAGCTGTGACTTAAACTGACCCTGCATGCTGAATATTGACCCCATGTTATTTTTTGCATGTGTATGCTGCTCAAGAGGGGGGTGGGAGCCCCACAGTTCTTGACTATCAGGAGGACTCAGGTTGAAGTAGGCTCTCGCCTACTGATTTGGCACTTCTTAATGCTCCCATCCATGCCAAAGAGATTCAGCAGGCTATTAAGATGAGTCGGAATGCAACAGCACCTGGCCCAGACTGATATACACCAGAATTTTGTAAGGCCATGGTTTGTGGGCCTTTGGTAAATTACTATGCTTTAGAGACCGGCTCCTTTTCACTTAGAGCCAATGAGAACTTAATCACTAATTTGAAGCCTGATTCTTTGCCAGATTCTTACAGACCTATATCCCTGATCAACGTGGATCTTAAAATATTTTCTAGGATCCTGGTGGACAAACCGTCCATCTCCCTTCATTGATTGGGAATCATCAGGTAGGGTATATCAAAGATCGCCAACTGGTGTTGAATATGAGTAAAGCTTTGTTGGCGATGTCTCATTGCCAGCAATTTGACATTCCGAGCATGCTTTTCAGTCTGGATTCAGCCAAGCCTTTGGCCAGGTGGTTTGGGATTATCTCTGTCAGGTTTTGTGATACATGGGGATTCAGGATTGGTTTTATCAGGCTGTTAATGTATTTATACACAGCCTGTAGCAAGTATTATTGTTAATGGGGTCTGGACAGTCATTCCCGATTGCACAAGGCACCCGTCAGGGTTGCTCCCTTTCTCCACTTTTGTTGTTTTTACTTTAGCTGGAACCCTTTCGGTAGATGCTGAGATCTGAGAAGTGCCCCTGGGGGATTGCCAGATTAAAGTTCTAGCCTATGCTGATGACGTCTTATTGGTCCTCACATATCGCAGTCTTCCTTACGTTGGGTGCTGTGGATGAATTTGGTTTTTATTCTGGTTTTGCTCTTAACCTTCAAAAATCAGTAGCCTTCCTTTGCAGTCTGCTGTGATTACTAGTTGGGTGGGGGCATTTCCACCGATATGGGTGGAGACATCTATTAAGTACTTAGGAGTCCTAATACCATGGGATCTTACTACCTTATATCATTGTAATATAGTCCCGTTATTAACTACTACTGTGACAATCCTCTCTAATGAGGAAAATAGCCCTATGTAATATGATCATAAGAACATAAGAGTATCCATACTGGGTCAGACCAATGGTTCATCTAGCCCAGTATCCTGTTTTCCAAACAGTGGCCAAGCCAGGACATAAGTACCTGGCAGAAAACCAAATTGTGGCAACACTCCATACTACAAATCCCAGGGCAAGCAGTTGCTTCCTATGTCTGTCTCAATAGCAGACTATGGACTTTTCCTCCAAGAATTTGTACAAACCTTTTTTTAAACCTAGAAATGCTAACCGCTGTTACCACATCCTCCAACAAAGAGTTCCAGAGCTTAAATATTCGTTGAGTGAAAAAATATTTCCTCCTATTTGTTTTAAAAGTATTTCCATGTAACTTCCTCGAGTGTCCCCTAGTCTCATACCAAACCAGCCTTCTGTGGGCACGTTCTACATGCTACCCAAAATCCACAAACCCGGAAACCCTGGCAGACCAATCATATTGAGTATTGGCACACTCACGGAGGAAATATCTGGACTCAGAGGGGGATTCTGAAACCTCTCATGCACAAAACAAACAGCTTCATAAAGACACCACAGACTTTCTGAATAAATTGAAAAATATCAAACAATTACCACCAAGTACCCTTCTGGTCACGATGGATGTAGAATCACCATACAGCAACATTCCCCATGCGGATGGCATAGCTGCATGTGAGAAGCTCCTAAAAACATCCACACTGGACCATCAATACTCACCAAAAACTATTACAAAATTAATCAAATTTATACCAGGGGACAGAGACAGACACCTTGAAATCCTGACTGCATCCTTCGAACAGAAAGGCTACAATCCCAAAATAATCTCCAAGGATATTGCCTCCTCCCTCAAAACACCCAGGGAAAATCTGCTACAGTACAAAGAAAAAAAAGCCACAGACTGAATCCCCCTTATAGTGACATACAACCCAGAACTGGAAAAATTAAGAAAAATCATAAAAAAATCTACAGCCTCTACTCCAGGAGGATGAATTACTGAAAAAGATATTCCCATCCCCACCAGTGCTGGCCTTCCAACAGCCACCCAACTTAAAACATAAGCTAATTAGAAGTAAGCTCCCAACACAGACTCAAAAAGAAGAGAATAGCACACATCCTTGCAATATATTCAGCTGCAAACTATGCCAAAACATTTCACAGGACCCCACGGTCATTCACAAAAGAAAACTATTCAACTTTAAGGAAGCTTTCACGTGCTCATCTTCCAATGTGGTATATATCATTCAGGATGTCACTTCTGTGGGGCAGCACTTTACAAAACCAGAACACTCATGGTAAGAACCCTGAAAGGGAACTTTAAAACAATACAGGAACGTAAGACCTTTGAAGGCAGAATGATTAAATATTTTGACACCCACCAGACCAGACTTAACAAAGATCTGGGTTTTCTAGCCCATTATAAACCATAAAATTATACTGCTTTGTCACCCTCCTATCTCCATACATATCTCCCTGTCCCTCATCCACCCGACTCTTCCTGTGTCTCACCTAACCTACCCTCACATCCTGTTAGACTGTCACTGAAATGCTTTGATGTTTCACTTATATTTATTTTATTTGTTACATTTTCCCACCTATTTGCAGGCTCAATGTGGCTTACATAGTGCGGGTTAGGAACAAATATAGATGTTATTATAAATGAAATAGATATGTACAGACACATTAGGGAACATAGAGAGGGAGGTTATGTAAAGTTCATTAAGTTCATAGCAAGCTTGGGTTTATCTGAGTGGTTGGACTCAGGCAATTAAGTTGGATCATTAGGATATGCCTTTTCGAACAAGTAGTCTTTAGTGATTTCCGGAAGTTGAGGTGGTCGTACGTAGTTTTCACGGTCTTTGGGAGTGTATTCCAGAGTTGTGTACCAATATATGAGAAGCTGGATCCATTAACTGATTTGTATTTAAGTCCTTTGCAACTAGGGTGGCAGAGACTTAAATAAGAGCGTGATGATCTGATTGAGTTTCTGGTTGGTAGGTCTATGAGGTCAGCCATATATCCTGGGGCATCACCGTATATAATTTTATGGACCAGGGTACAAATTTTAAAAGTAATACGTTCTCGGATTGGTAACCATTGTAATTTTTCATGAAGAGGTTTGGCCCTATCAAATCGCGGTCTTCTAAATACAAGTCTGGCTGCCGTATTTTGAGCAGTCTGAAGCTTTTTTTATAAGATTTTCTTTGCATCCAGCATAAATTCAATTAGAGTAGTCAGCATGGCTAAGGACCATTGATTTTACCAGATTGCAAAATATTGCCCTCGGGAAGAACGGTTTCACTCTTAAATTTCCACATTGAGTGGAACATTTTCTTGATTGTAGAATTAACTTGGCTCTCAAATGTGAGGTTCCTGTCAACAATACCACCGAGGATTTTCAAATTATCTGAAATAGGAAGAATATAGTTTGGGGTGATTAGATTCGAGGGAATATTCGAGTTGTAGCGGGATGAGAGGATGAGGCAGTGAGTTTTTTCTGCATTTAGTTTGAGCTTGAATGAATTTGCTCATGAGTTCATGGTATGCAAGCCAAGGTTAATTTTGTTGGTGATTTCTGACGAATCATGTTTGAAGGGGATGAATATTGTAACATCATCAGCATAGATGAAGGGGCTGAGGCCCTGGATGGATAAGGCCTTGGCTAGTGGAGTCGTCATTAGGTTGAAAAGGGTTGGTGACAATGGCAATCCTTGAGGTACTCCACAATCTGCTCTCCAATGGGATGATAGATTAGAATTTGATTTCACTTGATAAGATCTGGTGGTTAGGAAACCCTTGATCCATTTGCGTACATTACCACCAATCCCGAAGTAATCCAGGAGTCCTAGTAATATATTATGATCAACCATTTTTTTTTGTTACATTTGTACCCCGCGCTTTCCCACTCATGGCAGGCTCAATGCAGTTTACATGGGGCAATGGAGGGTTAAGTGACTTGCCCAGAGTCACAAGGAGCTGCCTGTGCCTGAAGTGGGAATCGAACTCAGTTCCTCAGTTCCCCAGGACCAAAATCCACCACCCTAACCACTAGGCCACAATGCACTAGACATATCGAATTGGAGAAGAAGTACGTTGTTGCCAATTGCTATTTCCTGTCTGAATCTGGCCAGGAGGGTGGTTAACACTGTTTCAGTGCTATGGCGGGGCGAAATCCTGATTGTGATTCATGTAATATAGAGAATTTGTATATGTAATCGGTAAGCTGTTTGGTTACCATACTTTCCATCAACTTAACTACTGGTGGAATAGATGCTACAGGACGGTAGTTGGTGAGATCACTAGTTTTTTTTTCTTGATATCTTTTGGAATTGGAGTAAGTAGGATGTTGCCATTTTCCTCGGGGAAGAGATCTAGTTGAAGCATGAAATTCACGTAGGGAGTGAGATCTGCTGTGAAGCAATCAGGGGCGAATTTTAGTAGGTAGCTGGGACAGGTGTCCAGTGTGCAATGAGTGTTGGAGGCTCTATTGACCGCACTGGTAATTGAATCAGTATTGAGGAGAGCGAATTTTAACCAGACTCGATCCGCTGGGTATTCTCCTGAAGATGGATCTAGACCAGTAATGAAGTTTTCAAAATCGGTGGTGCTCTAAGGATGGTTATTTTGTAGTTTAACAATTTTTTCATTAAAGTAGTTGATGAGTTCGTCTGCAGATGGGATGTCAGACTTAGTTGTGGTGACCGAGGTAGTATCCAGAAGTTTATGTACAATTTGGAATATTTTCTTCGTATCTTTATGATCTGGGCCTATTTTGGTTTTATAGTAGGCCCTTTTGGCTTGTCTTATTGCATATTTATATTTCCTTTGAACTTGTTTCCATGTGTTGTTTGATCGTCTTTTCTTTTTGTCCATGCTCGTTCAAACTTTCTGGTTTGTGTTTTTAATTTTTTTAGATCATCGTTGAACCATGGTACAGGGTTATGTCTATGTGAAGTTCTTGTACGCAAGGGTACTGTCATCTACCAACATTTGCTTATTTCCGATCTGACGAAGAAGGGCTACCTTCAAAAGCTAATCAAGAAATGTACTAAGTTATGTCCAATAAAAAAGGTATCTTGTTTTCTTTTCCATGTTTTATTTTGTTTTATGTCTATTGATTACCTTTAAAAGTGGACTAACACGGCTACCACACCTCTCTACTCATTATTATGAATGTAATTTCAGTAACTCATTCGGGGCATTGTTGGGAGAATGGGCTAAAAATTTGAGTAAATATATTTCAAAACCTAGTTTCCTTTTTGCTTGATCAGAAGGGGATGGATTGTGGTGGGGCAAAGGAATGGGATGTTGTCATATTATATTCCTATACTTGTATTATTGTATTTTTTTTATAAGGTGTTATCATCAAGAAATGTAAATACATTTCAAGAAGAGTGTTTACGACAAATAATTTTTCAAGATGGATAAACAGTTGTATTGCCTTCAAAATGACAAGAAATTCCAACCTCAGTTTGTGAACAGGTTGACCTAAGCAGTGAGTGGCCTTGTCCTTAGCTCAAAAAGCCTGCATAACTGTGCTAGACATCTGCAGAGCAGGTTCAATCAGTGGCATAGCCAGACAGCCAATTTTAGGTGGGCCCGAGCCCAAAGTAAATGGGCACAAAATTTTATCTGCCCTCCCTTACCCCACCTCAAAATATAAATACTTTAGCTAATGAGAATCCCCAAAGCTCTCTCAGCTGAAGACTTTCTCTGAAAGTAGACAGAACTCACTTTAACCAGCAACGTTCCTGAGCCACTAATGCTGTCACCCCACAAATACTTAGTTGTCGGTGGCTCAAGGATGCTGTCACTGTCTGCAGAGCTTGGTAGAAGAGAGTTCTGGCTGTCTTTGGAGGAGGTCCTCAGCTGGGGCTTCAACAGGGAAATCCATATTGTTTATTCGATATTCTGTTTCTTTATGTTTGTCGAGCTATACTTTGAATGACGATTTGTACTGCAGTTTCTTCCTTCCTTCTGCACTACAAATCATCTTGCAAAGTATAGCTCGACAAACATAAAGAAGCAGAATATTGGATATACAATATGGATTTCCCTGATGAAGCCCACTGACATTTATATCCCACATTAGCCCGAAATAGACTCAAGTTCAATGTGGCTTACAAACACACAATAAACTTAATAAAACAATGTACAGAACACAAATTACAATAACTTCAAGAAGCAAATTAATATGTGTCCAGTAAGTAACCAGGGAGTTAGACTATCTCAAGGACAAACAAATAATTAAGGGTGAATAGGTGAGACCATAATTAGGCAGGACTAGATGGGAAATGAGATTAAGAAAAGGGTGTGGGTAAAATTCAAATAGAGTTCTTAGTAGTTTTCAGCTACCTATCAAATTTCCATCTTCTTCTCTCACCCACTGGCTGTCCCATTCCCCAGCCCTCCATTCCCATTACCATATTTCTTTTTTTTTTGATTTATAGAAGTCTTTATTCAGCATTGTTAATCAAACACAACCATTAACCATCTTTACATAATACAAGTAAATTATACTGGTTCACTATCAATCCAGGTCAATCTAGTCAATGTAACAAGCAAAACTGCTAACAGATTAACAATATCATATACGAAGCTCAGCATACTTCAAACATTTTGTGATTTTACATTTGAACCTACCCCACCCTTGTGTCCTAACCCCCCTCTATCAATCTCTAACCCTCCCTCCCCCCTCCCACCCGTCTTCCCAATTTTCTCATCCAAAACTTCTATTATTCTACGCACTTAGCCAAAAAGGGTTCCCAAATTCTCTGCCATTTGGGCAGCGTTCTTTGTTTTACAGCAGTCAACCTTTCCATTTCACAAATGTATCTGACCTTGGTTATCCATCTTACCATTGGGGGAACCAATGGAGATTTCCAGCTTTGAGCTAAGTTCACCCGTGCCGCATTCAGAGAGGCACGCACAAAAAGCCACTGAGGGGGCGCAAGACCCTCGAGCCGTGCCCCCAGCAGAAAGATCGAGGGATGCCACCGCACAGACCCACCAATCCATCTTTGAAGGCGTGCCTGAATTCCCCTCCAATAAGCCTGTGCTTTAGGGCATGTCCACCAAATGTGCCCTGCGGTTCCAACCGCCCCGCAATTTCGCCAACAACTCTGTGATATTTGGGCGTTCATGTGGTGTAATCTAGCGGGTGTCAAATACCATCTGTAAAACACCTTAACCGCATTTTCTTGTAAGGCCACCGCCAATGAAGCCTTCCTAATACTCTTCTCAAGTGTCAACCAGCTAGCCTCTGGAAGTGTGAATTGTAGCTCTTGCTCCCATCTCTGTCTATGTAGTACATATGATTTTGAAAGCCTCATTTGGTAATCATACAAAAAGGATATCAGACCCCTCGTGCGCTTAGTCGCTTAGTGTCCACACACACCTCCTCCATCGGGTGCGTGTCACGCCTTAAGCATGTACCGTAAACAGGCCCCTTAAGAAAATGATGAAGCTGCAAGTAGGCAAAATGGTCACTGGAGCCAAGTCCATAATCTTTCCTCAAAATCTCAAAAGGGACCACCCTATCACCCACATGCAACTGCCCCAGCAAATCCAGGCCTGCGGCTTCCCAATAACAGAAAGGTCTACTGCCCATACCTGGCTCAAATAAGGGGTTATCCACAATTGGGGCTAAACCTGATACGATCGGTTGGCGATCTGGGAACACAGAATCCCAATAATAAAAAGTGGCCTGGACTGTGGGCGGAAATCTATCTATCCTTCCCCTATACTTACTGGGTAGCCACATTAAATGTCCTAGGGCACGCGAACCCACCAAAGCTTGCTCAATAGCCATCTTTATGGTCATCCCCTCTAAACCAATCAATAGCCCCTCTCGCCTGTGCCGCCCAATAATACCATGTCAGATAGGGAACTCCCAGACCTCCTTCCCGTTTGCTCTTGTATAACAATGCTCAGGGCAATCGCAGTTTTTTATGGTTCCGGATGAACCGGATCAAAGCATCTTGAAGCCCAGACAGGAAGGACCTGGACAGTCTCAAAGGCAATACCTGGAACAAGTATAGCAGTCGGGGCAAAATGTTCATTTTAATTGCTGCAATGCGCCCGAACCAGGATAAACCCATATTCAACCACCTGTCCAAATCCCTCTGTATCTCCCTCTTAAGGGCTAGGTAGTTATTGTCAAACAGCGCAGATAGGTTACTAGAAATCTTCACACCCAGATAGCTCAAAGCACTCTCCTCCCACTTAAAAGAAAAAGATGTCTTCAACGTTTCCATTACACTCGAAGCTACCCCAACCGCCATTCCTATAGACTTACTAGCATTGAGTTTATATCCTGAAATTCCAGCGTACTCCCCTATCACTTTCATGAGATTAGGTAAGGAAATTAGCGGATTTGTCAGTGACAGGAGGACATCGTCCGCGAATAACGCTACTTTATATTCCTGTCCTCCCACCTTCACCCCGGCAATGTCCGGATGCTCTCTAATCGCCTCCGCCAAGGGCTCCATTGCCAGGGCAAAGAGCAAGGGAGACAGCGGGCAACCCTGCCTCGTACCTCGACCTAGCTGAAACGCCGCCGAGTGTCCGCCATTCACCCTCACACACGCTCGTGGCCCCGTGTACAATGCCCCAATCCAGGTCCTGTATTGGATTCCTATCCCAACCCTAGCGAGGACCTTGTCAAGGAACCCCCAGTGGACCCGGTCAAAGGCTTTTTCAGCGTCCAGCCCCAAGAGAACCACTGGACTAGCCCTTGTCCGGGTTGCGTATAAGAGGTCCACTGTTCTCCGGATATTGTCCATAGCTTGCCTATTAGCCACGAAGCCTACCTGGTCAGGATGGATTAAACAAGGCAACACCCTCCCCAGTCTGTTGGCCAGAACCTTAGCCAAAATTTTGACATCCGTGTTCAGTATCGATATTGGCCGGTACGAGGCGCATTCAGTTCTGTCTTTACCGGGCTTTGGTATTACTGCCACCCATGCCTCCAGCATCGTCGATGGCAAAGAAGCTCCCTCACGTACCGAATTAATGATCAGAGTCAAATAGGGCACTAGTTGGGTTGCAAAGGCCTTGTAAAATTCGTTAGTAAAACCATCTAGCCCCGGCACTTTCCCCGTTGGCAATGCCTTGATAACCTTTATCACTTCATCTACTCCCACCGGCCGGTCTAGCTCCAACCTCTGTGCCTCAGAAAGAACCATCAAACCCCTCGACGCCAAATATTCATCTATTTTGTCCGTCTGTACAGCAGCATCCTCTCGATATAAATTTTCATAGTATTGTGCAAAGCAATCTCTGATCTGTGTGGATTTGTGCAGCACCTCACCTCTAGCACCCCTCATCCTTAGTATGTGCCGGTCAGATCTCATCTTTCGTAATTTAGTGGCCAATAATCTTCCTGGTTATTAGTACATGCATAATACACCTGGTTAACCCTTGCATGCACAAATTTCAAACTATCCTCGTGTAAGGCAGTTATTTCCAGCCTCATAGCCTGCAGTCTCCGATAATCGGACACCGGTCCAGTCTCTCTATATTTAAGCTCCAAATCCCCCAACTTGTCCATACATTGGGACAGGCGTTCCTTATGAACTCGAGACCTCTGACCAGCCTGCTTAAGGAAATACCCTCTCGCTACTGCTTTAAAAGCATCCCAGACTGTACCCAGTGATGGTCCAGAGTCCATATTAATATCAAAATACTCTTTTAATACTGGGAAAAATCTCACCACCAGTTCCGGGTCTTGTAGCAGTGAATTATTAATCGTCCATCTCCTATCACGCTGTTCCTCACGCAAAGATGGGATATTGACCCAGACTGGAGCGTGATCGGAGATCGTGATGTGACCTATATTGGCCCCCCCCCACCCCAACCGACAACGTCTTATCCAAAAAAATGAAGTCAATTCTGGAGTAAGAGAGGTGCACTGTTGAGTAAAATGTATATTCCCGCCCCCTGGTGTTCCCAATTCTCCAGACATCATATAAACCCATCTCATCAACCAAACAGTTTAAAGCGCGGGAAATTCTACAGTCAGTCGGAGCAGGAGGAGCTGACCTATCCAAACCTGGCTGCATGGTGGCATTGAAATCACCAGCCACTATCAGTTTACCCTTAACAAAGGCCTGTAATTCCCTCCGCAGGCGCAGGAAAAATTTATCCTGCCTCTCGTTCGGGGCATATACACTAGCCAGTGTGCATTCCTCCTGCTCCAACAACACATGCAATAACAGAAATCTGCCCTCCCTGTCCTTTCTAGAATGTAATACTTGCACCTGGGTATCCTTATGGAACATTATGGCCACCCCTCATTTTTTAGAACCAGCCACATCAGAGGCACAGTACACTTGTTGGTATTGTTTAGAAGACAAGAGCCCCTCATGCCTTCGAAGGAAATGAGTTTCCTGCAAGAAGACAACCTGCGGTCTCATCAAATTTAATTCCCGCATCAAGGCGTGCCTCTTATATGGTGAGTTCAGCCCCTTTATGTTGTATGTGCAAACCCTAAAGTCCACCATTTATACTTCGGTGAAGAAAAGAATAAGATGTGAACCAGGGAAGACTTAAACCTAACTCTAACTCCCTCCCTCCCCTACTATTCCCTACCCTTACTACCCAACCCCACCCACGCATTCCCACCCTATCCCCTTCTCTCCCCCAACTCCCCTCCCTTCCATCCCCTCTCCTCAACCCACCAACCAGCACCATATGGCACTGCTTGGGACTTTGAAGAAGAAACCCCACTAGCCAAATCTCAAATTTTTTACTACAACTTTTTAACCAAAAATAAACAATTCCCCTCAATCCCCCCTTCCCACGTTCCTCCCTCCTCCTCTCTTCTCACTTACACATGAAGGTCCACTACCCTGTGTCATATTATAGCATTTAAGTCACTCTCACTTAATCATAAAATCGTCTCTTCCCCCATTGGGGCTTGAGACTCCAAAACTGAATTTTCACAACGCTGTCCAGCTGTTGCTTCTCAGGTCTGAGGTCGCGGTTTCTTTGCCCCTTTTTCAACTCTCTTCCATCTCTGCAGCCGTGCTTTTGTTGAAGGAGCCAGCTCTGTCGGCGGACTTTCCGTAGATGTTAAGCCCACCTCATGAAGGCTCTTCCATGCTGCCGCCACAGTGCGACAACGGAGCTTCTCACCCTTAAGCTCGAAGCAGATTGCAAACGGAAATGCCCATCTGTAGAAGATTTTTTCCTTAGTTAGGATCTCTATGACCGGCTTCATATTCCTCCTCAGGGTCAACGTGTACAAGGAAAGATCTTGATAGACCACCACGCGGGCCCCATTGAACTCGAGGTTGGGGGATTGGCGAGCCTTTTGCCATATTTGCTCTTTGCAGGCATAGGTGGTGAAACGCACCACAATATCTTGCGGTCTGTTATCCCTTGCAGGCCCCAGCGCTCTATGTGCTCTGTCCATTGCTAGCTCACTGACATCAAACTCCGGGCCCATCAATTGTGCACATATGGCTCGCACGACCATCTGGACATCCTCCTTGTCCCCATTCTCCTGGACTCCCCGAAACCGAAGGTTTTGTCTGCGTCCCCTGTTTTCAAGATCGTCCAGTTTAAATCGCAGATCTTCTGTCTGATCCGTCAGTTTTTGCAGGCGTCTGTCTGTCTCATCGTGTCTCTCTCCCAGCTCATCTGCGCGCTCTTCTAAAGCTTCCACCCTCCCACCCAGCTCTCTCAAGTCGACGCTCAGGGCATCCACGTGTTCAAGGATTTCCTCTTTTGACGCCACAATTTCGGCCCTGAGCGCCTCCAAGCATTTAGTCAGGTCCTGTGAGGGAGCCTCAATGGGGTCGGACTCGTGGCGCTCTTCACCGGACGAACTCTGGCTTGATTCCGGGAGTCTGCATACCTTGGGGGAGGCGGGGTGCGCTAGGCCTCGTTCCGTCTGCTTCGCCGACAGACGCTCGCTCTCCCGATGCGGCGCGCCGCTTTTTTTACTCATCTTACTGGAGCCAGGTAAGTCAGCAACAATTTGCAGTTCGTGCGAATGCAGTGAGAGGATAAATTATAGCGAATAGTGCCTATTAACTGGAGGGAAGAACGGAGCTCCGGGATTAAGCGGCCATTCAGCCTCGTGACGTCACTTCCTCCCCCCCCCCATTACCATATTTCTATCCTCTGTAAGCACTATCCTCTCATTAATTTCCTTTCCACCCCCTCTTCCCCCTCCTGGCATCTCCCATATGGTTCCACCATTCCCAGCGCCTTCCTCCCTCCACCCTTCTAGCCCAGCATCTGATCCCTCTTTCTCCCCTCTCCATCCTCATTGCCTCTCATCTCTCTGTCCCTTCTCTCTTCCCTTCTGCCTTCTCCCCCATGGTCCAGCATTTCTCCCTCTCTTCCCTCCCTCCCATTGCCCGGCATCTCTCCATCACTCCCTTCTGCGCCTTGATCTAATATTTCTCTCTTCCTCCCCTCTCCACCTCCTGTGTCTCTCTCCCTCCCTCTCATCCCCTCCTTGTCCAACATCCCTCCCTCTCTCCCTGACCCTTCCTCCATCATGCCCAATATTTCTCCCTCTCTCCCTCATGTACCATCTCTCCCTTCCCTCCACCCATGTCAAATATTTCTCCCTCTCTCGCTCCTCTCCATGCAGTATCTGTCCATC
This sequence comes from Microcaecilia unicolor, assembly GCF_901765095.1. NCBI lineage: Eukaryota > Metazoa > Chordata > Amphibia > Gymnophiona > Siphonopidae > Microcaecilia > Microcaecilia unicolor. The sequence continues at coordinate 186,388,282 of NC_044038.1, read as the reverse complement.
CCATACCTCATTCACTCAGAAAACACAGAAATATTCTCACCAAATACAGAACAAGGGATCACAAACTAGAAATAAAAACATGAAGAAAACATTGAACTGGGAACCCCTAAAAGTTATAGCATGGGGGAAAAATACAGAAATACATTTTTTCTTGTACTTAACAACATACAAATAATATCCATGATGCACATTTCCCAAATCTAACATAATTCTAATTAATAAATTTAAAATAAAACATGTTTTTCTACCTTTATTGTATAGGCATTTTATTTTTCCAAGCTTGTTGGTTCCAGTTGCTCTCTTCTGCTTTCTTCTCTGTTTTCAGCTCTCATAAAAACTTTCCTTTGGATCGAGTCCTTGTCTCTCTCCTTTCTGAGCAAGCTCTGGCTTGGGCCTCTCCCCTGTGGGAGCAGAATGACCCACTTATGTCCAACTTGGCTGCCTTCCTCACATGCTTCCAGCAGGTATTTCATAAGCCAGGGCATCTTTCCTTGGTAGCAGCCAAGCTCCTGCACCTTTGACAAGAGGTCCTAACTGTGGGCCAATATGCCATTCAATTCCAGACCTTGGTTTCTGACTGCAATGGAATGGAGACCCAGGTGGCCGTTTTTTTTTTTTGGCAGGGCCTGGTGGGACATATTAAGGATGAACTGGCAGGACAGAATCTACCCACCAGTTTAGATGACCTGGCGTTTTTTTTTTGGTAGGGCCTGGTGGGACACATTAAGGAATAACTGGCGACACAGAATCTACCCACTAGTTTAGATGACCTGGTCTCCCTATGCATCGAGGTGGACATCCACTTTCAAGAGAGGGCTAAGGAACATGAAGGTAAATGCTGTTTTATACAAATGTAATAAATAAATAAATTTATGCGGTCGGCACCCCAGTTTCAGGATCCCACAGACTCACAGACACCAGCTTCTCCTGCCACCCTGAAGGAAGAGGTACTCATGCAAATAGGACATTCTTGGAGGAAGAGACAAGGCATAGAGCATAAAACCTCTGGGACATTATGCTAAGCGATGTCCAAGGAAACTGGGAACACCGAGATCTAGGAGTTGTGGGGGAGATGTCCCTAGGTCTTTTTCCAGTGGAGCTATCTATTTATCCTTTCTCCATTTTTCTCGTATCTTCTTCCATTCCCTCACTACATCTGTCGCTGACATAGTTCCTCTTTCTCTCTTTTCTGTCTGCCCACTCAAATTTCATGCTCTCACTCTTCAGTCTTCCATCCATATTTCACTAATCTATATTCAGGACTTGATAAGTAGAACGGTGCACAATTAAAAAAAATAAAAGAGAAAAAGAACTACAATTGAAATAGAACACCAAGGAAGTGAAAGTAAGAGAAGTGAGGAAGGGAGACGGGAAGGAAGGAAGAGGTCAACTGCACATTCCTTTATCCCTGAGCCCCAAAAAGCAGGGAGAACAGGTGAGTTTTCAATACAGACTTAAATTTTGGAAAGGAGGCAACAAACCATGCTTTACAGGCTTTCACTTCTGGTGGCTCTGTGCACCAGCAGTGAAAACCTGGTAAGTGCAGTTTGCTGCTGGCACCCAGGGAAGGAGCACTGTGTTGGGGTTAGTGTAGCTGTGTCTCCTGCTGCCACTCTCCCCTCCAAGCCGCCACTGCTGGTGCTGGCCTCATGACATCTCCAAGGTGCTCGTGACATTTTAGTGTGTTGCAACACACTGAAGGAGAACCATTGGTCCAGACTTATGGATATATGAATAAAGGAATTTTGTTCTTAACGCCATCTCAGTCTGAACTGACTTCTCTGTTACTTGCTTGGGGTCATGTACTATTTGGATTAATAGTCAAGCGTAATGGCTTCAGTTATTATGGTATTTCTATTATGGAGAATATTTGCTGTCATTATTCAGAGATAAGGTGTTCAAGCAATATGTTTCTCTCTTACTAGCATGGACACTGTATTTTAAAGAAGACATCTTGGGAGAGAAGCTTGCAAGATGAGGTCCAAATAACATCAGTGGATATCAAATGCAGATGTCATCATTATGCACTGGTCTCAGCCTGCTAACAGTTTGTGCTAGCATACAACTAATAGAAAAGAAAGATACCATAGCAAATGCTGGTATTTACTTAAAATAAAAAACTAGCAGAATCATTTTCTTAAAGAATCAATCCTCTGAGAGACATCAGCAACTGTAGCTCTGGCAAACAAAAACACTTTGAGAAGTGAAAAGGCAGGCAGGCCCTAAACACAACTTCAGACTCACCTAAAGGGCTCCAATTCATGGACATCCAGTGCAGCGCCTCGGATTCGCCCTTCTTTCAAAGCTTGTGCAATTGCTTTCTCATCCACAAGTCCCCCACGGGCTGTGTTCACAAGGAAGCATCCCTGGCGCATCTATAGAGGTCAAATTAAGAGAAAACCTAAATGATGTGCCTTGCAGACCAAGGCAGAAAAAGAGAGAAGAGGAACAGACAGACAATATCCGTTTAATTCCCTCCTTCACCCCCTGGAGACTTCACACTGCGCCACTCAGAAGGCAGAGGAAAAGGAAGTTGGGCTGCCAGCCTCCTAGCAGTCACCTCCGTCAACACTATAATCACCATCCCTGGTCAGAACTGAAGAAACGCAGATCACCACAGGCCAGTTTGTTTCCCAGAGCAAACTCAGACATTGCCACAAGTACAGTACAGTGGATAGAGAGCAGCCCTCCCCCCTTCCCAAAGCATGTACCACTATTGCCTCCAACTTTCAAAAAGAGCAGGCTAATCGCTCTATCTCCCACCCTGGAGCCCGCATTGCCATGAAGCCCGTTAGGCCTGGGACAGCTGACAAAGTTCATTCCGATTCCCACCTTTGCTCCCTCATTTGTCACTGAAGAGGAAAAAGAGACATATGGCCACAATTGTAAGTGCAAGGAGGAACAAGAACCTTACACTGTTGGTAAGAGGTGCTCACCTGCTTAATAGTGAAGTCATTAATGAGGTGATGGTTATGCTCATTCAGGCTGCAGTGAAGAGTGATGCAGTCACTATGCATTAGCAGGTCCTGTAGGGTAACCATTCTCTGTAATCCTAAAGAACGCTCCACTCCATCCGGAAGGTAGGGGTCATAGAATATCACATTGAAGCCAAATGCTTTTGCACGTAATGCCACAGCTTGTCCCACTCGACCTCAAAATAATAATTTAAAAAAGCACTCATACAATGAAAGAAACTTGTGAAACACTAGGCAACTACCCAGCCTATGAGGAGTACTGGGATCCACCCCTTCAGACCTAGAACACAGCTCTACAAATGCAAACTTTGAAAGGTATATTACCAAGGCCAATAATGCCCAAGGTCTCTCCACGGATCCTGGCTGCCCCTCCAGCAACTTCTCGAATCTGCTCTACACTGCAGGCCCGGTTCCCTTCTCTCATGGCCTGATGCAGCCAAGTGACACGACGATAGAGGTTCAAAATATGGCACAATGTGGAGTCAGCAGTTTCTTCCACCGACGATGAGGGGATATTACATACTGCAATGCCTAGCAGGAGTGATGAGAGAGATTGAGATAAACAGCCCCATTTAGACTAGGATTTTCTTGAATCTAAGCATGCTCCCACCAAAGGCTACGATTGATAGCTCGATATACACATACACACATATACTGTATCTGGAAAAAAGTGAGCCCCCTAAACAAACAACCGCAAACCCACACCGAATTAAAGTACCACAAAGTAACATCTATTTCAAACAATGTTGTGTGGTTTAAAAGAAATCCACCTTAACGTTACTGAGATGTCAAATTTTAAATAACACTACCCAAAAGTTAGAGTTTCTAACACAGTTAATGTCACCTGAACAGTCCAAACGTTTAAATCTGATCTTTTAGCACTGTATCCTTTTTCAACTCTGAGTATTTCAATTAAAACTCAATCTTCTTTTGACAACACTGTTTATCAACATGCAATGACATTACGGATGATATCTGCGAATAAATAAGTAATTAAACCATATCAGAAACTGAGATTTGTAACAGCAGTTTGCAGAAATTAAAAATCTCTTAAACGGGATGAGGGATTCCTATGTAATTTGGCGTCAGTGATACAAATAGACGTAATTTTGTGAAGGTACCATTTTAATTCATTTGGTACAGGTTTGAGATTGTTACTGCAAAATGTTTAGAGGACTCACTTTTTTCTGAACACAGTGTGTATGTGTGTGTGTGAGTGTGTGTGTGTGTGTATGTATACATTATTTTTTTGAAAGGGGTGGGCATTTAGTGCACTATTAATTCGATTTTTTTTTTTATTTTAACTAAGATTACATTTTTTTAATCCTGATCAAAATCTCCCCTCCGTTGTCCAGCACTGCTTTCTTTCCCCACCTATAGTATTTCACCTTGGCATAACGTGGCAGAGGGAAGGTATCGGCGTCAGTTGCAAGTAGCATGTAGGAATTGCTGCCATAGACCCTATAAAGAGCCAGATAAATGTTACAATAAATGTGGGGGTGAAGGGAGAAAGATGTTGGATCTTGTGCTGGGGGGGCAAGGTCAGCAGCAGCAAGAGAGGAGAGAAATAGGTGTCTGTGTGTCAGGGATAACAGGTTTAGCAGCAGAAGGGGAGACACTTGGATGTAAGTACAGGGGAAGGATGCAGCATGTATGAAGGAGAGGGGGATCAATGTGCATGCAACTTTTAATTATATTCAGCAGGTTTAAAAAATGTCCATGCAGTGGGAATTAACTAGTTCCAAGTCATTCAGCCTAGAGGTGCGATTAATCGTGTAATATATATACAAACACACCGTGTTTCAAAAGTAACAGAACGCCTTTTATTTTTCTGTATAATAAATAAGAGGCTGGGTGTACAATAATAAAATTGGTTCACAATAGGGGGGGATAAAAGGGTTATACGCATAATGTTAAAATAAAATTAAATTGTTGCATTGTCATGTGCTGGAGCCAATGGCTCGTTGTTATGTTTGAGATGTTATTTCAATAAAAATTCAAAGTTAAAAAAAAAAAAAAAAAAAAATTGTTTCACGAGTAGGCCTATGATAGAGCTATACAATTATCACACAAAAAGAGTGATAAGTATCCCTTGAAAATATTGATGTAATTATGATGTACTTATTTACAGTTGATAAACACTGGTTTTTCACTAGAAGATAACTGCAAACTTTCTGAAACATGCAAAACATTATAAAAAAGAGTTTCTTAAAACATTGCCTGAGACTGAAGAAACTTATTGAAAAATCAATATTACCAGCGAATTCAAATGCTACCCTGGTAGCGGTTGACCCCAAAGGGCATGCAAACCAAAGTTACTGACCAAGTTGTCAAACTGGTATTAAGTTAGGAGGACACTCCACAGATCCACTCCATGCACAGACATTTCAAACATGCGCTCGCTCACTAGCTATATGTCTGTCAAAGGTTAGCAATCCCATAGTCATACAAGATATGTTACCAGCGAATTCAAATGCTACCCTGGTAGCGGTTGACCCCAAAGGGCATGCAAACCAAAGTTACTGACCAAGTTGTCAAACTGGTATTAAGTTAGGAGGACACTCCACAGATCCACTCCATGCACAGACATTTCAAACATGCGCTCGCTCACTAGCTATATGTCTGTCAAAGGTTAGCAATCCCATAGTCATACAAGATATGTACACGAATATGAAAGTTTATGTCCCCTCCTAATGTTCCCCGTATTGTTACTACTAGACAAATGGAACCCAAGTAAACACATAACAGTTTTACAATTATAACTTCCATTTCTTTAAGGAATGAGTTTCCAATACTCATATCATCCATGTAAAAAAAGTAACTGCCACTTAATCAACCAATTGACCAATTTAACTGACAATAAGATTCAGCTGATTGAACACAACTAGGCTTAACTGCAGCTAGCCCTGTTGAATCTGAACCTCAATATATATATTGAATCATCATACCATGAGAGTGAAGTAGTCACCACAAAGTATCTACAAGAACGCTATGTCATGATCAAAGAAAATTCCAAAAGAGATGAGAGACTCTTTCCAGAATGATATATTTCAACTAAGCCATTTCTAAAGCTCTGGGGATTCCACCAAACCATAGTGAGAGCCACCATCTCCAAAGACGTGGAACAGTGGTGAATCTTCCCAGGATTGGCCAGGCTGCCAAAATTATCCCAGGGTACAACAACTCATTCAAGAAGTCACAAATCATCCCAGAAGAACATCCAAAGAACCGCAGGCCTTGAAGGCCTCAGCTAAGGTCATTGTTCATGACTCCACAATACAAGGAGGTGTAGTGAGAACAGTTCCAGAGAAGGAGAGATCTTCATTTGTAAGAATTTGTTTTTAAACTTGGGGAAAGGTAGACTTAGAATTAAATAGGTAATCTCAGGGACCTTATTTTTAAGTTACTCCGCTTGCTTACTAAAGGAGTCTAAGGAATACTTTTTTCTTAGCATATAAAGTCTCTGTTACAGATCTATAGGCTAGCATTTAAGGGTCTTGTTTAGTGTTTTTTGTTTTTTTCAGTTACTATAGTATCAGTATAAAATACAACTAATAGGCACAGGAAGCCTTAGTTTAGACTCTTTAGTCATTTTAAAGACACCTCTATCAATACAAATAGAAAGAAAGGTAGGCCCGTACTTGGGAAAGAAACCTTTACAGAGATCCTTTACAAGAGTTTTCCTTTTAGGCACCAAGATTACCAATCAATCGCCAGAATTTATGTATTTTAGGTGACTAACGTACCAGGGGAATTGTCTGTTGATGAGTTGTCAAAATAATACTACAACAATTTCTATTCAGACAAACTGTGAAGACCCTACACACACAGCAGGACATATGTTGGATCTAGTATATGTATCACCTGCATTATTTCAGTCCCTGATTGTATCCCTGTCATCAAAGAAATTGCATGGTCTGATCATGCTTTAGTAATATTTGAATTCTCAATGAAGATTTAAAGAGTGAAAAATAAAGAGAAGTCACTACCCTATAAACAAGGTCCAAATTTGAACTGCCAGAGCAAAAAGCCTGTCAGGCTGACAAACTATCAATCAACATAGGTAAGAGTCAAAACTGTATAGTTAATCACTGGACAAAATCATTAACAGATGCCTTAGACACCAAAAAAGATGGTAACAGTTAAGAGCTCAGGGGAGACCTGCTGTTGGTTTACACCAGCACTGAAACAAGTAAGGAAAGACCTAAGAACTGCAGAGAGATTATGGAAGAAAACAAAAATCAATGATAACTTGGAGACGCATAGGATTAAAATGGCGGAATATAAGCAATTATGGGAGGAAGAAAGGAATGCATGCATCAAAGACAAGATTAAAGCCTCCCTAAATAAACCTAGGGAATTATTTCATACAGTGAAATATTTAATAGAGGAAAGAAAAGATGAGAACACAGAATGTTAATCCTCAAGATTATGCAATTTGGCTACATCAGAAACTGGATACTAAAACATCAAACTCAGAATCTGATAATTTAGTCTTACCCACATCATAGTAACATAGTAGATGACAGCAAAGAAAGACCTGTACTGTCCATCCAATCTGCCCAATAAGATAAACTCATATGCGCTACTTTATGTGTATACCTGAGTTTGATTTGTATCTGCCATTTTCAGGCCACAGACCGTGGAAGTCTGCCCAGCACTAGCCCCGCCTCCCAACCTCTAGCCCCATCGATCAATGAGTGAAGAAGTATGGGATCAAGTGTGGAATTCCTTCCGCATGGTGGATGAGGACATGATAGAGAAACTGGTGAAGACCTTATCACCCACCAGAGCTCAGGCAGATCCCTGCTCTTCGATAATATTTAGATCAATGCCAGAGATAATTGTTCCATTTTTGAAAAATCTAGTGAATAAATCTATGCAAGAGGTTTATTAGCGGACTCGCTTAAAGAGGCGACGGTTAAACCACTAATAAAAAAAAATCAATGCTTGATTCAAGAATAATGAGTAATTACAGATCAATTTCTGTTCTTCCGTTCTTAGCAAAAATCATTGAGAAAGCTGTATTGCACCAACTAATGGAGTTTGTTGAAGAAAATAATTTGTTAAATGATTCTCAATATGGTTTTAGACTCAACCATAGTGTGGAAGTTCTGCCGCTATCAATGCTAGATGAACTAAAGATTGGAATGGACCAGATCATCAATTTCTGCGTTATCACACTTTATATTGCATCAGCATTTGACACGATTGACCATCAACTCCTAATTAACACATTGTCAGATCTTGGCATTGGTGGTCAATCTTATCCTGGTTCCTTTCATACTTGTAAAGAAGAAAATTTCATGTTAAAGTACAGGACTCAGTTTCCACTAGCTTTCCAATCACGCGTAGTGTACCACAAGGTTGAGCCCTATCAGCAGTACTTTTTAACTTATTTATAGTGTCTCTGGGGGATGTCCTCCATGATTTAAACATATCGCATAGAATATACGTAGTTGATGTATAATTTGTCATCCCTGTCAACAAACACGATCAGGATCTGTACAACTGAAGAATATTTTTGACAAAATTGCTGATTGGATGGGACAGGCAAAGATGTCTTTAAATGTTGCAAAGACAGAAATAATATACGTAGGTAGGAGTCTTGATTCATTGCTACCAACAATGTTTGAATATTGGGGCAAAAAAGTGATCATGAAGCCTTTTGTCTATAGTCTAGAAGTCTTCCTAGACACTAATTTGACAATGCAAAAACACAGACCATGTGATCTCTACCTCTTTTTTTGAACTTCGCATGTTGAGCAAATTGAAAGATATAGTCACACCATATGACTTTCGGATGATAGTATGGAGCCTGATACTAACAAAAATTGACTACTGTAACTCTCTATTTCTGGGAATACCATCATCCCGAATCCAAGCTCTGCAGGTCATCCAAAACGCAGCTGCATGATTGATCACTGGAATCTCAGGGTCCAAACACAACTCCCCAACACAAAAAAAAGTTACACTGGCTTCCTGTATCATACAGAGTTCAATTCAAGGCTCTTGTATTGACTCATCAACGCATATAGTGGAATTAGAAAAGGTACAGAGAATGGTGACAAAAATTATAAAGGAGACAGGATAATTTCCCTACGAGGGAAGGCTAAAGCGGATAGGGCTCTTCAGCTTGGAGAAGAGACGGCTGAGGGGAGATATGATAGAGGTCTATAAAATAATGAGTGGAATGGAAAGGGTGGACGTGAATCACTTGTTTACTATTTCCAAAAATACCAGGACTAAGGGGCACGCAATGAAGCTATTAAGTAGCAAATTTAGAACAAAATCAGAGAAAATATTTTTTCACTCAACGTGTAATTAAACTCTGGAATTCATTGCCACAGAATGTGGTAAAAGCAGTTACCTTAGCAGGGTTTAAAAAAAGGTTTGCATAACTTCCTAAAAGAAAAGTCCGTAAGCCATTATTAAGATGGACTTGAGGAAAATCCACTGTTTATTTCTAGGATAAGGAACATAAAATCTACTTTACTGCTTTGGGATCTTGCCAGGCACTTGTAACCTGGATTGGCCACTGTTGGAAACACGATACTAGGCTTGATGGACCTAAGGTCTATCCCAGTACGGCAACACTTATGTACTTAAAGGGGCTGGGCAAAAATGGGATTCATAGGACAGTAGCAAGGCAGAAACTGCTGCTATCTGATCCCCAAGCATTTTGGGATAATGTTCTGCAGACAGACGAGTCAAAATGGAACTATTTGGACAACACAGATCCCATTTATGTCTTCATATAAAGGAAATACAGCATTCCACAGTAAGAATAGTCAGTCATGGTGATGATAGTGTGAGGATGCTTTGCTGCCTCAGGACTTGGAAAATTTACCAGTAACTCTGCACTGAACCATAGAATTCTTAAGCAGAATGTCCAATCACCTATTCATGGGCTGAAGCATAATTGGGTTATGCAGCAAGACAATGATCCAATACACAAAAGCAAGTCTACATCTGAATGGCTGAAGATTAACAAAATTCAAGTTTTGGCTAGCTTAAACAAAGTCCTAACTTGAACCCAACAGAAATGCAGTGGCAGGACCTGAAGTATCCAGTTAATGCACGAAAACCCATGAATATGTCTGAATTAAAGCAGCTCTGCAAAGAAGAGTGGGCCAAAATTCCTCAACAGCGATGTGAAAGACAGATAAAAAATTATTGGAAGTGTGGTTGCAATTATTGCTGCCAAAGGTGCTGCAATCAGGTATTGAGTTTAGGGGATAGCTACTTTTTCACATGGGTAATATGGGTGTTGGATAAGTTTGTTCCTTAAATAAATTAAGTAATTTCAAAACTGTGTTTACTCAGGTTCTGTATTATATGTGATAATAGGGGAAACAGGACGGGATGTTTTCATATCATCTGTATGCATGCCAACTGAGGAATGGATATGTTGAGATGCTTTAATAGCTTGGCTGACTATCCCTTTACCATAAATTGGTGTTGGCTGACTATCCCTTTACCATAAATTGGTGGTTACACTTTTGTGCATTAGCTATGATCTTGTATTTTTCCTTGAGGTTTAAAGATGAGACCCAAAGCTCTGATAAAACCGACATCTGTCTCTCTGAATATGCATGTGGTTCACCATACCTAATTCTGCAGCCGATTTGATGTCAATGTTGTCATAGCCACTGCCAATCCGGATAATGATACGAAGTGCCTTGAACTTCTCCAGATCTTCCCGGGACAGGGAAATTGTGTGATACATCAGCGCGCCAACTGCTTCATTTAACACCTATCAGGGAAAGATAAGGAGGGTATATATGTCAGAGCTCCCTCTTACTCACTCAGCACATGATGACAAGAAAGAGGAAGCCAAGTAGAGAAGACTACATATAGAGGAAAGAAAATATGGGTATACCTAGTGAAGAGCAGTAAGTCCAGAAAGCTTGGTCCATGATAATTCATTCTAAACCTGTGCAATAGGATTTAGAACATAAGATCAGTACTAAAGTTTACCTTTTCGTGAATTTCTTGCGTAGACTGAGCATCACAGAATGCCACTGTAGCCACATCCTTCAAGATAGGCATCTCCACTGTGCAGTCCCTACCGTCCAGAAGTGCAACTAAGGGGCGAGTAGGCATCGGACCATTCAGAATAGGGGATCGGATCCCTGTAGAAAAAATACAAGGAGAGAGAGCAGACAGAGTAGAGAAGCATCCATAGCAAAGACAGGCTGCAACCCTTCATTTTTACAGTGTAGAGGACTTTTGATGGCAACAAGGCTAGGATTTTGATATTAGTCACCTTATTCTCTAACTCCTCTTACCTATCTATGTTAACCATCTCTATGACCTCATGTGCAACTTTCTTTAACTTAGTCACCTTATTTTCTAATGCTTCTTACTCTCTTACCTATATGTTCCACCTTTGCTTATACCCTACACTTATAAATTAAAATGTTCTATTACATATTGTGTTGACATTGTAAGTAGTATGCTACGCCATACTTTGTATTGTTATTTAAATATTTTTACTGTTGTAATTGTCTATTACTCGTGTCTGATTTATTTACTGTACACCGCCTTGAGTGAATTCCTTCAAAAAGGGGGTAAATAAATCCTAATAAATAAATAAAATAAATATTGTTGTCTGTAGGCCCTTGTTCTGCAGTAATGCCCTTAAGACCTGCACCAAGGATAAAATTATTGGACCAAGAAAGCAAAACAAATTGCAGTTGGAAGGTGACATTGTGGTTGAGTATAGGCTAATAGCTGTTATGCTAAAAGAACAGTATATTTTTTTGGACGGTAATACGGAGGGAAAGGGAGAGAAAGAGACCGGGGCTTAAATTAATATACTGCTCATTGTGTGCCATTTAAAAGATAAAATGTATGCTGTAACTTTCAAGTTGGCAAAGAATGTACTTAATAAACAAAATCTCAAAATGGAGGAACTGCAAGAGGATTCTGATGGTTTTGGAGCAGATTTATATGAGGTGATTAGTTCGGGTCAAATGGTACCCTTGTACATAATATTAATGTGGACATACCCTAGCAGAAAGCACTTGGGAAGGCCAGGTTAATGATGAGGCCGCTGGGCAGAAATTTGGGATGGGGTCATGAAACTCATTACCCAGCTGCCTCCTTCAGCTTTAGGCAGGCTTGGGAGCCCCAGGCAATTGCCCTGGTTGCCCCCTCCCCTTCCCATAATGCTGGTTCTGGGTTTGGGATGCTAAGGCTCTGGTACAACAAGGTTAGAGATACAGGTAGCTTGGGAAGGACATTTAAATGCTATGAGTTTATCTTGTTGGGCAGACTGGACGGACTGACCATATGGGTCTTTATCTGCTGTCATCTACTATATATGTTACTATGTATGACATATCATACATCACCTTGGGCTAAACAATTTTTTTGAATTTTCACTTAATGCAATTTAAAAATAAATCTACACACACAAACAATTGGTGCTCAAAAACACACTCATACATTCATCCACTCTTTCTCACGATCTCAATGCATCTTTCTCAAGGGAAGTGTTTATTTTTCTGTGCATATTGTTTTGTACAACTCTGTTTGGTTTGTGGTCAGTTACATTAATGTCACTGAAGATGCATGTACCTCCTAATATTTTGTATAAGATTGCGTTAGCAGGGTTTTGGCTGGGTAATGTTTCTTTCTGACAAATATAAAAATGTGTTAATCTAAGTTTATTACATTATCCAATATATGGTGAAGGCCTTACATCTGGTCTGAATGTATGTACATACATTAGGGAGGTGGAACATCGAATGTGCAGTGATGGTTCCAACTGTGATATGACCACATATTCTCCCCGAGGATGTAATGGTTGCACCAGGCATGGACTGAGCACATTTTGATACACTAAAAAAATTTGTGTGTGTGTAGATTTATTTTTAAATTGCATTAAGTGAAAATTCAAAACAATTGTTTAGCCCAAGGTGATGTATGATCTGTTTTGGAGACTTGGGGATTTACAAATAGCTTCCATATTTATAAGGTACTATGTATGACATGACAGTGTGTGGAAGAGGTGGGATGAGGGTTGAGCTAGAACAGGGTGAGGGATTATAAGAACCTTCATAAAGAGATCAAGAGAGGGGAGGAGGAGGAAAAAGGAAGGGGGAACCTATGAAAATGGAAATGGAGATTCTAATACTTTGGGTTTAGATATTTAAACTTAAGATACCAGTTGATGTGTTAGATGTTATTTGACAATATACTTTCATCTATCTTATGTTGAATATCACCATTAAAATAGATTTAAAGTAAGAAGGTTGAGGAATCCCTACACCTTTATTGTAATTAAAAATTTACTTTAAAACAGGCATTTTCTGTTCTGCCTAACCAGACAGCTCTAAGTGGATTACAAAAACATTATAAAACATTATAAAACCTGTCAGTATGTAATGTTCATCACAAGCAATGAAGCAGACAGCTAATATCATATACAAACAGTTCACAACAAAGATCAGTTTAAAATTAGAATACATAGTAACATAGTAGATGACGGCAGAAAAAGACCTGCACGGCCCACCCAGTCTGCCCAACAAGATAAACTACAATACAATACTAGTGGGGCAGCTGCCATTAGAGATGCGCATTTAGGAACGGACGCTTACACCATGTCAATGGCTGCTGTAAACGAGCACGACAATGGTATGGCTGCAGACGTAACTGACCTTATTCCAGAATGTGAGCACTGCGCACATCCCTGAAATGCCCATGCCCCTCTCTTGCACTTACCTGCTATAGATTTTCCATGCTTAGCTTCTATAATAGAGACTAAGTGCAGTTACACACACAACTGCAAATTACAGCCAATTAAGTTTAATTGCTGGCAACTGTTAGTGCCAATTAGCTGCTGTCATTAATTAGCTTACATGTATAACTGGCAGTATTCCATAATTTGTGCACACAATTTTGCACAGTAAACACAAAAATGTGCAGAAGTTATAGAATGAGGGTAAGTGTACAAAGTAGATAAAAACATATTATGAACCTCAAAACCTTCAACAGTCATACAGTTGTATCAAATATTTAAATACTGCCAGTACAATTTGAAATTAAGTACCTTCACAGATGCGGTCTATTCGCTGACGTTTCACTTTGTGTTTATCCATGAAAGAATCCAAAGAGAGAGGGTGATCAAAGTGCTCAGCTGTCTTCCAGATTCCTTAAGAGTGTTCTCTAGAAGAATTCAAATGACAACAATGAAGACCAGGAAAGGGAGATCAGGTAGAAGATGCCCCTCCTCTTACAGCACATAAACCTGCTGTGCTGATGGCAATTAGGTTCCCCACTTATGGCAAAATATATCTTTGATACAATGAAAAGTGGTTGTGGGAACTGCTGTAATATATGTTTCCCTTTATTATATTCACAAGATAGAGGTAAAGAATCAGCTCCAATAAGGAAATTCAGACAAACTCCATCACAGACATAACAATAAAGAGTAGAAAAGGTAATGTAGTAGATGACGGCAGATAAAGACCATCCAGTCTGCCTAACAAGATAAACTCATTACATATGGTATGAAGTCATACATCACATGTATACCTGATCTTGATTTCTCCTTGCCATTTTCAGGACATAGGCCATAGAAGTCTGCCAGCACAGTCCTTGTTCTAATACTTCAGAAGTTGTAATCAAAGCCCCTAAAAAGTTCCACTCCAACCCATCCAAATCTATTCAGCCACAATCAGGGCACAGACACAAGTGCATAAGTATTGCCATACTGGACAGACTAAAGGTCCATCAAGCCCAGCATCCTGTTTCCAACAGTGGCCAATCCAGGTCACAAATACCTGGCAAGGTCCCAAAAAAGTACAAAACATTTTATACTGCTTATCCCAGAAATAATGCATTTTCCCCAAGTCCATTTAATAATGGTCTATGGACTTTTCCTTTAGGAAGCCATCCAACCATAGAAGTCTACACAGCACTGGCTTTGCTTCTCAATTACTGGTGTTGCCACCTAATCTCCGCTAAGCTTCTTTGAATCCATTCCTTCTGAACAGGATTCCTGCACATGGGAAACAGCCATCTCATAACCACTATGTGTTATAGAGAGCACTGTACTTTTATTACAAATCTTGAGAACATACTAAATTTACATTTATAACCTGTGAACAATTATAAACACTAATAGACAAAATCATCTTACTATAACATACTGCATATATAGACCCCATTATAAGGTTAAGAAATATCAAGACGTTCAACACACCCAGAATGAAGACCACTCTGCTTTATGAGTATTTTCTGCAACATTTATATTGTCTACAATGACGTGTCTGATTTGAAGCATTTTAACTGACTTCATAGTGTACACTACAGGACAAGGATGCTGAAAAGAGCCAGTGTATGAGAATTAATTTTGAAATGGATAAATGATGCAACAACTCTTAAAAAGTCAATTGTCTCTTACTGTCTTTTGCTCTGATTATCTGTTCCTGATCTCTGGACTCTTCCTTATTCCATTACCATATGGTCCTGCCTAACAGGAGTTCAGTGCAAAGACTGTTCCACAGGACCTGTGACAAAACACCAGAAATAAATTGAAACCAATAATCTATAAGTAAGTTAATTATTTCTGGGTTTATTCTAGTTATTTTCAGTGATGCCTTCAAAGCAATAAGATTTTTTCAAAATAGCAGTTTATCAGTTTCTTTGTGCTAGTGTTTATATCTACATTTCCTTCAGGGCTGACAAGTTTCAAACCCATGCTACTTTAAAACTGTTCTGCTTTCATGCATTTAATAACTTCAGGGCTTCTGGCTTTAGCTTTCAATTCATAAACTACCACCCCCCACGAAAAAAAAAACATTAAACCAAGAGTTTATTGGAGCAACACCAGAATTATACACAGTCTGCCTACTCTGTTCTCCGCCCCCCCCCTACACCTCCATTTTCCAGCTGACTCCACTATACTGATGGCTCCTCAGTTACACAAATTCTTATTAGCCTTGGGCCTACTCACTTCCTCCTACTAGCTGTATTGTCCAGCTGCTTCCGATGGCCAGCTTTGGAGCTAGATATTATAAATGCTTTGGGAAGTGTTTTGGAAGGCCAATACATTTAAATACACAAAATTAGCAAAATGAAAACATTAGATCAACTAATAATAATAATAAAAAGCAACACCTAGATTCAACAACCCTAAATATATGTGTACTTAATGAGATGATTGATTGCATTTTGTTCTGAACACCCTGATATATTCAGGTACAGGGAAAGATGCAGCAATGCCAAGGAATTACATTTCTGTTCAGGATTCCTATAAATGTACAGACTTACGGACAAGTAAATTAATACTGTTGCTTTAATTCAATGCTTACAGAAACTTTACCCTAAAATCTGAGCTCCATTCCCAAACTTAAACCCAAAACCTGCCTCAAAATAAATCTCTCCCCTTACCCCATACCCTGGTCAATCTCCTTTTGGAATGATTTCTCCCTCTCCACCATCAGGATAAAGTTGTCTCTTTTCACCTGGAATAGGATTCTTTTTCCCATTCCACCCCACCTCTCTCTCTTAGAAATATATCCCCTGATTTCCCTTGGATCCATTCTTTCCCCATTCCCCTACCCCTAAGAACAAAACTATCTGTCTCACTGCTCTCACTCACTGCCTCCACCTAGGTATAATTTAGTCCATGACTTCTTTCTTCTTGCCGAAAGGGATATTCTCTCAACTTCCCCCTTCCTTTTAACAGGATAAAATTTACAATCCTCTCTCTCTCCCTACCTCCCCCCCCCCCATCCCAAGATAAGATTCAAATAACTGGCGTGACAATTTTACATGTTTGACAAAGTAATACATTTACTGGTGGAGAGAAAGGGGCAAAAGGACAGGAGGAGATAATTTACAAAAGTGAATACTAACAGTAAAATAAAATAGAGGTTGATAAAACAATTCCCAAGTCCAGGTCCTAGTCTGTATTTCCCCTGCTCAGGTCACATTTCTTGCCTGGTGGCAGAAAACAATGTATTTTGCTGCTATTTCAAATCTTTCCCCCAGGATAATATAATTTTTTTCCTGCTCATTCTTCTCTGGGAAGTCTGATCTTCTCTGATAGTTTTTGAAAATATGTATTTCTGATATCTTTCATATTTTACACAGTAGGATGGGAAATGCATTTGTGTTTCTATTTCTCTGACACTGCATTGCAGAATCTGGCCTTTTGGTGTTTCCAGTTCAGTTTTCAATTTCTGTATTTGGTGAGTGCCTATGTTTTGTACATGTGATCAGGGTCAGGTATTCTGCTACTGTATATTTTTTAATCAGGATTCTGTAGCACTCCACGTTCTGTTTTTAGATCTGTGCCTCCCAATAGGAAGTGCATTGGTGCTGTGGCCGTCTCTGTTTGGCTTCTGGGTGTTTGCAGTTTGGTAGGACATGCTCCCTATACAGTGGTGGAAATAAGTATTTGATCCCTTGCTGATTTTGTAAGTTTGCCCACTGACAAAGACATGAGCAGCCCATAATTGAAGGGTAGGTTATTGGTAACAGTGAGAGATAGCACATCACAAATTAAATCCGGAAAATCACATTGTGGAAAGTATATGAATTTATTTGCATTCTGCAGAGGGAAATAAGTATTTGATCCCCCACCAACCAGTAAGAGATCTGGCCCCTACAGACCAGGTAGATGCTCCAAATCAACTCGTTACCTGCATGACAGACAGCTGTCGGCAATGGTCACCTGTATGAAAGACACCTGTCCACAGACTCAGTGAATCAGTCAGACTCTAACCTCTACAAAATGGCCAAGAGCAAGGAGCTGTCTAAGGATGTCAGGGACAAGATCATACACCTGCACAAGGCTGGAATGGGCTACAAAACCATCAGTAAGACGCTGGGCGAGAAGGAGACAACTGTTGGTGCCATAGTAAGAAAATGGAAGAAGTACAAAATGACTGTCAATCGACAAAGATCTGGGGCTCCACGCAAAATCTCACCTCGTGGGGTATCCTTGATCATGAGGAAGGTTAGAAATCAGCCTACAACTACAAGGGGGGAACTTGTCAATGATCTCAAGGCAGCTGGGACCACTGTCACCACGAAAACCATTGGTAACACATTACGACATAACGGATTGCAATCCTGCAGTGCCCGCAAGGTCCCCCTGCTCCGGAAGGCACATGTGACGGCCCGTCTGAAGTTTGCCAGTGAACACCTGGATGATGCCGAGAGTGACTGGGAGAAGGTGCTGTGGTCAGATGAGACAAAAATTGAGCTCTTTGGCATGAACTCAACTCGCCGTGTTTGGAGGAAGAGAAATGCTGCCTATGACCCAAAGAACACCGTCCCCACTGTCAAGCATGGAGGTGGAAATGTTATGTTTTGGGGGTGTTTCTCTGCTAAGGGCACAGGACTACTTCACCGCATCAATGGGAGAATGGATGGGGCCATGTACCGTACAATTCTGAGTGACAACCTCCTTCCCTCCGCCAGGGCCTTAAAAATGGGTCGTGGCTGGGTCTTCCAGCACGACAATGACCCAAAACATACAGCCAAGGCAACAAAGGAGTGGCTCAGGAAGAAGCACATTAGGGTCATGGAGTGGCCTAGCCAGTCACCAGACCTTAATCCCATTGAAAACTTATGGAGGGAGCTGAAGCTGCGAGTTGCCAAGCGACAGCCCAGAACTCTTAATGATTTAGAGATGATCTGCAAAGAGGAGTGGACCAAAATTCCTCCTGACATGTGTGCAAACCTCATCATCAACTACAGAAGACGTCTGACCGCTGTGCTTGCCAACAAGGGTTTTGCCACCAAGTATTAGGTCTTGTTTGCCAGAGGGATTAAATACTTATTTCCCTCTGCAGAATGCAAATAAATTCATATACTTTCCACAATGTGATTTTCCGGATTTAATTTGTGATGTGCTATCTCTCACTGTTACCAATAACCTACACTTCAATTATGGGCTGCTCATGTCTTTGTCAGTGGGCAAACTTACAAAATCAGCAAGGGATCAAATACTTATTTCCACCACTGTATATGTGTGGACTGCATCCCCCCCCCCCCCCCCCCACACACACAATTTTGTGTTATTAAGGGGGTGCCTGGTTCACTCTTCTTTTTCTGCCTCTCTGAGGATTCACGCTCACTCTTATCCCCTAGATACCACCTCAGGAAGGGGGTTTACTTTCATTTGTATCCCAATCTGTGATGTCTATTAATTTCTCTCTCGTTATCCTTTCTCTCAAAATGGAACGCCATCTCCTTCTCCCCACCCCAATCCCTATAGTAGAATACCTGTTCTTCTTCTTTCCGCCCTCATTGGAGTGGAGGAGTAGCCTAATGGTTGGAGCAGCAGAACAGACTTTGATCCTGGCAACCTGGGTTTGATTCCCACAGCAGCTCATGACCTTGGGCAAGTCACAACCCTCCACTGCACCCAGTATAAAAAAAATTAGATTGTGAGCCCTCTAGGGACAGAAAAAGTACCAGCATATAATGTGTACAGCACTGCGTACATCTAGTAGCTCTACAGAATATGGACTTTTCCCCCAGGAAGTTGACCTTTTCTGTTACCACATCCTCCAGCAATGAGTTCCAGAGGGAAAGGGAAATGGGACTTGATATACCGCCTTTCTGAGGTTTTTGCAACTACATTCAAAGCGGTTTACATATAGTCAGGTACTTATTTTGTACCAGGGGCAATGGAGGGACTTGCCCAGAGTCACAAGGAGCTGCAGTGGGAATTGAACTCAGTTCTCCAGGATCAAAGTCTACTGCACTAACTACTAGGCTACTCCTCCACTCCATTGAGTGAAAAAATATTTCCTCCTATTTGTTTTAAAAGTATTTCCATCTAACTTCACTGAGCGTCCCCTGGTCTTTATACTTTTTGAAAGAGTAAAAAAATCAATTTACTTTTACCCTTCTCCAGCACTCAGGATTTTGTTGACCTCCATGCCAAGATTCTCTCTTCTTTGCTCTCACTTATCCCTTTGTTCACCCCTTCCTTCCACTCCCTCCCTACCCTAAGTGTAAATTCTCTGTCCTTTATCCCCTCCCAATGACAAGATTCCTTCTGTTCTGATTCACCTCACTCCCCTCACTATCCCTTCCCTACAAGATTCCTTCTGTTCTCCAACTGATTCACCCCACTCCCCTCACCATCCCTTCCCTACAAGATTCCTTCTGTTCTCCAACCAATTCACCTCACTCCCCTCACTATCCCTTCCCTACAAGATTCCTTCTGTTCTCCAACTGATTCACCCCACTCCCCTCACCATCCCTTCCCTACAAGATTCCTTCTGTTCTCCAACCAATTCACCTCACTCCCCTCACTATCCCTTCCCTACAAGATTCCTTCTGTTCTCCAACTGATTCACCCCACTCCCCTCACCATCCCTTCCCTACAAGATTCCATCTGTTCTCCAACCAATTCACCCCACACGCCCCTCACTATCCCTTCCCTACAAGATTCCTTCTGTTCTCCAACCAAGTCACCCCACTCCCCTCACTATCCCTTCACTACAAGATTCCTTCTACTTTCTCCAGTCCCCAGTGCCACCCCTCCCATACGGGTAAGATTCCTTCTTTCTCCACCCCTCAACTACCTCCACACCCCCCCATACCACCTCTCCTCCCGGTGAGAATATTCCCCCTACATCTTTGGTTAACCTCACACACTCAGCCAGCCCCCGCCCCCACCGGTCTGGCATCGCTCCCTCTCTCTTCCAGTCCAGCATGGTTCCCCCACTTCCTCCCGGCCCCACCGCGGTTCAGCCTCTCGCCCTCATTCTTAACCCCTACCTTCAGATTTCTATTTGAGGTGGTCGCCGCCAGCAGTAACACTTTATACAGACACCTCCGGCGACCCCGGAGCTTTCCCTCGGCCGTGTCCCGCCCCCCTCCGACGCAACTTCCTGTTTCCGGCACAACTAGGGACGTTGCGTCGGAAAGGGAGGGAGAGGGAGGAGGGGCGGGATGCGGGAAATTTCCGGGCCCGATTCAGCCAAGCAGCCGAGGACGGAGGAGGTTTGATACCAAGGAGGTTGTCTAGTCCATTATACGGGCTGAAGCCAGTAGGCGGAGCTTTAGTTCACCCAAAACAATAGCAAAAGATTATTAGAAATATTAAAGGACTGCCTCTAGGCGTGGTCCATCTGTAAAAAGTCTAAAGCTGTGCCAGTTGGATGGGCAGTGTTTTAAAATGTACAGGACAAAAGATTTTCGTTTTTTTACTTGACATGTTTGATGTTTTTAATTTAGTTAAAAGCGACCCCTATCTAGATATATAATCACTAAAACAGCTTTAAAATGATTGTAGGCAGTAGAAAGAGCACTTGGGCTCATTTTTCTACACTGTTCTATACAATACAGATAGCCAAATTTCAGTGAGGATATCCTGTTTCCTGATGGGTTTATCTTAACTGTTGATGTAATCTGCCTTTGGAAGGTGTTATAAAGATGATGATGGAATGTATTGAAAGTAAATGGAAGTAAAATTAAACTCTTCTTTCATGGTGGCACATGGAATCACATCTTTATCTTCAATCTATTTTGTAGAAATTAACATTTTAGATATACTAACGGATTATTCTGTTGAACATGTTTCAGGGGCAAGTGGTTTTATAAGTCAAAATAAAAATAAATATTTTGTTTTATGAAGATCTCTTTTGATTATTTTATTTATTTATGTATTTATTTGTTGCATTTGTATCCCACATTTTCCCACCTATTTGCAGGCTCAATGTGGCTTACATAGTACCATGATGGCAATCGCCAATTACGGTGAGCGAAATACAGCGTGATCTAGTATTAATGTTCATAAGTGACAGAGTATATTAAGTATACAAGGAGAGAGAGTTAAGTTTTGTCCAGTTCTGGTAGGAGTTTCGATTGTGTTGCAGGGTTATAGGTGTTCAGGTTGGATCATTCTATTACGCCTTTGAGAACAGGTTGGTTTTTAGCAATTTTCGGTAATTTGTTAGGTCGTGCATTCCTTAGTTGCGTGCTTATATAAGAGAAGCTGGATGCATATGTTGATTTATATTTTAATCCTTTGCAGCTGGGGTAGTGGAGATTTAGGTACCGTATTTTTCGGACTATAAGACGCACCGGACCATAAGACGCACCTAGGTTTTAGAGGAGGGAAATAGGAAAAAAAAATTTTCCTTTTTCCCTCCTCTAAAACCTAGGTGCTCCGGTGCGTCTTGTCCAAGTTCGGGATCGCCCTCCCCCCGGCCCTGTCACCACTTCTCCCCTACTCATGTCACGCGATGTTCCCTGGTGGTCTAGTGACGTTGGGGCAGGAAAGAGCCTCCTCTTTCCTGCCCAGCGCGCTGCTCTCCGTCCTCCTGTATGCTGCCTGACGGTCTCGGCGAGATTCAAAATGGCTGCCGAGAATTGAAGTCTCTGCATCCATTTTGAATCTCGCCGAGACCGTCAGGCAGCATACAGGAGGACGGAGAGCAGCGCGCTGGGCAGGAAAGAGGGGGCTCTTTTCTGCCCCGACGTCACTAGACCACCAGGGAACATCGCGTGACGTGAGTAGGGGAGAAGTGGTGACAGGGCCGGGGGGAGGGCGATCCCGAACTCGGGGGGAGGGCGGGAGGGAGGGAACTCGCTACCTTCGGACTATAAGACGCACCCCCCATTTTCCTCCCAAATTTTTGGGGAAAAAAGTGCGTCTTATAGTCCGAAAAATACGGTATATACATGCTGATCTTTTTGTGTTCCTGGTTGGTAGGTCTATAAGGTCTGCCATGTAGACTGGGGCCTCGCCGTGAATAATTTTATGAACCAGGGTGCAGATTTTGTACGCGATTCGCTCTTTGATTGGGAGCCAATGTAGTTTTTCTCGTGATGGCTTGGCACTTTCGTATTTCGTTTTTCCAAATATGAGTCTGGCTGCGGTGTTCTGGGCAGTTTGGAGTTTCTTCATGATTTCCTGTTGCATCCAGCATAGATTACATTGCAGTAGTCTAGGTGACTTAGGACCATTGATTGTACCAGGCTGCAGAATATTTCCCTCGGGAAGAAAGGTTTAACTCGTTTGAGTTTCCACATTGAATGGAACATTTTCTTTGTTGTGTTTTTCGCTTGGCTCTCTAGGGTGAGATTTCGGTTGGTTGTAACTCCAAGAATTTTCAGGCTGTCCGAAATAGGAAGGGTGTAGTCTGGGGTGTTTAATGTGTGTGTAATGTTTGTGTTGTATGGTGATGAAAGGATGAGACAGTGTGTTTTTTCTGCGTTGAGTTTTAATTGAAATGTGTCCACCCAAGAGTTCATGGTTTGGAGGCTGAGTTTAATTTCGTTTTGTGATTTCTGTTAGATCATGTTTGAACAGGATGTATATTGTGAGATTGTCTGCGTAGATGTAGGGGTTGAGGCCTTGGTTGGATAGGGATTTGGCTAGTGGGGTCATCATTAGGTTGAAAAGGGTTGGTGATAGTGGTGATCCTTGGGGTACTCCACATTCTGGTTTCCATGGTAGTGATGTGTTCGTGTTTGCTAGCACTTGGTATGTTCTTGCGGTTAGGAAAACAATAGTAGGAGGATCACCATACAGGACTCCAAGATACAAGAATCCAATAAAATCTATATGGAAATATGATGTTTGATTTTAACAAAATATTTCTAAAAAGCAAGGAAAAGACCTCAAAACGCCCGACCGCTTACTTTTAGTTTTCGGCGGCTTTAACTGGTGGTGTTCATCACTGGTCATAAAAACCTTGCTTGGAAAGAATTATTTTAACTTTTAATTTATTTCCAAATTTATTTCCAAAAAGATTTTAGCAATTTTGCTCTTTTTTACAACAGAGTTTTTTTAATATGTTGACAATATCAATGCTAATTTCAAAATTTATTTAGTTCATAAAAACCTTCACTGATTCTCATGAAGTGCTATAAAGCAGCTTTACAAAGATAAAGCAAAGTCAAGCACTTATCTGTTGCCCGACGGTGGCCCCATCCGTTTCGCTTGTAGGCTTTTTCAAGGGCTGTGCTTCAACAGAGAGCATTGAGAAAAGTTTTTTTCCTCTCTCTTGATCTGATCATGGCAGCAGTATACAGGTCCCTGGAGCAGTTTTAGTGGGTGCAGTGGACCAGGCAGGCGGACCAAGGCCCATCCCCCCCACCTACCTGTTACATTTGTGGTGGTAAATGGGAGCCCTCCAACCCCCCCCCCCATAACCCACTGTACCCACATGTAGGTACCCCCCCTTCACCCATAAGGGCTATGGTAATGGTGTAGAGTTTTGGGGAGTGGGTTTTGGGGGGGATTTGGGGGGGCTCAGCACCCAAGGTAAGGGAGCTATACACCTGGGAGCTATTTTTTTTTTTTAATTTGTAGAAGGGCCCCCTAGGGTGCCCGGTTGGTGCCCTGGCATGTCAGGGGGACCAGTGCACTACAAATGCTGGCTCCTACCATGACCAAATGCTTTGGATTTGGCCGGGTTCGAGATCGCCGGCCTTGGTTTCCATTATGGGCGAAAACCGAGGCCGGCCATCTCAAACCCGGCCATCTCTGACATTTGGGCGGCACCAACCGTATTATTGAAACGAAAGATGGCCGGCCATCTCGTTTCGAAAACACAGTCGACCCTGCCCCTTCGTGGCGCCGTCTTCAGAGATGGGCGTCCCCGATCGAAAATGCCCCTCCACATCTTTTTTGAGATGTGGTGACCAGAATTTAACACAATATTCAAGGTGTGGTCGCACCATGGAACGATAGAAAGGCATCATATCATCCTCATTTTTGTTTTCCATTCCTTTCTTAATAATGCCTAACATTCTATTTGCTTTCTTAGCCACAACAGCACACTGAGCAGAGCATTTCAACGTATTATCAACGACGACACCTAGATCCCTTTCTTGGTCGGGGACTTCTAAGGTGGAACTTTGCATTATGTAGCTGTAGTTCGGGTTCCTCTTTCCCACATGCATCACTTTGCACTTGCTCACATTAAATGTCATCTGTCATTTAGACGCCCAGTCTCCAAATCTCGTAAGGTCCTCTTGTAACTTTTCACAATCCTCTCGCGATTTAACAACTTTGAATATTTCTGTGTCAGCAAATTTAATTACCTCACTATTTACTCCCATCTCTAGGTCATTTATAAACATGTTAAAAAGCAGAGGTCCCAGCACCGACCCCTGAGGAACCCTGCTAACTACCCTTCTCCATTGAGAATACTGACCATTTAACCCTACTCTCTTTTTTCTATCTTTTGACCAGTTTTTAATCCACAATAGGACACTACCTCCTATCCCATGGCTCTCCAATTTCCTCTGGAGTCTTTCATGAGGTACTTTGTCAAACGCCTTCTGAAAATCCAGATATACAATATCAACTGGCTCACCTTTATCCACATGTTTGTTCACCCCTTCAAAGAAATGTAGTAGATTGGCGAGGCAAGATTTCCCTTCACTAAATCCATGTTGGCTTTGTCTCATTAATCCATGCTTTTGAATATGCTCTGTAATTTTGTTCTTTATAATAGTCTCTACCATCTTGCCTGGCACTGACATCAGGCTCACCGGTCTATAATTTCCCAGATCTCCTCATCTGGAACCTTTTTTAAAAATCGGCATTACATTAGCCACCCTCCAATCTTCCAGTACCACGCTCGATTTTAAAGATAAATTACATATTACTAACAATAGTTCCGCAAGTTCATTTTTCAATTCTATCAGTACTCTGGGATGGATACCATCTGGTCCAGATTTGCTACTCTTCAATTTGTCAAATTGCCCCATTACATCCTCCAGGTTTATAGAGATTTCATTCAGTTTTTGCGACTCGTCAGCTTTGAATACCATTTCTGGCACCGGTATCTCTCCCAAATCCTCCTCAGTGAAAACCGAAGCAAAGCATGCATTTAATCTCTCCGCTATGGCTTTGTCTTCCCTGATCACCCCTTTTACCCCTCGGTCATCTAGCGGTCCAACTGATTCTTTTGCCGGCTTCCTGCTTTTAATATACCTAAAAAAAACCCATTTACTATGTGTTTTTGCCTCCAACAAAATAGATAGATAAGAGAGTAAGAAGAGTTAAAAAGTAGGTGACTGATTCAGAGAAAGTTGCACATGAGGTCAGAGAGTTGGTTAACATATAGATGGGTAAGAGAGTATGAGGAGTTAGAAAATAAGGTGACTAATTAAAGAAAGGTGGACATGAGGTCAGAGAGATGGTCAAATATTATCTCAGCTAGGGTAGGAGTGAATAAACATGTCCTGCTGCAGTATGTGCAGCCCAAGTCAATCCTTGTGTGTGTGAGTGAGACTAACACTTTAGTTACTTCTTCCATTAAAGGCCTGGTTGAACAGCCAAGCTTTCACCTGCTTCCTGAAATAGAGCTAATCTTGTGTTAGGAGCAGCCTTTCAGGCAGCGCATTCCAGAGTGAGGGGGGCTACTCTGGTAGGGTTACCATATGTCTGGATTTACCCAGACATGTCCTCTTTTTGAGGACATGTCCGGACGGGTTTTGCCAGTCCGCCCATTTGTCCGGATTTCTAGACAAACAGGGCAGGCGGCGGGCCTATCCTAGCCTCCCCTTCCCTTACTTACTATCTACTGCCATGGTGGTCTAGTGACCTCTTTCCTGCCTGGAGCATTGCCCTTGCCCTGCATCCTGTTGCTGTGACAGTCTCGGGATTCAAAATGGCCGCCGAGAGTTGAAACGGTCTCGCAAGACTTCACCTCTCGGCAGCCATTTTGAATCCCGAGACCATCACAGCAACAGGATACAGGGCAAGGACAGAGCTCCGGGGAGGAAAGAGGGGGCTCTTTCCTGCCCCGAAGAGGTCACTAGACCACCAGGGCAGTAGATAGTAAGTAAGGGGCGGGAAGGGAAGGTGACCCGGGCTAGGGGAGGTGACGGGGGGGCAGGGGAGGGGATTATGTGACCCAAGGATAGGGGAATATGTGACAGGGGCGGGGTGAGGATGCGAAAGGGGCGGGCATGGGCAGGGCATGTGTCCTCTTTTTGAGAGGACAAAATATGGTAACCCTGTACTCTGGAGAAGGCTCACTTGCGGGTATCACATCGTGTAATGTATTTTGGAGAGGGTGTGGTTAGTGATAGTCCTTGAGAGGACCTTAGTGTCCTTGTCGGTGTGTGGAGGATCATCCTATTCTTCAGGTACTCTTTCCTTTCAGCGCCTTGAAGATCAGACATAGAGTTTTAAATTTAGCCCTGTATTGTACTGGTAGCCAATGAAGTTTTTGCAAAAATGGTGTGATGTGGTCACGTCGCTTGCAACCTTCTATGAGTCTTGCTGCTGCATTCTGAATCAACTGGAGCTGGTGCAGGCCCTTTGTAGTCAGACCGTTGTCTAGTGCATTGCAGGAATCCAGTCGTGATGTTATCACGGCATGCACAACTGGGATAAGATTTCCCTTCTCAATGTAAGGCGAGAGGCAGCATAGCTGTTGCAAACAGTAGAAGCAGCTCTTGAAGGTTGCTTGGATTTGGGGAGTAGAGTAAGTGTTGAGTCTAACTGTATTCCAAGATTCCTGACTTGTGATTTGAGGGGAATTCGTACTTTCCAAAAGGGATTTTCATGTCAGGTATGTAACCACTCGTGTTAGGTACCCAAAGAAGTTCGATTTTACTTGGGTTCAGGCAAAGTTTATTGTGTTTAGCCCATTGTTGAATTGATGTTAGACTGTTAATCAGTTTATTCAAGGCTGTGGGTAAGTCAGGTTCAGTGGGTATGAGTGGCTGCAGATCATCTGAATAGGTGTAGAACTGAGTGTCCATTGACCGGATCAGCTCAGCTAGAAACAATAAAAAAGAAATACAAGTACAATAATAAACTACTACTGAAAAATTAGCTTGCGGAGCTACTGTTAGTGATATGCAATTTATCCTTAATAGCAAGCGTGGTACCGGAAGATTGGAGGTGGCCACTGTAACGCCGATTTTTAAAAAAGGTTCCAGAGGAGATCTGGGAAATTATAAACCGGTGAGTCTGACATCGGTGCCGGGGAAAATGGTAGAGGCTATTATCAAAAACAAAATTACAGAGCACATCCAAGGACATGGATTACTGAGACCAAGAGGCATATTTTCAAAGCTTTCCAAAGTTCCATAGGTTACTATGGAACTTTGTAAGGCTAAGTACTTTGAAAATGAGCCCCATTGTCAGCACGGCTTTTGTGGGGGGAAATCTTGCCTGACCAATTTACATCAATTCTTTGAAGGAGTAAACATATGGACAAAGGGGAGCTGGTTGATATTGTGTATCTGGATTTTCAAAAGGCGTTTGACAAGGTACCTCATGAAAGGCTACAGCGGAAATTGGAAGGTCATGGGATAGGAGGAAATGTCCTATTGTGGATTAAAAACTGGTTGAAGGATAGGAAACAGAGAGTGGGGTTAAATGGGCAGTATTCACAATGGAGAAGGGTAGTTAGTGGGGTTCCTCAGGGGTCTGTGCTAGGACCGCTGCTTTTTAATATATTTATAAATGATTTAGAGATGGGAGTAACTAGTGAGGTAATTAAATTTGCTGATGACACAAAGTTATTCAAAGTCGTTAATTTGCGACAGGATTGTGAAAAGTTACAGTAGGACTTTACGAGACTGGAAGACTGGGCGGCTAAATGGCAGATGACGTTTAATGTGAGCAAGTGCAAGGTGATGCATGTGGGAAAAAAAGAACCCGAATTATAGCTACGTCATGCAAGGTTCCACGTTAGGAGTTACGGACCAAGAAAGGGATCTGGGTGTCGTCGTCGATAATACACTGAAACCTTCTGCTCAGTGTGCTGCTGCGGCTAGGAAAGCGAATAGAATGTTGGGTATTATTAGGAAAGGTATGGAAAACAGGTGTGAGGATGTTATAATGCCCTTGTATCGCTCCATGGTGCGACCGCACCTTGAGTATTGTGTTCAATTCTGGTCGCCACATCTCAAGAAAGATATAGTAGAATTGAAAAAGGTGCAGCGAAGGGCGACTAAAATGATAGCGGGGATGGGATGACTTCCCTATGAAGAAAGACTAAGGAGGTTGGGGCTTTTCAGCTTGGAGAAGAGACGGCTGAGGGGAGACATGATAGAGGTATATAAAATAATGAGTGGAGTGGAACAGGTGGATGTGAAGCATCTGTTCACGCTTTCCAAAAATACTAGGACTAGGGGGGCATGCGATGAAACTACAGTGTAGTAAATTAAAAAAAAAAAATCGGAGAAACTTCTTCTTGACCCAACACATAATTAAACTCTGGAATTCGTTGCCAGAGAATGTGGTGAAGGCGGTTAGTTTAGCAGAGTTTAAAAAGGGGTTAGACGGTTTCCTAAAGGACAAGTCCATAAACCACTACTAAATGGACTTGGGAAAAATCTACAATTCCAGGAATAACATGTATAGAATGTTTGTACATATTGGGAAACTCGCCAGGTGCCCTTGGCCTGGATTGGCTGCTGTCGTGGATAGGATGCTGGGCTCGATGGACCCTTGGTCTTTTCCCAGTGTGGCATTACTTATGTACTTATGTAGTTTAGCTGTAATTATTAAAAAGGAAGACATTAATAGCAGTACTAAATTATTGAGAATTTAATAGATAAGAATCCAAAGATTTCCATTTATGAAAAGTGGAGGGATTAATAACAAATTAATTTTGGTTATTTCTTATCTGAAGAAGAAAGGTTACCTTTGAGAGCTAATCAAAAAATGTATTAAGTTAGTCCAATAAAAAAAGTTCATCTTATTTTCTTTTCTATGTTTTGATATATTTCTGTTTATAACGATAACAATTATGAAGTATATTTTTTATACAATACCCAATTCCACCACATAAATACTGATGAGTATTATCTTTCCAATGATTAACAACTAATTTCTGAGCTATAGTAATAAGAAAATCAAGTAGACCTTTATCCTCTGTTGATAAGATGGAATTAAGTCATAATGATTTAAAAATAATCGCCCCTGTTTACTAGCGGGTGCCCTAATGCAGACCCAGCCCATTCACTTTCAATAGGCTATGTCGGGGTTGCTGCTCAGCTTAGTAAATGGGGGAATGTGCTTTAGAGTGAGGTGTTCAGAGAAATTAAATATTTTCTGAATCTTGCCCCAAGCGTCCCCCCAGTATCGTTGTAAATTGTCACATTCATACAGTAGATGAACCAGAGTTCTAGTTACCTTGTGGCAAGAGCAGCAAAGGTCTGAAGACAAGGATCCACTAAGTTTGGATTTCCTGGGAGTTCATAATGCATGATGTTGTAAAAAGTACATGATTTGAATTTTTGAAGAGGATAAAGAAGCTCTGGGGCCAAACATTTAGAAATTGTGCCAATTTTCTTGAGACAGCTGATCACAGATGTCTTTTTCCCAGACTGAGTTATCAACACAAAAGTTCCTGTTGGGTAATTAGAAAGTTTATTTTAAAAATTGAAGCTTTGTGTGACAATAAGCATGCTTTTTCAATAAAGACATCAATTGATAACTGCCCCACATACCTAATGAAAATGGCACCATTTAATTTTAAAACATTTTACTTCATTGGATAGAGGATTCTTTTACTTCCAGCATCTTCCCTAGGGAATATGCCGAGATCATTTTAACTCCCATAATGAAAAATCCAAAGGCATCAGTGAGTGATACTTCTATTTATAAACCAGTGGCATCTACTCCCTATTTTAAGGTTATGGATGGTATAGTTACAAATCAGTTGGTAACTTATTTGGCTCAGTTTGATATACAACATTCATCTCAGTCTGGTTTTTGTGCAGCACAGAGATACTGTTAACTGCTGGAACAAATCAGATTAATTGTGAGTAAGGGTCAGCAAGCTCTCATTATGCATTGTGGGTGTAATTCTCTAAGTGCTGAGTCCTGCGGATGGAGCTTTGATATCGACATACTGAGGAGTTTCCGGCAGCACATGACCACATATAGGGAGGCAAAAGGATTGCTCTCTATCTCCACCTGCTGGTAGATGGACACAACCCACCAGTCTATGGATTAATCAGCTATGATTAATGGAAAGAAAATTATCAGGTATGATACATAATTTTACCTTTGGCACTTTACAAAAACTGAAAAGTATCAGAAAATACCAGAAAAAAAAGAATTTAGGCTGGTGGTTGAGTTGTTGATACTGAGCAAGTTGGTTTACTGCAACATTGTTTATAGCTTCCAAAAACTTTGCTGAAGAGGGTTCAAACAATTCAAAATGTTGCAGTGCGTTTTATATATTCTCTGACAAAAAATTTGGATAGGATAACACCTTTTGTTGTAGCTTTGCACTGGTTTCCAGTTGAATCCAGAATGTCATTTAAGCTGAGCTGTTTGATTTTTAAGATCAGAAATCACCTAATTCCTCTCTATATTGTTCATCTTATATATAGGGTATTGACTTGTTAATTTTATGATGGTAGGAATAGGATGGCATTATTGTTTCCAAGTCCCAAAGGAGTTATATCTAAGAAAATGTATGCATCTTTATTTTCATATCAAGCTGCCAGCTTGTAATCCACTCTTCCACATGACAAATTGGTGTCCAGTATTAATATTTTTAAGAAGTGTTAAAATCTGTTTTGTTTCAAAAATATAGCTTGGCTAGGTGCATTGTTTATCATGTAGGCTAAATATACAATACTCTGTTATATCCTAGATCTTTGAGCTAGTACTGCTTGCAGGCTTCAATAAGCTATAAATGAAATAAGGGTAACTGGGTTTTTTTTTCTTTTTCAGAGCATGATATAATTGGAGCCAACAATAACATTTAAGAGTTGTGGACATTAAACTCTTGTTGTAATTGTACAAATGTTTTGAGAGAGGCAGTGGAGTTTAATTGTCTTAGAAACCAAATACTACAAGATTTCCATACCTGCCCATTAATAGGCTTACCATCCACCTTGATATCTTTATTGTTCCATATGACAATATTGTCAGTCTTTGACAATTGTAGAAAGAAAGTACAGTAGCTAAAGTTACATTGAAAGGACGAGGTGAAGAGAATTTAGCTAATATGTTTAAGGGAACAGATTTATGAATTTCTTGTTCCAGAAGGAACCAAGAAGGACGGTAAGAGAAAGGAGAAATTAGATCTTACTACTACTATTTGACATTTCTAAAGCGCTACTAGGGTTACGCAGCGCTGTACAATATAACATAGAAGGACAGTCCCTGCTCGAAGAGCTTACAATCTAATGGACAAATGTACAGACAATCAAGTAGTGGCAGTCAAATTGGGGCAGTCTAAGGTTAGGTGCCGAAGGCAACATTGAAGAGGTGGGCTTTGAGCAAGGATTTGAAGATGGGTAGGGAGGGGGCTTAGCGTAGGGCCACAGGAAGTTGATTCCACGCATAGGGTGAGGTGAGGCAGAATGGGCGGATCCTGGCGGTGGTGGAGAAGGGTACTGAGAGGAGGGATTTGTCCTGTGAGCGGAGGTTTCGGGCGGGAATGTAAGGGGAGATGAGGGTGGAGAGGTAATGAGGGGCTGCAGACTGAGTGCATTTGTAGGTGAGAAGGAGAAGCTTGAACTGAATGCGGTATCTGATCGGAAGCCAGTGAAGCAACCTGAGGAGGGGGTTAATATGAGTGTATCGGTTCAGGCGGAATATAAGACGAGCAGCAGAGTTCTGAATGGATTGAAGTGGGGATAGATGGCTAAGTGGGAGGCCAGTGAGGAGAAGGTTGCAGTAGTCAAGGCGAGAGGTAATGAGGGCGTGGATGAGAGTTCAGGTGGTGTGTTCAGAGAGGAAAGGGCGAATTTTGCTGATGTTAAAGAGGAAGAAGCGACAGGTCTTGGCTGTCTGCTGGATATGCGCAGAGAATGAGAGGGAGGAGTCGAAGATGACTCCAAGGTTGCGGGCAGATGAGACGGGGAGGATGAAGGTGTTATCAACTGAGATCGAGAGAGGGGGAAGAGGAGAGGTGGGCTTTGGTGGAAAGACTATAAGCTCGGTCTTGGACATGTTCAGTTTCAGGTGGCGGTTGGACATCCATGCAGCAATGTCAGACAAGCAGGCCGATACCTTGGTCTGGGTCTCCACTGTGATGTCTGGTGTGGAGAGATACAACTGGGTGTTATCAGCATAAAGATGATAGTGGAAACCATGAGATGAGATCAGTGAGCCCAGGGAAGAGGTGTAGATTGAAAAAAGAAGGGGTCCAAGGACAGAACCCTGGGGAACTCCTACAGAGAGCGGGATGGGGGTGGAGGAAGAACCGCGAGAGTGTACTCTGAAGGTACGATGGGAGAGATAGGAGGAGAACCAGGAGAGGACAGAGCCCTGGAACCCAAATGAGGACAGTGTGGCAAGAAGTAAATCGTGATTGACAGTGTCAAACGCAGCGGATAGATCAAGGAGGATAAGGATGGAGTAGTGGCCTCTGGACTTGGCAAGGAACAGGTCATTACAGACTTGAGAGTGCTGTTTCTGTCGAGTGTAGAGGGCGAAAACCGGATTGAAGTGGATCGAGGATGGCCTGAGAGGAGAGGAAATCGAGGCAGCGGCTGTGAACGGCGCACTCAAGTAGTTTGGAGAGGAAGGGTAGGAGGGAGATGGGGCGGTAGTTGGAGGGACAGGTAGGGTCAAGTGATGGTTTTTTGAGGAGAGGTGTGACTATGGCGTGCTTGAAGGTGTCAGGGACAGTTGCAGTGGATAGAGATAGGTTGAGGATATGACAGATGGAGGGGGTGACAGTATGAGAGATGGTGTTAAGTAAGTTGGTGGGGATGGGATCAGAGGAACAAGTTGTGCATTTCGAGGAGGAAAGAAGGCGGGCAGTTTCCTCCTCGGAGATATCAGGGAAGGAGGAGAAGGAGTTGGTTGGTTGATCTTACCTGCTAATTTGCTTTCCTTTAGTCCCTCCGGACCGGACCAGGATTGGACTGATGGGTTGTGCTCGCCTACCAGCAGGTGGAGACTGAGAAAAAACTCTGACTATAGAGAGCCAATAGGAGCCCTGGCCATGTGACCTTAGCCTCAGTATTTGAATAACAAAGCAGGAAAGAAAGAAAGACCTTCTGTGCCATATGGAATCCTAGCAGCCACAAATTCCTCGGCAAAACCGAGTACTAGAGCTCACCAGCAACTCTCACCAGAGAAGTGGTATGGCTCACTTGTATTATAGCTCACCAGCAACTCTCACCAGAGAAGTGGTATGGCTCACTTGTATTATAGCTCACCAGCAACTCTCACCAGAGACGTGGTATAGCCCACCTAAAGTTTTACATATACATACCAGCAACTGAGCCCCCTAGCAACTCTCACCAGAGAAGTGATATGTCCCTCTTGTAGTAAAGCTTACCAGCAACTCCCACCAGAGAAGTGGCATGGCTCCCGAGAATTAGAACTCACCAGCAACCCTCAGAGTTCTATATATATACACATATATATACATATACATACATAAATAAACACGTACAGACACATATTCCAGCAACTGAGCCCACCGGCAACTCCAACTAGAGCTGTGGTATGTCCCACTTAAAGTTCTCTATATATACTAGCATCTGTTTTTTGTTTTTGTTTTTTACATATTCTGTAGAAAACCAATGATGAAACTTGGGAGGGGCCTGGTCCGGTCTGGAGGGACTAAAGGAAAGCAAATTAGCAGGTAAGATCTAATTTCTCCTTCCTTAGCGTCCCTCCGGACCGGACCAGGAATGGACTGATGGGAAGTACCAAAGCAGTAATGTTACGGGAGGGACCCTATGAAACCTGGTGGAACTACTGGAGTTGCCAAGAGCGTCTACCAGCGATAGTGACCATTCAATGTACAAAAGTACTCTGAGGACCCCAAAACAAATCACTCTGCCAAGGAACAACCGATCATTTAGTCGTGGAATGAATTTTTTTTTCTTTTTGGACCTTACTGTAACTGTACTCCCGGTGAGGAGAGAAATAGAAGTTCTGATCTCCTTAATGCATCTAGACATAGTGAGGTAGAAACGACCAATATCTTACGCCAATCGGCTAGAAGAACAGAAGGACCATCCCAGCGCCGAAAATAGTCAATAGTTGTGACAGTTGAGCAATACCATGTAACAGCTCCCTTAATTAGCAAGATCTCTGTTAAACTTGAAATTATTGACCCCAGAACAGACAGAAAAAACTGATTGAGAAAGATGACATTCCGGTAGACAGAAAAGAAGGAACAAGAAGAGAGAGAGAGAGACACGGTCCAACGAGGCAACCGCAGCATAGCTACAACTACTGAAGCAGCAAATCCTGTCTCAGTTCAAGAAGGCCATAGGAAAACCACAGACTAAAATAAAAACAAGCTTGGCTTGAGTGAACGATGGGACTCTGGAACAGCCTGACTGAGCTAACCCGAAGATGTAGAAAAGACAGCAAGTAAGACGCTGAAGATCCGCATATCCCGGATCTCAGGACCAATATGGAGCTGCCAGATACACTAGACTCCCATGTGTCTCGATCT
Source organism: Microcaecilia unicolor (assembly GCF_901765095.1). NCBI lineage: Eukaryota > Metazoa > Chordata > Amphibia > Gymnophiona > Siphonopidae > Microcaecilia > Microcaecilia unicolor. The sequence goes on along the minus strand of NC_044038.1, from coordinate 186,352,950 downwards.
CCTGTAAAAGACGACCCAAGAGAAAAATTGGAAGAAAGAGATAGAGAAGACTACTGCCGCAAGAGGACATCTACCCCTGCCGCTTACGAGACTGTTCAGTGAGACACTAAGCTAGGAACCTGTGAGGACAGAGCAAAAGCAAAAGGTTCTAGAACTGAAGCACCCCAATAAGGAACTATCAGCTGACAATGCTCAGAAGGTATGAGTCCATTCCCCTGAAAAAAAAAACTGACAGTGACAGTAAGGCAAAAAACCTACCCATGCTAATAAGGCTGCCTTCTGCCTTGTGAAGAGTAGATTCTACCTTGTTCTTTGAGGAAAGAGATAGGCTACTGTCAAGAAATTGTCTGACAGACTCTCACCACCTCGCTATCCAGAAGATAAGTGGAGGAGTGGTCTAGTGGTTAGGGTGGTGGACTCTGGTCCTGGGGAACTGAGGAACTGAGTTCGATTCCCACTTCAGGCACAGCTCCTTGCGACTCTGGGCAAGTCACTTAACCCTCCATTGCCCCAGGTACAAATAAGTACCTGTATATGTAAGCCGCATTGAGCCTGCCATGAGTGGGAAAGCGCGGGGTACAAATGTAACTAAAATAAAATTAAAAAAAATAAAGAAAGCCCTCTAGAGCTAAACAAATTTTTTTTTTTTTTTTTTTTTTAATTTCAAAGCAATTGAAGAAGTGACAAGTAGCCCCCCTGAAAATAGTATAGCCTGTCTAACTAGCGGGCACCCCCGCCACGTAAACTGAGAATGAACGATAAAAACTGTCCACTGTGTATAGTCTAGAGACATACAGTACCTGCAGTGAAGATGTTCAATCTCCAACAGCAGACCAGAGAGCTGCAGTATTGAGAATACAGAGAACACCTCAGCCAAAGAGACTCCATCCGAGAGGAATATCCGGATATGAGAGAATATCAGAAAGATGTCAAGAAAAGTAGAGCCCAGGAAAGAACTCCAAAATCGATGTCATGGACGGTAACCTGAATATAATATTGAACATAAAGAACTCGACCTAGAAGCAAAATTTGAATCTGGACCATCTTTAGTAGCCAGCCTAAGAACTGGAAGAAAAATATTGTCCTGCTCGGTCTAAGACCGGCCAACTCTCTTGATAATAAGGTTTCTTTATTAGCTGGACATCTAGATACTGGAAAGTAGAATTCTCTCTTCCATAAGATCTACTGTCACCACCACCAAAAGTTTGACAACAGTGGTAGGAACTGTTGCAAGATACCACGGCAGAGCCTGAAACTGAAAAATGGTGTCCCAGAATCTGAAACCGCACAAAACCTTTGGAAAGCGGTCCAGAAAGGAATATGTGGCTAAATTGCCAGCAGATCTAAGGATATTAAAAAACAGTGCCCTGCACAAAATTACCAGTATGACATATTCAAATGTCTCCCTATGAAAAAACATGGGACCTTGAGAACGCGGAAGACTACCTTGACAACAAACACAATAGGATGCTTACAAAGCCAAAATCTTGAAGATCCAAGACCCGCCACCAAACAAAATAGGATGATTCCATAGCAAAAAGCCTGAAGATCCAAGAGGCACCAACCAACCAAATAGGATGATTACAAATCAAAAATTTTTGAGGATCCAAGAGCCGCTGAAGATTGTCTCCTACCGCACTAGCAGTGTGGTGGGAAGGACAGGGAGACTCTAGAAAGACGGCTAAAAGAAGGTTGACAAAACTAGAGGCATAGCCATCTCGAACAATCTGCAATGATTCCGCCTCAGCTGCAGAAAGTGGAAACAGGAATCCTGAACTACAAACTCCTACAGATATTGGAGACCATTGCCGACAGAGCTACAGAAAGCGAAGTATGTAAAGGCTATTATCAAGGAAACCACAGTAAGCCAAATAAATCATCATAGAATAAAATGTCATGACCACGAAGAAGGTATATAAATGTTTATTGCAAACTTGACTGAAGGTCCAGTAAACCGTCAGCTGCTGCAGATGTACAATATACCCCTGAGACACATATGAAATCAGAAGAAACATATCCCAAAACGCAATTCATATGAGACAGGAAAAACGTCTGTAGCTGCTGCCTCTGCAAGTAGATCACCTGAGACTCCTGCGCTTGATGGCAATTTGTAAGAAACTGAATTAAGCAAACATAGGCAGTGGTTAGTATAAATTATTTGTTTCATATACAAGTCCATAAACCACTACTAAATGGACTTGGGAAATAAATCCAGAGTTCCAGGAATAACATGTATAGAATGTTTGTACGCTTGGGAAGCTTGCCAGGAGCCCTTGGCCTGGATTGACCGCTGTCGTAGACAGGAAGCTGGGCTCGATGGACCCTTGGCTTTTTCCCAGTGTGGCATTACTTATGTACTTATTACAATATATATATTCCTATATATGTACATATTGTACAAATACAGCCACAAAAAATAATACCTGACTGAAACCATGCCTATGGGAAAAAAAAAGCACATACAGTGGGGGAAATAAGTATTTGATCCCTTGCTGATTTTGTAAGTTTGCCCACTGACAAAGACATGAGCAGCCCATAATTGAAGGGTAGGTTATTGGTAACAGTGAGAGATAGCACATCACAAATTAAATCCGGAAAATCACATTGTGGAAAGTATATGAATTTATTTGCATTCTGCAGAGGGAAATAAGTATTTGATCCCCCACCAACCAGTAAGAGATCTGGCCCCTACAGACCAGGTAGATGCTCCAAATCAACTCGTTACCTGCATGACAGACAGCTGTCGGCAATGGTCACCTGTATGAAAGACACCTGTCCACAGACTCAGTGAATCAGTCAGACTCTAACCTCTACAAAATGGCCAAGAGCAAGGAGCTGTCTAAGGATGTCAGGGACAAGATCATACACCTGCACAAGGCTGGAATGGGCTACAAAACCATCAGTAAGACGCTGGGCGAGAAGGAGACAACTGTTGGTGCCATAGTAAGAAAATGGAAGAAGTACAAAATGACTGTCAATCGACAAAGATCTGGGGCTCCACGCAAAATCTCACCTCGTGGGGTATCCTTGATCATGAGGAAGGTTAGAAATCAGCCTACAACTACAAGGGGGGAACTTGTCAATGATCTCAAGGCAGCTGGGACCACTGTCACCACGAAAACCATTGGTAACACATTACGACATAACGGATTGCAATCCTGCAGTGCCCGCAAGGTCCCCCTGCTCCGGAAGGCACATGTGACGGCCCGTCTGAAGTTTGCCAGTGAACACCTGGATGATGCCGAGAGTGATTGGGAGAAGGTGCTGTGGTCAGATGAGACAAAAATTGAGCTCTTTGGCATGAACTCAACTCGCCGTGTTTGGAGGAAGAGAAATGCTGCCTATGACCCAAAGAACACCGTCCCCACTGTCAAGCATGGAGGTGGAAATGTTATGTTTTGGGGGTGTTTCTCTGCTAAGGGCACAGGACTACTTCACCGCATCAATGGGAGAATGGATGGGGCCATGTACCGTACAATTCTGAGTGACAACCTCCTTCCCTCCGCCAGGGCCTTAAAAATGGGTCGTGGCTGGGTCTTCCAGCACGACAATGACCCAAAACATACAGCCAAGGCAACAAAGGAGTGGCTCAGGAAGAAGCACATTAGGGTCATGGAGTGGCCTAGCCAGTCACCAGACCTTAATCCCATTGAAAACTTATGGAGGGAGCTGAAGCTGCGAGTTGCCAAGCGACAGCCCAGAACTCTTAATGATTTAGAGATGATCTGCAAAGAGGAGTGGACCAAAATTCCTCCTGACATGTGTGCAAACCTCATCATCAACTACAGAAGACGTCTGACCGCTGTGCTTGCCAACAAGGGTTTTGCCACCAAGTATTAGGTCTTGTTTGCCAGAGGGATTAAATACTTATTTCCCTCTGCAGAATGCAAATAAATTCATATACTTTCCACAATGTGATTTTCCGGATTTAATTTGTGATGTGCTATCTCTCACTGTTACCAATAACCTACCCTTCAATTATGGGCTGCTCATGTCTTTGTCAGAGGGCAAACTTACAAAATCAGCAAGGGATCAAATACTTATTTCCCCCACTGTATGTAACCCAAATGATCAACTCATGACATTTTGAAAGGTACTAAACCAGAAGGCATAACTGCGCACTACGGACACACAGTGAAAATCACGGTAGATCATAGAGAAACAAGCATCAAAAGGCTGTCTAAATACTGCATAGAGTGGTTCAAGGACATACAGAAATGGTATTAAAAACGTGAAAACGAGTAAAAATGCAGAAGGCTAAAGTAAGAATCAGTCCATGTAAAATATACATAAAAGCGAAGCCTAAAAGCGTAGAGGTCTGATTCTGGGCCCAAAAAGAAGCCCCGTTATAGGTCTGAACGAGTAGGACAGATGAAAATGAGTTCTCTGGAAGGTATCATTATTGTTATTATTAGTAAATAGTAAAAAAGGCCCATTTCTGGAACGAATGAAACGGGCGCTAGCAAGGTTTTCCTGAGAGTGTGTATGTTTGAGAGAGAGAGCCAGAGTGAATGTGCGGGTGTGTGACAGACTGAGACTGTCTGTGTGACAGTGTGTGTGTGAGAATGAGTGTGTGTGACAGGGCCTCCTCCCCTGTTCCTAATGCCCCTCACCCCGTTCCCTCCCCTCCTTTTCCTCCTCCTTCCCACACTTTGGGTTCCTTAAGGCTTTCAAAAGTCTATGTACCCCCGTGGCCCTAACGCCCAGTATCCGGATACCCCACCGCTTTCCTCCTCACCCCTCCCCCAAGATGTAATACTTTCACGTCCTTCATTTTTTTTTAACAAGTGTTCTATCTACCCTGTGTACAAATGCCCAGCATTCAGATTGTGTTCCTCTCGTAAATTTTCATTTCTTTCATTCATTCAGAACTTGCCCCCCCCCCCCCCCCCCCGAACACTTTTGGTTCCTTCAGTCTTTTAAAACTCTCCTATGTACCCTGTGTGCTAATGGTCAGCATTGAGATTGTTTTCCTGTCCCAAATTTGCATGTCTTTCAGTCATTCACAACTCCCCCCCTCCCTTCTCCAGTTTAACACTTTCGTTTCCTTCAGTATTTTAAAACTCTCCTATCTACCCTGTGTCCTAATGGCCAGCATTCAGATTGTTTTCCTTTCCCAAATGTTCATGTCTTTCAGTCGTTCAGAACTCCCCCCCTCCCCCCATTTAACACTTTCGGTTCCTTCAGTCTTTTAAAACTCTCCTATCAACCCTGTGTCCTAATGGCCAGCACTCAGATTGTTTTGCTTTGCCAAATTGTCTGTCACTGATGTCACTGAGGTCAATGCGTGCCTGCCTAGCAGACCACTTCCAGCAGGCACGGTCCCAAGCACATCCTGTTGGAGGTGAGAATTATTATATAGGATTATAACTATATATATATAGCTCTACCAGAAAAACACAGCGCTGAACACCTGACACAAAGAGAGTCTACAGTGGAGTCCCAAGATTAAATAAGAGTGCTTGGTATAAGTGAGAAACAAACGGAGAGGAAAATCCCGCCTCCTAAGTTCCCGTAGACTGGCCCCGAAAAACGATCTCCGTCTGCCAGCTAAACCAGAATCAAGCTCCCTCGCTGAAAAAAGAGCAGCCGAAGACAAGATGGTGGCCTTCCGAAAGCGAAACGGAGAAAAATGAGGCAGACGCGACGGACCAGCAAAGAAAAACCGCTGACGCGAACCGCAGGAAGAGACCAAAGAAAACATGTAAACTCGCCAAGAAGGTGCCCCGAGTAATCACACCCTGGCGCTGAGAAGGAACGCATTGCGTGCCCATCCTCACTGAGCTCTCTGTGCGGTTGCCAGCTGAGCTCTAGAAACAACGCTGCGCGCCCCTTTTTTTTTTTTTTTTTTTTTAAACAAGCTAGCTCCCGCTGCCCAAGCGAGATGGAACAGAGAAAATCAACTGCTGAGGAAGAAAATGATGTGCCAAAAACCCCAGACACCATTATATCCTTCTCTGTTTATTTATTTAATTTTTACACAGCTGCCTCTGCTCGTTAGAAGGCTGGGGTTCTCTTTTTTTTTTTTTTTTTTTTAAACAGCTGACCCTGCTCGTTACAATTCTGGTGCTCATTAGCCAACTGAGTATTGTCCCCCCTTTTTTTTTTTTTTAAACAACTTGCTCGTTTAAAACGCTGGGAAAGGAAAAAAAAATACTTGTACTTTCAACTTTCCATAGTGGCTGCCTCTCCCAAAGACATACACCTTTCTAAACAAAGGGTATCCCTTCCCAGCTACGTATGGGAGATGGGGAGGAAGGGGGGAGGGACCCGGGGACACCCGAGTTTAACACCCACATAGGCTGTAAAAGAAAGAAAGGAAAAGAAATCCCTACCTGACCAGCGTCTAACAGAGAATTCCTAGGCACAGAAGAAGAGGTAGCATTATTAACCTCTAAAAGAGAGAGATAAAGAGAGAGACTAATGGGCTCGCTTCCTACCTGCTGGGAGACTGAGAAAATACTGAGGCTAAGGTCCCATGGCCAGGGCTCCTATTGGCTCTCTAGAGTCAGAGTTTTTTCTCAGTCTCCACCTGCTGGTAGGCGAGCACAACCCATCAGTCCAATACTGGTCCGGGCCGGAGGGACGCTAAGGAATCATCTATGTTAAACGATCTAGAGCCGTTACATAAAATAAATGCAGAGTGGTAATTAATGAAATCTGGAAACCTGACTCCCATTTTGTTTGGAGCAGTGGCGTAGCCAGACCTGAGATTTTGGGTGGGCCCAGAGCTAATATGGGTGAGCACGCACTGTCTATGTAAGTTTGAGTAGTGTCTCTTGGGATCCTACAAAATAATGCCTTAGAATTCACTTGATGCCCAACAGCTGCCCTGCATCAGAATAACCACATACATACTTAATGGAAAAATTGATATTTTTAAATATAATTACATTATCTCACATCTCTCCACTGCAAAATGCTATACACAAACTTGTGCAAAAACACACTCATATCCTTACTAAACAATAACAGCACTAATTCACACATGAAAAACACATGACACAACAGACATGACACAAGGAACTAGAAATCAAAAAATCTGAAGGCAAAATACTGAACTGGAAAGTTAACTCAAGAAGTCAGACTCAGCATGCAGCAATACCAGAAAAATTGAAACTTACATGCAAAATATCACAGATTCACATTTCCAAAAGCTGACATATTCCAATTAATAAATTCTGAATAAAATACTTTTTCTACCTTTGTTGTCTGATCTATTTGCTTTGGTCCCAGTGTCTTCTTTCCATCTGATATTTTTTCTCTCACCATGTCCACCATCCTCCTGTGTCCTTATGTGTCCTGTCTACCATCTGTAGCCCTGTTCCTATCCTTCCTTGAGTTTCAGTATCTGCCCTCAACGTGTTCCAAACCAGCCCTTAAACTCAGCAGTTTTCCCTCCATCCATATCCAGCATTTCTCCTTACACCCCTCCATCCATGTGCTTCTACTTCCTCTGTCTTCCCTCCCCTCCATCCTTGTCCAACATTTTTCCTTCTCTTCCCTGCCCTCCACTCCATCCATGTCCAGCATTTCTCCTCTCTTCCCTCCCCTCCATCTATGTGCATCTCCTCCCTGACTTCTCTCCCCTCCCTCCATCTATCAACTCTCCATTCTCCCCTGCTCTCTCCTCCATTCACCCATATCCAGCAAATGTCCTCTGTCCCCTGCATTCATCCATCCATGTTCAGCAATTCTCCTCTCTCCTCTGCCCTCCCCTCCATCCATCCATACCCAGCAAATTTCCTCTCTTCCCTTTCCCCTCCATCCATCCATGTCCAGCAATTTTCCTCCTTCCCCTGCCCTCCGCTCCATGTCCAGCAATTTCTATTCTCTCCCCTGCCCTCCTCTCCATCCATCCATGTCCAGCAACTCTCCATTCTCCCCTGCCCTCCATCCATCCATACCCAGCAAATTTCCTCTCTCCCCTTTTCCCTCCATCCATCCATGTCCAGCAATTCTCCTCCTTCCCCTGCCCTCCGCTCCGTCCAGCAACTCTCCATTCTCCCCTGCCTTCTCCTCCATCCATCTCCACCAAATTTCCTCTCTCCCCTGCCCCCTCCATCAATCCCTGTTGTCCGGCAATTCTCCACTCTCCCCTGCCCATCCTGTTTATTTCAATCCCCTTCCCCATTCCATCTGGCGTCTCCCCTGCCCCCCCCCTCAAAAGAACGACAACGTGGATGCAGCAGCTCACAGGTTTGCTTGCCCTGTGTTTTGAGTGAACGGCGATGGCTGCGCGGAGGAGTGGAAACCAAATCACTTCTTTTTTTTTTTTAATGGACTAGATGGGCGGGCTGGCTGGCTCACTTCCACTCCCGAAGTTGCAGCGTAAAAGCAGCGAGCCAGTCTCGACTCTGTCCTTCGCTTCCTGCCCTCTCTCTGTGCCGTCCCGCCTTCCTCTGATGTCATTTCCTTTCAGGCGGGCGGGAGTCGGGATGCTGAGAGGGCAGGAAGCAAAGGACGGAGTCGAGACTGGCTCGCTGCTTTTACGCCCACTCGCCGCTGTGGGCAAAAAAAACGAAGTCGTCATCGTGGAAGGTGAGGGTCGCAAAAGACTGGGCGGGCCCGGGCCCACCCGTAGCTACGCCCCTGGTTTGGAGAGTTTCAAAATTCTGGTGGCTATTCTAGATAGAAAGCTATCAATAGTTATCCAATCATTTGAAGAAAAAAAAAAAGTTAGGTGAACCAGAAGCCTATTTAACACATACTTGACTTTAAGGGCAATTGACATTTTAATTGCCTCCAGTCTACCCCACCAGCACAAGTACAAGGGAGACCATTCAGAGATGGTGAGTGTAATTTCTTGGAGAAAATAATATTTTCAGAAATTGTTTATTGAATAGATCCACCAAGCTAGATTCCTAAATAGCCAATTAAAGATAATTGGGTTTTGAAAGAGAAATTAGATAGATCTGAGACCATAAAGTGGAGGAGTAGCCTAGTGGTTAGTGTAGCAGACTTTGATCCTGGGGAACTGGGTTCAATTCCCACTGCAGCTCCTTGTGACTGTGGGCAAGCCACTTAACCCTCCATTGCCCCAGGTACAAAATAAGTACCTGTATATATTTAAAGATATGTACCTTGGTTCATAAGATCATTTACGGAGATGCCCCATCCTACATGTCAGACCTAATTGACTTACCAGAGAGAAATAACAAAAGGTTCATCACGCACCTGCTTAAATCTTCACTATCCCAGCTGCAGAGGACTTAAATACAAATCTATACATACATTTAGTTTCTCATACATCTACCCACAACTACGGAATGAATTACCAATCGCCATAAAAACAACACACGACTTGACAACCTTCCGAAAATTACTAAATACTAACTTATTCATAAAGACGTACAAAAAAAAAAAAGATTTCCCATAATGATCTGACTCCCAAATTATTCCAATTACAACTATAATTATTGGGAATATTTAGACTTATTTTAAAAGGAAAGTTAGCAATATCTAGGGCAGTTTTAAAAGTTAATTGAAAATTCTTGCTCAGACTGGACCATTTGGGTCCATTCAACTAGAGTATTCCCTTGATAACAGCACTTAGCTGACACTTTGGAACTTATAATCCCACCCTCCCACCCCACAACCTACCCACCCCAGGGTTTGCCACTCATTTATAGACAAACCAAACCTCATTAACTTTACTCAATCATACACAGGCAGTCTTGCAGGCTGTTACTCCAACATAGTACACCTGTTCATACCCATTTCAACCAATCAGGATGACTTTTATTCTCTGCAATAAATTGTGATGCTTTAGTTTCAAGGCCAATCATCTGGAGACTTAAAGCTTGTCCTATCTGTCTTCAGCTATCTACTTTAAAACAAGAGCTCTGTAAAGCAATGCAAGAATTAGATGCAATTAAAGCAACTTATAGGACTGTGCAGAATCATAACTTCTCACCACTGCCTCAAAGAATAAAACCACATAACAGATGGTTCACAGTAGGCTCAGGCAGACTTCATCATGTAACACAGAAGCATCCGCCCGCACAAGTGTTGCCACTACAAAATTCTTTTGCTCCACTACAGCACTGTGATGTTCCTGAAAATAAAACTGAAGCGGAAAAAAAAGAAAAAGCAAGGAAGGGGGAACAAAAATATGAGAAGGTACCCAAAGAGAAAACACCCTCACAAATCACTAAAACCAAAACACATACTAGGAAATGTACATGGAAAGCAATGACCACAAATGCTCGCAGTCTAAGCAATAAAATTCATGACCTTCAAGCCCTGATTTTGGAGGCTGACTTGGACATAGTTGCAGTCACAGAGACATGGCTCAATGGTTTCCATGAATGGGATGTAAACATACCAGGCTATAATCTTTTTAGGAAGGATAGAGAGGGACGTATAGGTGGAGGAGTAGCTCTGTATGTGAGAAATGATATCGCAGCGACTGAAATGAGAGGGAACTGGGGAAAGGAAGAAGCGATATGGATCACCTTAAAAAGAGAGGATAGAACCTTGGTCCACGTGGGTGTTGTCTATAGACCCCCGACACAATTGGAAGAACTAGATAAAGATCTGATCGCTGATATTCAAAAGTTGGGGAAGAAAAGAGAGGTGCTGTTGTTGGGAGATTTTAATCTGCCGGATGTAGATTGGAAGGTTCCGTCTGCAAAATCGGAAAGAAGTAGAGAGATTGTGGATGCTTTCCAAAGTGCTCTGTTCAGACAAATGATGAACAAACCCACAAGGGAGGGAGCCACGTTGGATCTGGTGCTCACAAATGGGGATAGTGTGTCAAATGTCCGAGTGGCTGCACACCTGGAAAACAGTGACCATCAAACGGTTTGTTTTGATGTAACAGCTCATATGGATAGCGGCCACTCTAAACTCAAAGTCCTGGATTTCAAGCGAGCTGACTTTAACAAAATGGGAGAATACCTGAGGAAGGACCTGATGGGCTGGGAGGACATACGAGAAGTGGAAGGACAGTGGTCCAGGCTAAAAGAAGTAATAAACAGGGCCACAGACCTTTATGTAAGGAGAGTAAATAAAAGCAAGAGAAAAAGGAAACCGATATGGTTCTCAAAGCAAGTGGCTGAGAAAATAAATATGAAAGAGTTAGCGTTCCAGAAATATAGAAAATCTCAAGAGGAGGAACACGGGGAGGAATACCGGATGAAACTGAAAGAAGCCAAGAGAGAGGTACGTCTGGCGAAGGCGCAAGCGGAAGAACAAATGGCTAGAACTGTAAGGAAGGGAGACAAAAACTTCTTCAGGTATATTAGTGAAAGGAGAAAGACTATAAAGGGAATTGCGAGACTAAAAGATACAACAAAACGCTATGTAGAAAATGATGAAGAAAAAGCCAATTTGCTAAATAGATACTTTTGTTCTGTTTTCACTGAAGAAAACCCTGGGGAAGGACCGAGAGGGACTGGCAAAAGTACACCTGAGAATGAGGTGGATAAAGCGCCGTTCACGGAAGAGAGTGTGTATCAACAACTTGGAAAGCTAAAGGTGGACAAAGCCATGGGGCCGGACGGGATCCACCCCAGAATACTGAGGGAGCTCAGAGAGGTTCTGGCGGGTCCTCTTAAAGACTTGTTTAATAAATCCTTGGAGACGGGAGAGGTTCCGAGGGATTGGAGAACGGCGGAGGTGGTCCCTCTTCACAAAAGTGGTGATAGGGAAGAAGCTGGAAACTACAGGCCAGTAAGCCTCACTTCGGTTATTGGAAAAGTAATGGAAGCCATGCTGAAGGAAAGGATAGTGAATTTCCTGGAAGCCAATAAGTTGCAAGATCCAAGACAACATGGTTTCACCAAAGGGAAATCGTGCCAAACGAATCTCATTGCATTCTTTGACTGGGTGACAGGAGAATTAAATCAAGGACGTGCTATGGACATCATCTACTTAGATTTCAGCAAGGCTTTTGACACGGTTCCCCACAGGAGGCTCTTGAATAAACTAGACGGCCTGAAGATAGGACCCAAAGTGGTGAACTGGATTAGGAACTGGTTGACGGACAGACGCCAGAGGGTGGTGGTGAATGGAGTTCGCTCGGAGGAGGGGAAGGTGAGTAGTGGAGTGCCTCAGGGATCGGTGCTGGGGCCCATTCTGTTCAATATATTTGTGAGTGACATTGCCGAAGGGTTACAAGGTAAAGTTTGCCTTTTTGCGGATGACACCAAGATTTCCAACAGAGTGGACACCCCGGAGGGAGTGGAAAACATGAAAAAAGATCTGAAGAAGCTAGAAGAATGGTCTAACGTTTGGCAATTAAAATTCAATGCGAAGAAATGCAAAGTGATGCACTTAGGGAGTAGAAATCCAAGGGAGACGTATGTGTTAAGCGGGGAGAGTCTGATAGGCACGGACGGGGAGAGGGATCTTGGGGTGATAGTATCTGAGGACCTGAAGGCGACGAAACAGTGCGACAAGGCGGTGGCCGTAGCTAGAAGATTGCTAGGCTGTATAGAGAGAGGAGTGACCAGCAGAAGAAAGGAGGTTTTAATGCCCCTGTATAAGACGTTGGTGAGGCCCCACCTGGAGTATTGTGTTCAGTTTTGGAGGCCGTATCTTGCGAAGGATGTTAAAAAAATGGAAGAAGTGCAAAGAAAAGCTACAAGGATGGTATGGGATTTACGTTCCAAGACGTATGAAGAGAGGCTTGCTGACCTGAACATGTACACCCTGGAGGAAAGAAGGAACAGGGGTGATATGATACAGACGTTCAAATATTTGAAAGGTATTAATCCGCAAACGAATCTTTTCCGGAGATGGGAAGGCGGTAGAACGAGAGGACATGAAATGAGATTGAAGGGGGGCAGACTCAGGAAAGATGTCAGGAAGTATTTTTTCACGGAGAGGGTGGTGGACGCTTGGAATGCCCTCCCGCGGGAGGTGGTGGAGATGAAAACTGTAACGGAGTTCAAACATGCGTGGGATATGCATAGAGGAATCCTGTGCAGAAGGAATGGATCCTCAGAAGCTTAGCTGAAATTGGGTGGCAGAGCAGGTGGGGGGAAGAGGGGGTGGTGTTTGGGAGGCGAGGATAGGGGAGGGCAGACTTGTACGGTCTGTACCAGAGCCGGTGATGGGAGGCGGGACTGGTGGTTGGGAGGCGGGAAATACTGCTGGGCAGACTTATATGGTCTGTGCCCTGAAAAGGACAGGTACAAATTCAAGGTAGGGTATACACATATGAGTTTGTCTTGGGCAGACTGGATGGACCATGCAGGTCTTTTTCTGCCGTCATATACTATGTTACTATGTAACTATTATGGAACCCTGCTATTTGTTCATCTTAATTACATCCTCATGACTGAATATTACATCTTATTAGTCCGTTAATATGATTGCTATGATATTCTTATGTACCTATCTTTATTCTGAAATTCTTATTCTGCAATGTGTATATGTCGTAATATTTTTTTGTAAGCCACATTGAGCCTGCAAATAGGTGGGAAAATGTGGGATACAAGTGCAGCAAATAAAATAAACCACTTTGAATGTTGTTGCAAAATACCACAGAAAGGCTGTATATCAACTCCCATTTCCCTTTATGAAGGGGCAGGCATTCTGTTTTCCCCCAGTTTATTTTATAACCCGATATGGTGGATAAAAAAAAAGATCAGTTTAAGCCAATACATGAGGCATAGATGGAATCGAGATATTATAAGAGAAAGGAAGGAGATGTGCTGGATGAGGGGGGGGGGGGATTGAGAAAGAGGGAGATATCATGGATGAGAAAGAAGGAGACATACTGCACTGGAAAGATGATTGATAAATAGTGGATGAGAAAGGGAGGGGACATACCAATCTGGGGAAAGGGTTGAGAAAGAGGGAAATATGCCAGATGGGAGAGGGGAGTGCAGAAGATTGAGAAAGAGGGAGATAATCCCCTCACTCCCAGTCCAGCATAAGACAGACATATGCAGGATTGGTGTAGGGAGGGCTTAAGAGGGCCCTCCTTTAAAAAAAAAAAAAAAAGGGGGGGGGAGTAGTAGCAACATGTATTTTGTAATTTATTTATAATACATCATAAACAGATAAGATGTAATAAAAACAATTGAATAAAAAGAAGATAAAAGTTTCCATTTTACTTTATTTTATATGTCTCTCCTGCTAAAGACTAGCAGTGATAACAATGAGAAAGTGAGTTAGTCTTTCATATACATGATATGAAGGGGAAAAAAACACTATATAGAAGTATTCCCCACCACCAGTGGATGTCACTGCACTCTTTTCCATATTTTTCCCACCTCACCCTAGAGAGAAACACTCAGAACCTGCCATCCCCAATAGGGTAGCACAATTTCCTGCCACATCCAGAATGTCACTACAGCACAGCCTCTGGCAAACCCCTAAGAAACAGTACCTTGCAACATCCCCTACTATTCCTATTGTACACAGGCATTTTCTTAGAAAAAGTGTTTTCAGAATTTACATTAGATTATATCATGTTCCCATGTAATTTGTTGACATTTTTCAGTAACTGTAATAACAAGATCAATATTCAGACAGCAATTATACATTTTGTGCCATTGTAAGAGCCCAATTTTACACAGAACAGAGACTGGAAAAGCTCAATTCAGGTATTATTTTAGAAATAGATCTGCCAACAGAGTCTTTTCTGAAGTAGAGCAGCACAAAAATGGAGGAGCATCAGAGAAAGTCACTAAGTAATGCACTGTGGGACAGACAGTACTTGCATCTTCATTCAATCTCCAGTCAGGTCAAATGGTCTAAGACTGGAAAGGCTGGATTTATTCCTTTCAGATGCAAGAATTAGAAAAGCTATTTGAAAAATGCAGTAAACTTGGAAAACAGCTCTCTAGTAACAGGTCATAAAGAAATATTCCTGCATCACAAAACACAGATGAGTTTTGCTATTTAAATAAAACCCCTTTTTAGAACAGCAAAACTCAGCATTTGAGTATGTTTTAAGAAAAGTTTTTGAAAACAGAACAGAGTTTCAGTGCACAGTTATGCGGAAAATGAACGTAAAGGAACCTTACTCTGCAAGGTCTAAACACACTTTTATTGTCCACCAAATATCTGTCTGCATTTTAAAAAGGCACAAGAGATCAGACAGCGTCATTTGAAAAGTGTGTTGTGGAAGACATTCATTCCTAGAGGAATAGCAGGATCCCAAGCGTGAAGGGCCCGGCGCCACAGCTTGATTTGCATATCCCAGGAGCGTCGACTGTATCTCTTATATTTATTGGGGCTGTGAGGATGAATGCCTGGCTTCCGAAGTGCCCTGTGTAAAGACCAGAAAGTTGTGAAACTTGGCAGCAAAAGAGTTTTAAAAGGAATTGCATGTATTCTTTACAGACAGGTAGGCAGTTTGTGCTTTTGTTACACATTTGTCCTTTTACCTGCCTGTTGTCAAGGTGCTGTTATACCTGGGAGAATAATAAAGCTGGGAGAATAATAAATAAGCCTACCTGCATATTTCTGAATTTTCTGAGCTATAGCCTCTTTCCCCCTCCCCACCCCACCTAGAACTACAGTAGTTGCAGAAGCTGCTCTCTCAAAAGTGCCTAATCAGGGTTAAGTACCTGCCAAGAGTACTGGCTGAAAGCTGGAGCAAAAGACCACATGTGCAATGCAACCATGCATAGGCGCCCCGTATAAGAGGCTTGGACAGGCTAAGCCTCCCCTGCTGTGCTCTGAGAGGTTTAAATTGTTGATTTACCTTCATCCTCACAGCAGGAGCTGCAGTGAAAGCCCTCTAGCCTTGTGTAACCAATTGTAGAAATTGGTTTATGGTTTGTTTACCTTACTGCTGGGAGAGCAGGGGGAGGGGGGTTGGCTGGGTTGCCAGGGAGATATTTAACAAGGATGACTTCCTGACCTGCACTGAGAACAGATAGCAGCAGATTCGGACAACCAGACAACAAAGGTAGAAAAGATCATTTTATTTTCATTATAGTGTTTGGAATATGTCCACTTTGAGAATCAGGTGCTCAACATTAAACGTTTATATTTATTTACTTATTTATGGCATTTTATCCCACATTAAACATGAATTAGGGTGTTTTGTGGCTCTACATGAGAGTTGTGATATTATGATCCCTTGTTTCATATTGTTGACCGTCTGCATTTTCCGTATGGGTGGCATATTGGTGTATTAGGTTCTGCCCAGTGTAATATTTATGGTACAGTAAGGTTCTGAGTGTGTTTTTGCACAAAGTTGTGCATAGTGTTTTGCAGTTGAGCGATTGTGCTTAGAATATGCTTTGAGCAACCACTTTATTCTTTGACACGATACATATCTAATATCTAAATTTAACAAAAGGTATTGTGACTTATTTTTATTTATTTTTTTGTGTGTTAGACAATTATGGATTTAAGCTCCACCCCTGGCCCCACTCCCTAACCCCGCCCCCTTTAGCCTCCCCAAACAGTTGGGCCACCGACCGCCTATGCAACCATGGACTGTGCAGTAATGTAGGCAGTTTGAAAATTGCTCCCTTAAGCCTCTTCTACTATCTGGTAGAAGCTTGAGGCATCAGTGATGTGTATGCCTAATGTGGTATTACTAACAGTTAGGTGCACATGCGATTACCAGCAGAGAACAGGAAAAAAAGGTAGATTGTCTAAAACAAAGTAGTTCCAAACCTAGTTAAGGACCATTATATGTTGACTGATTAAGGAACCTTAAAATAAATACTGGGGCTTTGTCAGCAGCAGCAAGTGGAGGATGTATCTCCTTATCTTTATGTCCAATAGTTAATGACCTTATTTGTTCAGGTGGGACCCTAAATATCTGAGATTTTAGGACTGCAAGAGCCCTAACCTTAAACATAACTTGTGTGCGGTCACTTATCAGGGGTTTTCAAGACACCACAGCGAATATGCATGAGAAATTTGCATACACCGAGGCAGTACATGCAAATCTGTCTCATGTATATTCACTGTGGGTATTCTGAAAACCAATTACCTCACGGAGGTATTTAAGCCAGGTACTTGTGACCTGGATTGGCAGGACACTGCAATACATGGACCATTGGTCTGACCTAGTTTGGCTATTCTTATGTCCTTAGGGGTGGGGGTCAGGGATTGATTTGTTCACCCCTTCCAACCACAAAGGTGTCCTGTTGTCTCGGCCTAGCTAGTCTTAGTCCTCTTAAGCAAGTTTGTTTTTGGCCAGATCTCAACTTGGTGGCTGAACATTTTAAGAAACACTCAGTACTCAGCACACAAGTGCTTCTGCATATTGTTTGAAACTGTACAATATTTTGTTCTGCAAGGCTAGATGTTTGTGAGATTAGCTGTGTGCAGCGTGACAAAAACAGGACCCTCTGATAGAGGCAGGATGCTCTCACCTGGGAACCTGCTCCGCATACCGTTGGTAGCCAATGGTGTTTTTCCCATAGTCAATCTGTTTCTGTCTCCTCTGAAGAGTTGCCACATCTGTCTCATATCTTGATAAATAAGGAGCATTTGGTGGGCTGTAGGATTTGAAATATACCTTGATTACTGGAATCTCCAGCTCATGTACAATCAAAACAGTCACCCTTACAAACTATGCCAAGAATTCCAGCAAGGTTTAAATATATTTAGCAGTAGTGTCCTGTGCATGAAAGTAATACTATCTTGTGAGAACATAATGTTTAATACCTATTGTAAGACTATGTAAAAAAAAAAAAAAAAAAACCCCACCACAGAAGCAGCATCACAAGTAACAGATTAGTAATGATACAAATAAACTAGCCTTATAAAAGCCTGCAAAAGAAACAGTTTTGTAACATCTATGATAAATCTAATATCATAAAATTCACTAAATTGTAATTTTAAACTATCATGGGAAAATGTTGATACTTGATAAAAAGCTTTGATCTAGAATTTTTCAGGACCACTGCAATTAGTCTTCCATGCAAACAGCTCACCCCTCCCCTCAAGTCTCTATTTGCCCTGTTCCCCACCTTTGGGCCCAGACTGAGCTGGATTTTCTCCACTCCCATCTCACACTGCACTGGGGGGGGGGGAGGGGGGGGAGAAGATATGCCCGCTGGGCTTTAGTCTGCAGACCTCTGCTCTGGAATACATATTTAGATCCAAATGCTGTGGAGTCTACAAAAATAACAAAACAAAAAACTTGACATTTTTGTACTGTATTCACTTTGTTTATAGTCTGTGCTTCCAACCCAGGAGACTGTGAGGCATATTTTCAAAGCACTTTGGGAGGCTAAGTTCCATAGGTTTCTATGGAACTTTGGGAGGCTAAGTGCTTTGAAAATATGCCTCTGTGTTTACTGCTGTGTCAACATCCCAGAATGCACACTGCAAAGATAGGTGCTGCCATTTTTGAAGATGGCTGTACAGAGGCAGGAGCAAATGCACATTGCTCCTGCTTCTTAACAGTTATGCCAGGGGAAATCTGGGAGACCAGGGAGGGTTGGGTTCAGAATGAAGATGAAGAGGCAGAAAGAGAATTGTTTCACTGTCCAGCTCTCCCTTTGCAGGAGGAAGGTGGGAGGATGATATGAGGGAAGCCATGTTTCCTGCACTAGCTCATAAGCAGAGGGTTCATAATGTGGCCCTTTGCTAAAGACTGCTGTACATAAAGGACTGCCCTTGTCTTTCTTCCTTGATAATCACAAGCTCATACTTTTTAGGGTCCCTCCTGTTCATCCTTGGCATCCTGATTTCAAAAGAAAGCTTATACGATGGGAGAAAAACAAAACGACTAAGGATAATAGTCACCCCTTACCTCTTAGCTGGCTGCAGATTTTTATAGAGACTGGCTACAGAAACCACATTAGCCTGGACCTTATAAAAGTCTTCTACCAGGCTCAATTTAAGGCTTGTTGCATTGCCTTGAATACATGGATACCATCTGAAGATTTCAGAATCAATTGGCAGAGCATCGTTTTAACCAGGTTAGAGTACTAAAATGTTTTGTGTATAGTTTTAGTTTTTTGGGGGTTTTTTTTGTTTTGTTTTAAACTAATTACACTGCATCAATTCTTAACTTTGGGGCCCTTATACAAATGCGCGTAAGGGTCTACACATGTCCAGCATATGCCAAATCAGCATTACCACGTGCCCCGGGTGTTAATTTTGAATTTGGCGCCATAGGCGCCCCGTATAAGAGGCTTGGGTAAGCCTCCCCAGCCCAACCGACCGTGAAGTTTTTTCCCCTGCTGCCTCCACCCCACCAGCTGCACGCTTGCCCACTCCCCAGCCAGGTCATCGACCATCTCTCCCATCTGCCCTTAGCTCCCCGATAGGCAGCCCTCGTTTCCTTCCTGCCCCGGCCCCCTGCCCTACCTTTAAATATTGTATTTTTCCTGCGGGCAGCGCCGGCTTTGAAGTCAGCAGCAGGCTTATCTCGGCTCCAGAATCCAGCCTTCCTTTGCAAGTCGCATGATGGCTCCGCCCTCTTCTGACGTATTTCCTGTTTACGCGAGGGCGGAGCCATCATGCGACTTGCGAAGGAAGGCTGGATTCTGGTAATGACCTATGCACGTCAAATGCCACGACGCACGTATCTGACGCATGCCAGAAAATAAAAAAATATTTTTCTGACACGCGTAGCGGACGTGCGCCTAAAAAATAAAATTACCGCTAGGGCCACGCAGCAGCTCGGAACTGGCACGAATAGGGCACACACAAGCACGTACATGGCTTAGTGAAAGGTCCGTAGTATCTGTGACAATCTCAGTTTACACATTGAGGTTCACAAATATGACCCTACTGGAAGTTCCTTCATTTCGTGCTGTAAGATTAGAGGCATATCGCTTTTCTACCTTCAATACTGTGGGTCCAAAGTTGTGGAATTCTCTACCATTAAAATTAAGAGCAGTTCAAAATGTGAAGACATTTAAGAGAATTAAAGACAAGGTTATTCCAGCAGGTTTATAATACTGAATAATGCGGCTTAAAATTCTTGAGTGGGAGTCAAATAAACTGTGGAGTTTAATTGATTTATTGTTTCCTCTTGGTTTAATGTTCTTAAAGTTGTTTGCATGGTTATGAATGCAGTAACTAATCTACTGCGAAAATTTAAGGAAAAAAAGCTAAGAGATCATTCCTCAACCTTTGGACTCCCAATCTGTGTAATTTGGCAGTCTTAAGTTTCTTCCTCTATCTTGAACACTTTACAACTTTATTATTTGGCTGATGCAGTATAGAAATGTATATTTGTGTTGTATTTTAAATGAAGGCACTGCATCAGCTTCTCACTGCCAACACCACCAGGCTGACCAGAACCCAAAAGTGTTTTTTCCCTCCTTTATCCCTAGACTCTGGGGAAAGGCCAAATTCACCACAGACACTGACTTTTTGCTGCCTTTTGTTGAAGTTACCCATATTGATCAATGTCATCCATGAAAACACCAACAAATGAAGCCCTAAAGAACAGATGTCTGAGCAGCACAAATGGCCCCAACTGATCCACTGCTAACAAATTATTTTATTATGTTTCCATCCACTTTTAGTGTTCCTCACCCATCACCCCAAGATCCATTTTCATCTTAGGAATCCTAGCTCTGCTTAACAATGACAGCTTGAGGCATTTAGTAGCCAAAAAGATCTTCACATCACTAGGGTAAAAATTTAATTTAAAGGTGGGAGGGGAATGGCATGTAGTAGAAAGTCATAAATCCTTGTAATAAGGACAAAATAAGAAAAAAAAAAATCACACACACAAACCTGTCATGAAACCAATCTGATTCAGCTGGGTCCGAGTCTGTGCCAACGCCAATGCTGACCATGCCCACATCATAGAGAGAGGTTGACAGGAAGGCTCTGTCCAAACAGAAAAAAAAAAAAAAAAAAAAAAGACAGCTCTTTCATTAGATATACCTGCGTTGCAGGGAGCAACACAGGCACCCTTCTCACCCTCATTCATTTTGGGAGCTCAGAGACACGGCACCAGGGATGTCTTTCCTACCCCATTTAGTATCCTATTCATCTACATCTATGGGGTACATACACAAATATTTAAGGACAGAAATCAATCCTGGGTTATGTAAACATGCTATTAGTTTTGTGAAGCGGTTGCAACTAATTGGGACTCATGCAATGCAAATTCCACAGCTTAACTGTGCAAGAAGGTGGTAAAAGCAGTTAGTAGAACTGGGTTTACAAAGGGCTTAGTTAATGGTTTGACCTTTCTTCCAAGAACTTAATATCCAAGTAGACTTAGGAAAGCCACTGTTTATTCCTAGGTCCAACTGTTTTACAGGATTCTGACAGATACTTGTGGCCTGGATTGGCCACGACTGGGAAAAAAATGGTTTCTAGACTTCTTGGAGCAGCCACCTAATGGTTAGTGCAGTGGGCTGAGAACTAGGGAGAACTGGGTTTAATTTCTACTGTGGCTGCTTGTGAATCTGGGCAAGTCACTTAATCATCCTATCCATTTCCGCATACAGTTCAAACTCCTCTTATTGACTTATAAGTGCATTCACTCTGCAGCTCCTCGGTACCTCTTCACTCTCATCTCTCCCTACACTCCTCCCCGGGAACTCCGTTCACTGGGTAAATCTCTCTTATCTGCACCCTTCTCCTCCACCGCTAACTCCAGACTTCGTTCCTTTATCTTGCTGCACCACATGCCTGGAATAGACTTCCTGAGCCGGTACATCAAGCTCCATCTCTGGCCGTCTTCAAATCTAAGCTAAAGCCCACCTTTTTGATGCTGCTTTTAACTCCTAACCCTTATTCACTTGTTCAGAACCCTTATTTTATCATCCTCACTTTAATTATTCCCTTATCTCTTGTTTGTCCTGTCTGTCCTAATTGGATTGTAAGCTCTGTTGAGCAGGGACTGTCTTTTCATGTTCAAGTGTACAGCGCTGTGTACTGTAACCCTTGTGGTCCTCAGCGTGGGGCAGACAACGTTTCCAGCTCTGTCCTCCTGGGTTGGAGCTTCCCTCTTTCACACAATCCAAAAGTCAACACCAAACTTCCTTCACAATCCACAGTCTTTAGAGACAGTTTACATAAACCTCTCAGTAGTCCCAAAATATAGCTAACAGTTCATTCTAGATTTCTCCTTGAGAAGGGGAAAACTCTCACACCTTTTCTTTATAAACACACTTCAAGTCTCTTTAAGCATAGTCCATACAAAACAGCAAAGAAAAAGGAAAAAAATCACCTGCTCTCTGAATACCTTTCTCTCAGAGTACTGCAGGCTGGGCAGCACACCTCCCACTTCATAGCTACTTCACTCTGTGTCCACCCCCTGCCATTCCTTCAGCCTTGCAAACCTAGGTCATTAGTGTTCTTATAGTCCATGCACATTTGCTCGTCCAAACGGTTGTCCACTGCAGGTAAATCCATGCCCTCTTCTATGCCCTCCATCCAATCAGGCTACTCTCCACCCTTCATACCACTTGATTCCTCCCTCCCATCAGCTGGCCTGCACCTTTTCTCTCCCTCCTCCCAGGTGGATGGAATCCTATATTGGATTTCTTAACCATGGAAACGGAGTTTTAGCACTGCTGCTCCCTCTACTGGCCACCCTCTGATATAATGGTTTTTCTCCGTGTCCGGCCCTTCCTTGCTAGGGGAGGATTCCATGTCAGGGTTTCTAGGCTGCTCTTTCTTCCCTTCCCCCCTGGCATTGTGGGTACAGTAGTTCTATATCCCCTGGATCTGCAAAGTGTCTTATGTTGCCTTCCTTCATTACAATATGTCTAGTAGCGCCAGTGGCGTAGCCAAGGGTGGGCTTGGGTGGGCCAGTACCAGCATAGCTATAATGTGGCTGGCAGGGATCCCCAAGCCCCGCCAGCCAAAAACTCCCAACAACTGTCCCTCCTGCATACCTTGTAAATAGCAGATCTTCGCCTGCAGTGAGCAGTGACTAATGCATACTGCTCGCACCGGCGCCATAGCCTTCACTCTGATGTATTCTTGCTTAGGCAGAAACAGGAAGTTGCATCAGAGGGAAGGGTATGGAGCCAACATCAGCAGTGTGTATTAGTTGCTGCCCGTTGCCGGTGAAAATCTGCTATTTAAAAGGTATGTGGGGGGGGGGGGGGGGGGAGAGAATGTTTGACAGCAGGTGAGAGGAGAGACCACATCATCTGTGGGATGAGGTGGGGTTCTTCTGCCCACCCATCTTGGGCCCAGGCCCACCCAAAATTGGGTGTCTGGCTACGCCCCTGAGTAGCGCTATAGAAATGATTAGTAGTAATCATTCATTGCCCTGGTATAAAAGCTTAGATTGTGAACCCATTAGGGACAGAGAAAGTACCTGCATATAATAAATGTAAACTGCTTTGGTTGTACTTCAGAAAGGTGGTATAACAAATACATGACCCTCTTATAACCAGTCTGGGCTTTATGAATAATGTTGGCAGATGAACTTTCCTCCCAGGTTTACATGTGATCGAACAAAGGCCGACTCTCCCTGCACACTAACTCAAATCATAAGACAAATCCCCTTCCCAAGCTTAGGGAGTAAATCACTTAGCTTTGCTCACAGAATCTAATCTTCAAGTAGATTGTGCCACCATTGGAAAAGGTCTTTATAGAATTCTTTTGACAAATTCTAAAAATATCCCTGTGGTTTTGGAAGTGCCCTGTTATCTGTAGTTGTAACCTGCATGTTAGAAATCATTTTATGATACAAACCTATGTATCCAGGTCCTTTCCAGCTCTCCAAGAAGAGATTCTTCAAAGCTGGGTACAAAAGAAGCATGAAATCTAGACCTGCAGGTTCCACTGATCAAAATAAAAATAAAAATGTAAATATTCATGCTATTAATGGATATAAACTTAGCTCCGAGAAGAGCTCAACAGTTGAAAGCAGACCAGATCTTCTGGCCTCAGTCAGCAGCTATAGATGAACCAAGAGGTTCAACTATAGGGACTTTCACTCTATCCTTTGTCCAACAGGTCACTACTATAAGACAAAAAGGAAGACTGGGGGAATACACACATCAGTATCTCAAAACAAAGGCACAGTTTCAGAGCTGCCTCCACCTATATCAACTCACACAACCTAGTTCGGTCAGCCCTGTGCCACTGCTGTGTGCTGTAATATGAAGACCCATGTTAGCATCTCACATTAAATCTTCCATGCCACAGGTAGTTGGAGTGAGGAATCCCTAATGAGCAATAGGGCACCTACTAGCTGGACTGAGCCTCCATTAGTTGAGCTCTAGAATGAGGCATGGTTTATGGACACCCAATCGAGTGCAACTTCCACAATGGCTGGACTGTACTGGGAGGTACCTGTGAATGCTAGGTGTAGTGTCTTGAACCTTCAGAGGATGACTCAGACAGAGAAAGAAGCACAAAGGGCAGAAGGAAATAGACAGGGCCAAAATATATATCTCAGTTATCAAGAAGTGTCTGTGCGAAGAGGCTGTTTTGCTATTGCTTGTAAAATGGAGGCATTGTACTGAGCATTTGGTGCTATTTAAGCAATGTACCTTGATAGAATAATTAAGGTAGATAAAGACCATAGGGTCTATGGAGTTTGCCCATCCATGCTATCCTTCCTCTCCCTTACATATCCTATCGACTTGTCCCATGCTTTTTTGAATTCAGATACAGTGTCTCCACCACCTCCACTGGAGGCCATTCCATAAATTCACCACCCTTTCCATAAAGAGTATTTTCTTATTCTTTTTCTTTTTTTTAGTTACATTTGTACCCCGCGCTTTCCCACTCATGGCAGGCTCAATGCGGCTTACATATACAGGTACTTATTTATACCTGGGGCAATGGAGGGTTAAGTGACTTGCCCAGAGTCACAAGGAGCTGTGCCTGAAGTGGGAATCGAACTCAGTTCCCCAGGACCAGAGTCCACCACCCTAACCACTCTTGCACTCCGCGACTTTGTCCCCTTTTACCTTCAGCTTATGTCCCCTCATTCTAGAGCTTCCCGTCAGTTGAAAGGCTTGTGCTTCTTGTGTATTTATGCCACCTCTATCACATCTCCTCTCTCATCTTTTCTTTTAAAGCAGTGGTTCCCAAACCAGTCAGGTTTTCAGGAGATCTACAATGAATAATCATGAGAGAGATTTGCATACAGTGGAAGCAGTGCATGTAAATCTCTCATGAATATTCATTGTGGATATCCTGAAAACCTGACTGGCTGGGTCTATATAGATATTGAGATTTTTAAGTCTGTCCCCATAGGCTTTATAACAGAGACTACTAACCACTTTAGTAGCTGCCCTCTGGACTAACTCCATCCTGTTTATTTTTTTGAAGCTGGTTTCTCCAGAATTATACACAGTACTCTAAATGAGGTCTTAAGAGGCATCACCTCCTTTCCTGCAGGCCACTCCTCAAGCTTTTACCATCACCTTTTCTACCTGTTTGGCCACCTTAAAATCAAGTGTGATCACACTCAAGTCCTGCTCCTCTTTCATAGTAAAAGCATTTCACTCTGCCTTTTTTAACATAAAATCTTAGTTGCCAAGTTCTGGTCCATTCGTCAAGCTTCACTAGATCCCTCCTCTTGGTTATCCACCACACCATCAGGGTTGTGTATCCTATTGCAGATTTTGGTAGCACCTGCAGAGAGGCAAACCTTACCAGAAAGCCCTTCCACAACATCACTCAAAAAAAGGGTTAAGGACAGTCCCAAGAACTGTACCTTGTGATACACCACTAGTAACATCACTTTCCTCAGAATGAACTCAATTTACCACGACCTGTCAGGGCCGCTAAGAGGGAGTAAAATTCCCCAGGCCCGGCCTCCGGGGGGGGGGGGGGGGGGGCGGGGGCTTCTTGCTGCCTGCCTCCGGGTCTGTCCTCCCCTGCTCCTGTGTGCTGCCCAGGACCCAACTTATCGCATTAATGCAATCATCTAGGTCCTGACTTCCAGCATGGACACGAACATGAGAGGACAAGACTGTGGGAGCAGACACAAAGGAAGCGGCTTGCCGGAGTGGGCTCCCCGCTTGGAGGCAAAAGACAAAAAGGTGCAAGAGTGGCAGTGCAAGGGGGGGGGGTGGCAGCGTGGCTTGTGGCAGTCCGGTTCTACCCTGGACCCGGCCATGCCTGTCAGCAGCCCTGCCTTCTGTCACCTTCCACTCAACCAGTTTCTAATCCAGTTAGTCACTGGCACCCATACTGAGGCAGTCAGTTTATTCATAAGTCATTTATATGCAACTGTGTCAAAGTCTTTGCCGACTGTTGAAGGAATCCCTTCAATTGAAATTCATCACTGTATGCAGGTTGTTTATGGCGATGACTGTTGATGCGAGTACTGTGCATCGCTGGACAAAAAAAATGTAACGACTGAACCGGGAAGTGCTGGTTTGTGTGATTAAAAACAAAGTTTAGTCTTTGATAGCAACAGACAAGTCTCACAGGAGAAAGACTGACAAAGGACAACTGAAGGAAGTGTTGCAGTATTACAACACTAGCCTCACATAGCAGGATTGCGAAGATGGGTCTTGCAGTCTTAACAGAAGAGGATGGAATTGAAGTATAGAGTTTCCACTTAAAGTAAAAGTTAAATGACTTTCACATTTCAGAAGAGGCATACAGTGGGGCAGTGGCGTAGCCACGGGTGGGCCGGGGCCCACCCATTTAGGGCTCAGGCCCACCCATCATTAGCACATGTTTAGTAGTAGCTGGGATCCCAAGCTCCGCCAGCTGAAGACTTCCCCCTGATGGTATTTGAAAATGCTACTCTCCATGATACTGGCACCTACACATACTCAGTTTTCAGCGTATGCCTGCTGCAAATGGCCAAGGTGGAAAGAAGTGTTTTCCCACCAGCTATTTTTTTTTTGTGGTGGTGGGGGAGGGAGAACACTTGGTACCCACCCAATTCTTGCCCAGGCCCACCCAAAATCTGTTGTCTGGCTACGCCCCTGCAGTGGGGTAAGGGGGGGGGGGGAGTAATTTTACAAGGAGCACTTACAGCCCAAATTACCTTACTGGGCAGGTTAAATAGGAAACGGTAGTCTTTATCTGCCATCATTTACTACAGTTATATTTAATCACATCTAGATTTTAGATTTTATTGCTTACCTTTTTACAAATCTAATCTCAAAGCAAAGTTACATACTACGTTACACTGTGAATATCCTGAAAACCTGACTGGCTGGATTGCCTCCAGGACCTGGTTTGGGAACCACTGGTTTAGGGAATAAAACAAATATCATAGGATTAAAAAAAAAAAGAAAAAAAAAAAAAAAAAAAGAAATAGAACTAGAAAAGTTACAGAGAAGGCAACAACAATGATGAAGGGGACAGAATGACTCTGAAATGAGAATAGGCTAGAGAGGTTATAGCTCTTCAGTTCGAAGAAGAAATGGCTGAGGAGAGATTTATTTCTTTGTCTTCTGTTCTGAACGTTCTTGTCCATGTATTTTCACTATAAGATGCTTTGATGTATCCACTTAAGCTGGTATAGCAAATATCAAGTCACAAACCATACGATATAGGTATTCCTTCAATTTTGGAAAAAAATGGAAAATCGCATGGAGCTATGTCTGGGCTGTATGGACAATGGGGTACCATATACTACTACTACTACTACTATTAAACATTTCTATAGTGCTACTAGACTTGCGCAGCGCTGTACAAATTAACATGAAAAGACAGTCCCTGCTCAACAGAGCTTACAATCTAAATTGGACAGACGAACAGACAGCTAGGGGTGGGGAAATTGCAGTGGTAGGGGTGATAAGTGAGGGTGTTGAGTAAGAGAGTCATGGTTAGGAGTCAAAAGCAGTAGCAAAGAGGTGGGCTTTAAGCCTAGACTTGAAGACAGCCAGAGACTGAGCCTGATGTACTGGCTCAGGGAGTCTATTTCAGGCATAGGGAGCAGCGAGATAGAAGGAACGGAGCCGGGAGTTAGCAGTGAGGGAGAAGGGGGACGACAGGAGACATTTACCCAGCGAACGTAGTTCACGGGGAGGAGTGTAATAGGGATAATCTGTGTTTAACTCAAAATAGGAAAGAGAGGGGGGGAGGAAAACATGTTTACTTAGAGCACTTCTGACAGCTATTTATAGGGCCACTAATTAAATAAATTAGTGTGCATATCAATTAGAATGTCTCACCCAAATAACTCATCTTGAGCAAGACCAGAGTTTATCAGCATCTGGGGCCCTGGAAACTGAGGCTGCAGAGAGGAATATCCAGCAAAAGGCACCTGCAGCCTAAGAGGGGAAAAAAGTGAGAATACTAAAAACTGCCTTGTGAACCTGTTCAGGCAGTTAATAAATTCATTTTTCCTTACCGCCTCTGTTTATATGATCTTGCCCACTGACACTACTACTGACACTAAGGACCGCGATTCCTAAGCCGTTCTAGAAGCACATTAACATTATTAGCGCACGCTGTGTAGACGCCCATATGGGCATCTACACAGTTAGTGTGTGCTAAAAGCACTAGTGCACCTTAGTAAACAGGGTCCTAAGGCCCGTTTACAAAGCTATGCTAGCGACTGCCGGTGTGCTAATGCTGACACAGTTCATTTTGAATGGACTATTGGCATAGCTACACAGCTTTGTAACGGGGGTGGGGGAGGGTAAATGTGAAGAGACCTCACCAAAAAGGCAGCTCCCATTTTGCCAAATTCTTTTTCAAAGTGGACTAGCTTCTTTGTATGGTACTCCAAGGATGTGGAGACCACTGGTTTCTATGTTTTCTTACAGACAGTGAGGGCTGGTATAAAATAGGCATATCTGGGGCCAAAGTCAACCTCCCTCCCCCCCCCCACATTCACCCAGTTGACTTGTTTCTTAATTACTTGATCCCCCACTTATTTTCAAAGACTCTCCATTGGTGCAGTTTTTAGGCAATGCTCCTAGTACACATACATTATTTCCTCCTTAAGACTTTGTACACTGGAAACTTTACCTTTGCTTTTATATTTTATTTGCAATTGCAATGATGATGTCAGCAAATGGACATGTTCCACAAATCTGTACATATGGAAAATGCAACGGCTATAACAGGAAATACCAAGGACCATAGAGTGGGATCAAATCCAAAACTTAACCCAGTATAGAAGGGGAAGTTATAAAAGAGGAAAAGCAAATAGAAAGAGTAAGAGTAAGATCACAAGGAAAGAAGGGAGAAATAAAGTCAGGCATACAGAAACAGCAATAGGTGTTAGCTCTATGGGTATGGTGGTTGATAAAGCAACAATTTTATCCAGGAATACTTAACTTGTATTGAATTGATGACCTGTTATCGTTCTGAAAAATTAGTTCCTATGCCATCATATAACAAGATGCTTAAACTAATTATCTGCCCCAGCCATGGTCTGCTTTTCAGAATAAAGGGCCAGATTAGCATATTCAAATACGCAGGAGCCAACTTTTCAAAATATAACTGGGGCAGGAGCCAACTTTTCAAAATATAACTGGGGGGTGCTAAACCCAATGGAAGTTACCCTCCCTGAACACTATCAATTAATTTGTTCAACATGGGTGATACTCAAGCGCCTACAGAATCCACGGAGCTGGCTCCTAGGTTCAAACACATCTCACATATACATATGCAGATGAGTACATGCAAATCCACGTCTAACACACAGGGACTAATGCCACCCTAAGAACTACAGCTACACCATACAGGAATCTGCACACTATTTCCAGTCCCTCTCTCCCTCCTCGGACTGCAGCCTCCCACTTTATACCGTGTTTCCTCCAATGCAGGATAAAAGAAATCCAGAGCGGCATAATCTCCGACTGGCAGACCCCAAGCCACAGCGGAACCTCGTTCCATCTTTAAAGAGCACATCTTCCTTCCACTCCCGACCCATTTAAAAGAGCTGGGCGGGGTCAGCCTATCATTCTTCCCAAGGAGGATTAATAGACCTCCTTGATTCTTCCAGCCACGGAGCTCGGGCGCCCCCTAGAGGAGGACTAGAACGTCAGTTCCATCTATTAACCATGGGAGCTTCCGGCACGCTCAGTACGGTAACTGGGAGGCGGAGTCGGAAAGATTTAATACAAGGAGGGTAGATAAAACAGGAGACGAGGTGACATTAAAACGTTGAAGGCAATTAGGTTAATCTTAGTTTCCCCTCCCCGCGGAGCCGTCATCGCGGTACATTCAAAACAAAGCAATCAATAGAAATAAAACAAAATAAAGCATGGAAAAGAAAATAAGATGATACCTTTTTTATACATTCATACATTTTTTGATTAGCTTTCAAAGGTTGCCCTTCTTCGTCAGATCGGAAATAAGCACATGTTGGTAAATGACTGTATATATCCACCCTATCCACCCCATCCTGTTAGACTGTCACTGGAATGCTTTGATGTTTCACTTATATATACTGTCATCTTCCAACATGTGCTTATTTCCGATCTGACGAAGAAGGGCAACCTTCCAAAGCTAATCAAGAAATGTATTAAGTTATGTCCAATAAAAAGGTATCATCTTATTTTCTTTTCCATGTTTTATTTTTATTGATTACCTTTAAAAGTGGACTAACACGGCTACCACACCTCTCTACTATAAGTGAAATATCAAAGCATTTCAATGACAGTCTAACAGGATGAGGGTGGGTTAGGGAGAGTGGGGTGGATGAGAGACAGGG